>NC_090382.1:41855997-42159017 GCF_036365525.1 Heterodontus francisci
TGCTGTTGCTCAGGGTAACCAAAAGTGCAGCTGTGGTAACTGTGTCTCCAGATTTCTAGAATCTTCTCTCCCTTAAAGGTGCACTGTTTTCAACAGTCTTAAAGGCACACCCAGTTTTTTTTAATCCGAGGAGAAAAAAAATCCAAGTCTGTGAAACGTGTTCCACATTAGACTGCTTACCAACAGCAAGACAGAGTACATTCTGTGGAAAAGCTATTGTGTAGTTTGTCAACATTCCAAAGGTTGTAGAGATGTAAACGCACTAGGAGATAAAGTTGGCTGCTTTATTGAGTTTTTTTTTTTACATGGCACAGTGATAGCTTTGGGAAGCCCCAACTCAACCTTCAGGCTTGTCAGAGACACACCAGCATTTCAAACATCATTTGATGTGTTTCAAACAGAGAAAATGACATTATACATAAATAAATTCATAATCTTATACTTTTTTGCTGTCATTATTCTACAAGCCCGACATCTAATAGTATATTCTCCACTTAATGGAGGAAACAAAACTTTGGCAGGTGTTTTTATTGATTCCCCTTCTCCTTTCATGTATGATTCATTATTTTCATATGCCCTCAGTAATTCCTCATTGATTGTTTTACAAATAACTTTCCTCACTTTTGATTGCCTCTTTAGCTTTGATCCCCTTTTACAAAAACAGTTTATTCTAATCAGCTATAAGAAGTTTGTATGCATACAGGTGTGCCATGAAATGTGGCACAGGAAATGTTATAAACAAAACATGTGCTAGGTGCAAGAATTTTGTGTATGCTTGGTATCCCATGCTGTTACTCATAGTAAGTCAGATGATGTACTTTTTAAAAAAATCAGAACAGGAAATGTTATACCATGCAATGCATAATATATTATTCTACTAAGGTGCAGCTGTATCCCTGTTAGACCTTCTTTTACAAAGCAACACTGTAGGAGGGAAAGTCTTCCCTCTTGAGCTACAATTTTGCTAAATTATCCGTGTAATATAGACATAGGTACAGATCAGAGTTGAAATGTTGTATGGTCAGGAAATCTGGCAGATTGGATTGTGGTGGTCAGTTTAAGACCACGGGTCAGAAACATCCAGCATTTTATAATTTTGTTTTGCATCTTGTAACAAATTTTGGTACCTGGAATATGATTGTTATTCATGCAATATTGTTTTTTTCATATATTGTCTCCCTTCCAAGAGGTATCTCAACTGTTACCATCATGCCCTAGAAAATTACATACATGTAATTCCTGATTTTCTGACCATCAATCTTCAAAAACCTACTCTTTGGCAATGAACCATAACAAGAAGAAATTATTGCTAAATGTTTCCATGTGTTATTTGTCTGTCATTTTTAATCTTTTTCTGCTCACATACTAGTTCATGTCTTGTTCTCAATGTATTTAGGTGTTCAAACAATTAACATGGCAAAAGGACTGATCAAAGTCTCCCTCAGGTTTAGAAAATGAACAGAACAAAGAGTATAAGTATACCCAAAAACTTGTGTTTTTTTTAAATAAAAGCAAAATACTGCGGATGCTGGAAATCTAAAATAAAAACAAGAAATGCTGGAAATACTCAGCAGGTCTGGCAGCATCTGTACAGAGAGAAGCAGAGTTAACGTTTCAGGTCAGTGACCCTTCTTCAGAACTGACTTTGCTTCAGTAGCATAAAACATGCATTTAAAATAACACCTTTAATGCAGAAAAATGTCCCAAGGCACTTCTGAGAAGCATCATTAAATAAAAGTAGACGCTGAGCAAAAGATAGAGCTATTAGGAGGGGTGACCAAAAGCTTGATCAAAGAGGTGGGTTTTAAGGAGGATGTAGGATATTAAAGGAGCAGTGGGAGGTAGAGAGAAAATAAAGTTTATGCAGCCTAGACAATGAAGGCACAGTCACCAAAAGTGAGGCGAAGGGAAGTGGGGAAGGTGGTGGGTATGATGGTGGTATGCAATAGAGACCAAAATCTAAGGAGCAGAGAGTTCTGGGTGAAGGAGTTCAAGGGCTGGAGATGATCAGAAATAGTGGGGGGTTAGGGCCGTGAAAGGATTTAAACACTCGGAGGAGAAAAATATCTTGTGTCTAAAGAATGGCATTCCAAGTTAGTTGGGCAGGTCATTTATGAATTAAAAATTTTCTGCAGTTCAGGTCACTGGTATGTAGACTTTGTACCAACTGCTTTAATTGAAAAATTGAAAGTGAAACATTTCTGTTCTAGAAAAGTGAAATTCTCTTTACATTTCCTGGTCTGGCTTCACATCAGAACTGATTGAACTTGTTGTAGGAATCAATATAGGCAGGGCCTCTGTTAATGGAACTAGTTATCATCTTTTTAACTGGAGTTCTTTAATGGGATTTTGAACAAGGAGAGGCATTATCCAATTTCTTTGCCAAGGACAGGCAAAGCTTTTACAAATATTAGCTTTTCTGTCAGGAAACTATTACGTGCAGGATACCAGAAGTAGCATTGGATGAGAGCAGAAGTTAATAAGTTTAATAGAGGAGATGCATAAACTGATGCTAGTACCTTTGTTTTGGTATAACTAGGGTTGATGAAAAAGGCCTGCTTAGACATGTTGTCTAGTTTTACCAATTGCCACAAAAAATTATATTAGTTGAACATTTTCAACTGTCTCCCATATTTGAAATAATTTTTGAAATCACTTCAGTTGCAATTTGAAATGCTTGAGGAGATCAGAACTGGAGCTTAATATTCACTTCAATTTTTTTTTTAAGTGTTCCTAATTCATTGAACATTCAATTGAATTCAGTACTTACAATGGCATCAGAGAATTGCCATTATTGATCCTTTCTTTGCCCCAGGTCAATCTGACTGAATGTTTAAAGAGGTAAGAAAAGGCCATGTGAAATTTATCCAGACAAAATTATTACACGCAGCAGCCCAAAGAGAGTTTGTGCCCCATTGTGATGTCGGGGAATGGGGATGGCCATACACATTGGTAAACATTACCACATTATTCCAAGTTTTTTAACCTTGTCAATCAGACTTGGGATCCACTTTAGACTCGTATGGACATAAAAAGCATAGTTATATTAAAATTTGCACGTAGAATTAAAAATCAATTAAATTTTCTGTGAATGGGCAGCTTCTTCATCATTTAAACAGATTGTCATGCAGGTCCCCCACCTGCCAAGAATGAGGCACATCAATTTCGCCACATGGACATTAAACAAAATTATTGCTGGGAAGAAAAGAGGGCCTATCACAAGGAATTGCCAGGCGCCTCACTGGAAAGACATTTTTGCATACTAGCAGACAGTGTTGGAACAAAGGAACCAGTCCTTGCTCCCCAATACACAGAAGACGTGGTCAGACCAGTTCAGTCACATGACTAACTGGCTGGTGCAGAGTTTTGAACTGAGAGTTTTAAATTGACCACAGAGAATTTGAACTCAGAAAGCTGTTTGCTCCTGGACTGAAAAGACCTCATGTGGCTGGCTCACTGCAGCCTCTCCTGTCTGCTCTCATCTCTTTCTTGCCAGCTTTGGAATCCATTGAAGACACAGGAACCCCAAGAGACAAAAGTCTCCTATAGTGAACAAGGTTTAAGAAGAAAACTGGGCCCCAACGAAAAGCAAGAATTGCCTACTAAAAGATTCTACAGTGAGCTCAAAGCACAGTAACAAGAAACTCTTCAGATATTGCTTAAAACCGCTCCACTTTATTGTTCTTCTGGGGCGCAGCATGTATCTGTAGGTGTTAACCGAATTAGGGTTTAAGTTTCAAGAAATTTCACTTTTCTTCTTTAAACCTAAGAAAGCATGTTTGTGCTCATTTCTTTGCCTTATAATTGGAAAGCGGTGAATGAGGATTCACCAAAGGGGAGCTCAAAACACGGTGTGTTTAAAATTAAATCCTGTTGCAGTAAGACCAGGCGAAGGCTGAAAGGAACCCTTAGACACCTTTCTCACCTGGTTGTAACAAGATTCAATTTGAATTGTACATTTATTTCTATTTTCCACAGAGTAAAATGATATAAAGCAATTTAACGTGCTCTTCCTGTTTCAGTTACATCAGTATATTTAGAAAGGATGATACAGTAACTGTACATTCATATGGGATGTAATTAGCTTTTGGCGACAGCAAATCAGCAATCCTTTCACACCCTGTCTGATTTTCTGGATAGAGAAGAAAATTGAGTGAGTGTTAAATGAGCTGTAATTCACTCTTGCCCATCTTGGCCAAAGACCAATTTCAACCCACATTATGTTTCTTTGCAGCAAAAAAATAAATGTAGTGCCATATAAGGATATCATTTACATACATAACGGGCGGCACAGTGGCGCAGTGGTTAGCACCGCAGACTCACAGTTCCAGGGACCCAGGTTCGATTCTGGGTACTGCCTGTGCGGCGTTTGCAAGTTCTCCCTGTGTCTGCGTGGGTTTTCACCGGGTGCTCCGGTTTCCTCCCACATCTAAAAGACTTGCAGGTGATAGGTAAATTGGCTGTTGTAAATTGCCCCTAGTGTAAGGAGGTGAAAGGGAATATGGGATTACTGTAGGGTTAGTATAAATGGGTGGTTGTTGGTCGGCACAGACTCGGTGGGCCGAAGGGCCTGTTTCAGTGCTGTATCTCTAAATAAAAGTAAATAAAATAAAAATAAAAATGTTCTGCTACATTGTTATGCCATTAGTGTTCTAATCGAGAAAGCGCAACTTCCTCCAATACCCTTCCTGACGTGAGCTACGTTATGTCTAAATTTACCCAGATACTAAGATGCAGCCTTCGTTTTGACAATGAGCCACTCTGGCACATTCCTTCTCCTTACTATGGAATCATCTACTACTTCAATGGTCATGTTAGTGAAATGAACTACTTTTGAGACAAAGTTTTTCCAATTTGCTGCACGTTGGATCTGTTTGTCATTATTTATAATTGTTGAGAAATGAGGTGTGCCATTACTGTCTGAGTTTCTGATGCTACCCCTAGTGGACATGTATTTCAATAAAATTATGCAGCAGAACATAGAAGTGAAATGCCACTTTATTTTGCTGCTGTTTAACTCCACACAAAAAAGTGGGAGATTAACACCTTGCCTACCAAAAGCACAAAATGTACTCCGTTGAGTGTATAGTTGCTTATAATGGAGATTTTTAAGGGTAGATTGACTAGATGATTGCCTAAGGAGATGTATTCATTGTAACAGACATGGTGTTGATCCAGAGAATGGAGGAATGACATAAAAATGGAATTTTAAACCCATAGTCTCTTCCCAAATGGCAGGATCATTAGTGGGTTAGGAACCCAGAGAAATATCCAGCGGGCTTTACCATGGTTCTTTAACTGAGCTCCAGCATGAGCATCCTGCTTCCGAGTTCCCTGACTGGTCAGCAGCAGACATGTGGTTCCTCCAATCTGGAAACAATGCACCAAGAGGATCCAGCACCTCAGGAGGACAAGACAGGTAAGTGTCGAGCCCCACATTCTGCTTTTCCCAGTATTCTACTGCACAGCACTGCTCAGAACAACACATTTTGCAGCTGCACTCATTCCTCTCTCTCCAGGCACCCTCTTCACATCCCTGTCTGAACAGCCAACACTCATGCTCATCCTATTGTCCTCTTGCACCTATACCTCACAGTCACCTTCCACAAACGTTGTCCTTCCCTGCAATCCACACAAGCCATTACAAACTCACAAATCTGTACTTTCTCTCCTTGCAGGAGAACAGAGCAAATAACCACATGGAGAGGAAGAGACGCAGGGGGTGGTCTTACAGTGGAAGGCACCTTTATGGCATTGGCAGTGCGACCTAACTTCTCCAGTGGGAAGGACGTCTTGTTCCTGGAGGCTGCAAATGTCAGCAACAACCTGCTGTGAAAACCTAAGCCTCTTGAGGCACTGGTGCTCACACGTCAGGATAGCTGATCCTCTACCTGTAGACCTTGTGTTGGGTGCCTCATATCCTTGGAGCTGAATCTCTGTGTCCATTCCCTTTGCCCCGTGGAGCAGCATGTGGCTGAGAAGACAGCTGGTACTGCTGCTACTGGTGTTACTGCTCCTTGCTCTTCAGTAGAGGTGGAAAGTGGAGCTGTATAAGCTGCTAGCATGCTGTGATGAAGGCTGGCAATAGAGAAGTGCTGTTGAAGGTGAGTGAATTGAAAGACATGTGAAGTAAAGGCCTGCTTTAGGTCGGGAAAAGGAACCCAACCGAACCACAGCGGGCCCGAGCCCGACCCCCTCCAATTTTGCCCCAAACCCGACCCGACCCCGCCACTACTTGGCCCGACCATCCGTTTACTTACCGTCCTGACACCGAATGTGCAAGAAGCTGTAGTGCATGCGCAAGACGTCATAGTGACGTCACTCGCTCACTGCGCAGACTCAGTTTTGTCCCAGACTCCCAGCTCAGGTAAGTTTTTTTATTTTTAATACTTACCAGCAGAGCACTTCCCGTGTGTGTCCGGCCCGACCTGACCCGACTCGATCTGGACTCGGCCCGACCCGACCGGAGCCTGAAAGCCAGCCCCAGAAGATGGGCCCCACCCGACCCGAACCCGACACGTTGTCGGGTTTGGGTCGGGCAGCAGGCCTCTAATGTGAAGTAACTTCCAAGAAGTTGGCAATCACCTGTCAAACGCTGAAAGCACTCTGAGTAGAAGTGCTGCGAGCAGCCTTCTTTCACCTGGCCATGGCTGCAGCACTTCAGTTTTACTGTTCAAAGGCTTCCCAGCCTGTCAGCTTCACTGAAGACACTCCCCACTGTGCAATCACCTCGGTGAACCTGGCAAGTTGCTGGCAGCATAGGAAATATGCCTGCTGTCTTTTAAAGCCAGAACCTAGTTTAAAACAGAACTTAATGTCCTATTTGAATATTTAAATGACTTACCCAACAGATCCAAGGGGGTTCCACACTGGCATTCCAACCTGCCCAGGTGAAACCCGGATGAGGGCAGGATGATGTTGGCATCCCAACCCGACATTACTTTTCGGGAACTTAATTCCCCACATGCACCCAAATCTGCCTCCCCTTGCCTGTAAAATTTCTGCCCAAAATGTCGGAGCTGTAGTGTGGCATAAGACATAAGAAAGAACAAAGCAGGAGGAGTAACAATTTGAACAATTCTACAAGAAAGGAGGCTACAAGATGGCTACTTGCAGGTGCAAATGGAACTCATTACAGGAATTGTATGAACTAATGTGTTCCCTTACATAGGACTGGATGAGATGCATCCAAGGATGCGGAGAAAAGTAAGGAAGGAAATTGCAGAGGTGCTGGCCATAATATTCCAATCATCCTCCGATGCAGGGGTGGTGCCAGAGGACCGGAGAATTGCAAATGTTACACCCTTGTTCAAAAAAGGATGCAAGGATAAACCCAGCAATTACAGGCCAGTCTGTTTAACCTCAGTGATGGTAAAGCTTTTAGAAACAATAATCTGGGACAAATTTCACAGCCACTTGGACAAGTGTGGATTAATTAAGGAAAGCCAGTACAGATTTGTTAAAGGCAAATCGTGTTTAACTAACTTGATCGAACTTTTGATGAGGTAACAGAGAGGGTTATTTCGGGTAATGTGATTGATGTGGTGTATATGGACTTCTAAAAGGCATTTGATAAAGTGTCACATGACAGGCTTGTCAGCAAAGTTGAAACCTATGAAATAAAAGGGACAATGGACAGCATGGATACCAATGCCCGAAGAAGGGTCACTGACCCGAAACGTTAACTCTGCTTCTCTTTCCACAGATGCTGCCAGACCTGCTGAGTGATTCCAGCATTTCTTGTTTTTGTTTCAGCATGGATACCAAGTTGCCCGAGTGACAGAAAACAGAGTACTTGTGAACATTATTTTTCAGACTGGAGGAAGGTATATAGTGGGGTTCTCCAGGGGTCAGTACTAGGTTCGCTGCTTTCCTTGATATATATTAATGACCTAGACTTGGTTATATAGAGCACAATTTCAAAATTTGCAGTTGACACAAAACGTGGGAGAATTGTGTCATGAGAGGAGAATAATATTCAATGTAGACTATCTAGTGGAATGGGCAAACACAAGGAAGATGAAGTTAATGCAGAGAAGTATGATATACATTTTGGTAGGAAGAACAAAGTGAGGCAATATAAAATGAAGTGCTGTAATGTTAATCTTTCTATCAGTATTGACTGCAACCAATATGGTGGGTATGTTGAATTTAATCAGAGTTTAAGATGGAAGATAAAGGGATAGACAGGGTAGATGCAGCTAAGATGTTTCCCCTGGTTGGGGAGTCTAGAACCAGGGAACACAATTTCAAAATAAGGGGGAAGCCACTTAGGACAGAGATGAGGAGAAACATGTTTACTCAGAGGGTTGTGAATCTTTGGAATTCTCTACCCCAGAGGTCTGTGGAAGCTCAGTCATTAAGTATGTTTAAAGCAGAGATTGACAGATTTCTAAATACAAATGTCATAAGGGATATGAGGATAGTGTGGGAAAAAGGCATTGAAGTGGATGATCAGCCCTGATCGTATTGAATGGCAGGGCAGGCACGATGGGCTCAATGGCCTACTCCTCCTCCTGTGCTCTTATGTTCCTATAACTCACTAATTATACAGAAAAACATACGACCTTGACAAGTAGCCGGCACCAGTCCAGATGGGGGCAGGACAGTTGGCATGCACAAACAGCTGTTTCATTCTTCTTCTTTCTCTTTTCTTCTTGGTGCCTCACATTTTCATAACTTCTCAAACTACCCAAGAGTGTTAGCGTGGATCTACCCTTAGGAGTTTCTCTCCAACACATACTGCATTGAGGCCACCCAAGTCTCTTACTTTATACTTTTTTTCAGGGGTGCACCTGGATGGATTATTAACAGGCCTTCTGGTCCTATAAGATTTACTTTATTTTGAAATACCCAATAAAACATCAAGTTCTTTGTCTAAACCATTGGGTGAAAACCTGCCTTTAATGTTATCCACCTGCCATTAACTTCTTCAACCTTCACACATACCATCTGTCCACGATCAATCAGGCCCTTACATCATTCTTTCCTTATCTCATCTCAAGCTGTTCTCCCTGATCAGTTGCATCCTCCCCAGAAACATTCCATCTCTGGCCTTCAAAGCTAACTTGTCGAAATTTCTTCATTTGTATCTGTTCTACTATCAGTTATTTATGTCTATAAATTACATTCTAATTATATTGTATTATATTATATATTTATGTGTAAGGTCTGTTAAGAAGCTAACCATAACGGCCATTCAGTTCAGCTATTCTTATTTCTAATCAGACTATTGAACCTTAGTGTAGTTCACTAAAGTAATTTCTATTCTACTTCCGTACACTAATTAACTTAGCTATTTCAGCAAACATCTTAATTAGGCAAGGTTAAATGAAAATGAAAATTTTGTAGTATGTTGTTTTATGTATCTACCCAGTTGCCCTCCCACAATAGCACAGGCCTCGTCCAATTACGGCCCCTTTCTGGGCTAGATACAGCTGTCATCATCGAAGAATTAGCATTCCACTAGCTTGGTTTCTGGGGAAACTAAACCATAAACAGTTTCCAGGAAAACAAAACTTACAGCACTAACTTATTCCCTTACATATCTGACAAATATATTACTAATATCTAACAAAAGGGTGTAATCTTAAAGGGAGTGCAGTAACAGAGATATTTGAGGTATATGTGCACAAATCGTTGAAGGTAGCGGGACAGGTTGAGAAAGTGGTTAAAAAGGCATACAGGATCCTGGGCTTTATAAATAGAGGCATAGAGTACAAAAGCAAGGAGGTTATGATAAAAATTTATTAGACACTGGTTCAGCCTCAACTGGAGTAGTGTGTCCAATTCTGGGCACTGGACTAAAGAATATGACGGCTTTTAGAGAGGGTGCTATTCTGTTCCATTCAGCTCATTCTGGTGAGATGATGGTCTTCGTTTATGGAAATAAATGTGCTTCAGATCAACAAAAGATACTTCTTTCTTGGAGTAATAAAGAAATGTGTCGAAATTTGTGTACAATTTTCATTCGTCTGTTTCCTGAACTGAGGCTAATTTTTTGTACTAAATACAACAAAATAAACAAAGAACCTTTGCCAGGCCTTGAGCATTGAGGTTGCTCATCAGAGGTTAGTTTTCTTCAGTGTACAAAGTAGCTGTTGGTATCTCCAGTCTGAGTAACTGCTTAAAAATTCTTCTGGCCCCCTTTGGAACATTGCCTATCTAGAGGCAGTGTAGTATTGGATAAGCAAGCCCTAAAAATACAGCTTGGTTGGTCTTCAAAATGTGCAGTGATATATCCATTATAGCACTGCCCTTGTTGACGTATCTCATAAGATAATCTAATCACTGTAACCCTGCTGCAAGATGACCTATCCATAAAGTTATTTTTTTTTCAACCATGTCATCACACCACTAATAAATGTTTGGCTAGCTACTATTGGATAACTCAACTGAGAGAGCTCCATTTTGATGTCAACAGAACCAGAAGCCTTTACATCTGACTCTTGCTGTGAATAATTTCTCTGAAGGAACCACAACTGGCAACAAAACAAGTAGGACTCTTGTGTGCAAAGCAGTCACTGCTCAGAGCATTCAGCATCAGTCAAATGCTAGGAGACAGATTTATATTCATCAAGAGTGGGATAGATTGCTACTCCATTTAAATTTAGGGCTGTGATTTTTATTTTTGTAACAATATTCATAAAATAAGTCTTTAATTCAAAATGATTCATCTTCACAGCATACGAGTTGGACATGGCTAGCTCACTTTTAATTTCCCTTTTTAACTGTTATAACTAATAGTGTATATATTACTGATAAGCAGGAGCATTCAGCTTTTCTTCAGATTTCATCTTCAAAGGCCCTAAAATATGGATATTTCTAAAGCTACAGTATATTCTCAACAGGAAGATAATCCCCTGCCCAAAGATCCAACAATTAAAAAAAGAGCAAAATACTATAGATGTTGGACATCTGAAAGAAAAACAGAAAATGTTGGAAATATTCAGCAGGTTTTGCAGCCTTTGTGGACAGAGGAAGATAGGCTTAACATTTCAGGTTGATCAGCTTTCATCCGAATCCAGTTCTGACGAAAGGTAATTGAACTGAAGCGTTAACACTACTTTACACTTTCTACAAATGCTGTCAGAAAACCAAGTATTTGTCTCTCCAATGAAACTATTAGATGTCAAAAATAAAAAAGTCTTTAAAATAAAACAGCAAAAGTCAATTTATTATTTTGGCTGTTGGGCATGTTATAAGCTACATATGTACTTAAAGAAATAAAAACAGAAAATGCTGGAAATGCTCCGCAGGTCTGGCAGCATCTGTGGAGAGAGAAACAGAGGAAACAGGCTGGATTTAACGGCAAAGCTGCAGGTCCCATTGGCGGCACTAAATGGGGGTGCTGTTTTTGCTCGAGCATTCAGCAGCTGCCCGTACGTGATCTCGTGGCTGCTGGCCAATTAACTCACCGAAGGCACGGAGGCCATCCAATTGAAGGCCCGAGACGGGAAGTCAGGCAGCGAAGTCGGTATCAAGTGATGCTGCGGCAGGGCTGGCACCATATTTAAAAGGCTCCCAGCCCTGCATTCACTGCTTGACCACTGCCTCCAAACAACCTGGTGCTGCTTGACCGGTGCCTCCAATCAAGGAGTGGACTGAAAGCCTAGAGCAGGAATGACAGAAGGAAGACCCCGGTCGCCCCACAGTTCAGCAATCCTCCCTGCAGGTTCTCCTCCAGGCTGCAAGGGTAAGGCAGGAGGTTGTCTTCCCCAGGGAAGAGAAGAGGAGATTGGCCCGCCTGACCAAGCAAGCCTGGATGGAGATTGGAGAGGTCAGCAGCTGTGGGATCACCCAGAAAACCTGGATCCAGTGCCACAAGCACGTCAATGACCTCCTTCAACCTGCCACGGCGAGTGTTCCATACCTCGCTTTCTTTTGCAGCTAGCATGTGACTTCGAGAGGGTGCACTTGGAAGAGAGGGAGTAATTACCCAGCCAGTGGCAAGGGGGTCAGGACGCTGCATATCCTGTCAGAGTCATAGCTGCACCAATGCAAGAGCCCCTCAGCATGCTGGGGCTCTCCAGGCCTTAGGCAACCAGAAGACGGCTGCCAAGGAGCAGCTTGATCAACAGATTGTCTCCACCTCCACTGAAAGCACAGGGGGAGCACCATGTAGGAGCACTCGTAAGAGAGTAAAGAAGAGCACATGGCTGCAACTGGGGTTCGTGGGTGTTTACATCATGTAGATGTAAAGCCTTGTTTCTGTTGTACTGCTCAATAAATCTTTCATTCACTGTTGCTGCTTCTCAGTCCAATTCATGCTGCCCTATGAGATCCCATCTACAGCCTTGCTCCCTTAGTGGGCTGGATGCAATGGAGTGAACCACAGCCGCTCAGCTCCTCAGCTTTACCAGTGTGTGCTGTGCACCTGGGCGCTGGGCAATGGAGAGCAAAATGAAGACTGTGACACCAGGCCTGATTAAACATAAAGCTTTATTGGAATGTTTCTGAAAGGGCATAAGGGTGACAGGAAATGGCTCTGTATTAAGTGTTCTAAGCCTCCCTTGCACATATCTCATTGTGCCTTGCCTGTGGTCCAATGGTCCTTCATCGTGGACTGCATCGTCAGCTGGCTCCTGCACATCCTCATTGTCGGAGGAGGCATTGTGATCAGCGATGTCCTCATGGCTCAATGCCTCTCCCCTCTGCAGCATTAGGTTGTGCAGAGCACAGCAGACCATCACAATATGCAAGACCCTGGCTGAGGCATCATGAGGGTAGCAAACAAGTGAGTTAATACTTCGGTATGCCAACACACTGAGCAATGGATTGGAAGAATATGGCCTCACACCTATTGTTCCCTGCACAGCAAGTTTTAGAAGAGGCAGAAAGTGGAGTTGAAGATGAAAAATGTCAATAAAAGATGCTCTTGTACAACTATAAAACAGCAAAAGGATTCTTTTTGCCACGAGGGAGAAGTGGGTTAAAAATGTTGTTACCACCAGGTGAGAAAAGTGTCTAGGGTTTCCTCTCAGCCTTCACCTGGTCTTACCGTAACAGGGATTAATTTTAAACACTATGTTTTTAGCTCCCCCTTGGTGAATCCTTGTTCACCGCTTTTCAATTATAAGGCAAAGAAACCAGCACAAACAGGTTTTCTTAGGTTTAAAAAAGAAAAGTTGAAATCTATTAAACTTGAACTTAAACTCTAATTCGGTTGACACCTACGGGTACACGACATGCCCATGCTAGCATGCATATGCGATATACACATGCAAATAGAGACAGAAAAGAGAAGAAAAATAAAGTGGAAAAGTTTGAGGCAATATATGAAGAGTTTTTGTTACGGTTCTTCAAGCTCACTGTAGAGTCCTTGATTGTAGGTAGATCTTGCTTTTCATTGGGGCCCAATATTCTTCTTAAACTTTGTTTGTTGTAGGAGACTTTTCTTCCTTGGGTTTCATGTGCCTTCAGTGGATTCAGAGGCTTGAGAGAAAGAGATGGGAGCAGACAGGAGAGATCTTCTCAGTCCAGGAGCAAACAGTCTTTCTGCTCAAACTCTCTGTCCCTAGTTCCAAAAAGCCTGGAACAGCCAGTTAGTCATGTGACCAGCTGATCCAGCCAGTCCTGGCCCCTCTAGATTGCATCAACCCAGCAGGCCCTGGAATGTGCTTGCCCACCCCCTCACTGTCCAGTGATCAACATCCATTGTGGATTGAATGTGTCAAGGAATGGTCCTTTGTCTACACATGCACCATCTGTTAATATGGAAAAAAATTTCCAGCCACGGCTGATCTGTTTAACAAGTCATTTCGTCGCTCCAACAACAGTTAAAAATCAATGTTCATGACAAAATTGATGTGCCTCATTCTTAGCAGGTGGGGGCCTGCATGACAATATTTTCAAATGGGGTCAATGCTGAGATTTTGTCCAACATTTCTGTGTTAGAATATTCCAGTTTGCAGCATCGTCTTCTATTTCACTTTGACAGTGCAGTAACCTTTTGCCACTGCTCTGATGGCAATATATTTTTGTGTTGTATCTGTATTATTTAAAATGCCTACAATGAACCTCCCAATAATCAGCAGTATGTCCACTTCTAAAGATTGTTTTCTTACCAGTAATGACTCTCCTCTTCACTGTCATATTCAGTATGTCAGTAAAGGCCACATAATGAATAAGAAAACAGGACTTGTTGCTGTTAAAGAAGGAAGCCTACGACAATTCATACTTTTTAAAAATCCAGAGATGTTTTAACTTCAGGCAAGGAACTGTTAAGCTACTCCTAACACAAACAATTAAAAAAAACAATTTGTGCCTTCACTCCTGCTTAGTAAATTTCAGGGAGTATGCTCACTCAACTGTTCAGGAGTCTAATCAGTCATAAACGTTGTGTGATAATACACATCGCATCATTGTAATGGCTCTCTTATTATAATGCAACAAAATCACAATTATTATTAAACCAGGCAGCATAAAAAAATGTCAAAGATAACTGTAAATGTGATTTATATTCCACTTGTGAAGATGGATAGAATTAATCTGTGACTTTGACATACATGAGTTATCCAGTCAGCCCCATTTGAGAAATATAAATCATATTTCACATCTGCCTATGACCTTCCTTCTGTAAATACCAAGACTGTCAATATAGTACACTTCAGTTACAGTTCACTTATTAATTAAGAAATGAAATAGAACACAATAATAAAAAAACTGCAAATTCTAAAAGTCTACAACAGAAACAGAAAATGCTAGAATTACACAGCAGGTCCATCAGCATCTAGTGACAGAACGCTTCAAGTGGTGACGCTTCACTGGACTATCAATAGAGTTCTGACCAAGGATCTACAACTTTATAGTCATAACATTAACTTATTGTGATCCTCTAATAAACAAATAAATCAGATTTAACCTTTGTCACACATAAATTCCCCTGAAAAAACATTGTGTTTGGATCCTCCTGTTTTAAGGACTGCTAATCAGGCTGCTCACCACACCCCACCGCCCCCATCCCGCTACAAATGGGTTTGAGATTTGCTTATGCAAGCAGCTTTCCACCCTATTTATAGCCACCCATTTACAAGCCTGCCTGAAAATGACAACAGGTAGACCTTGGGTGTCCAAGGGAAGGCTGTTGTTTTTCCTGCTGTCTTCAACTGCTAAACATCACTTAAACAGGGCAAGCTACAGTTGAAAAATTACACCAATGTATTATTCTTCTGCTAAGGTTTAGCTACCTATTCCTTTAAGGCCACAAGATGTAATAATATCAAGTAAACATTATGGTCAGTCACAAAAGATCGCAAAACTTTAAGTGCAAATGGCATTCAACACAAATTACGTTTCCGCAATCTTTGCACTAGTTTTAAAAACAAGGCCCTAAAAGCAGGCCCTACCCACAGGGTGAATTAATCACCATTGGGAGTTTCCACAAATGGCACTCTCTTGCAGACCTTTGAGACTCCAAAAATTAAGCCAGAACTTTTGCTGCAAGGACACTAATAGGTACACTTTGAAAGGTTTTGAATAATTTGCTTTTAAATTCACTAGGGAACTAAATATTGTACCCTAATTTAATTGGAAGATAGTTTTGTATATTTTTTTAAAGTCATTTTTAAAAATTTAAAATCAGATTATTCACAGATGGTGGATTGACGCTATTTTCAGCTGTATTGATCAAACCTTATCAAATTACCACTCAAGTATGTCAAGTAATATGTTAAAATTGTTTTTTTTATTATTTTAAAAAGCTGCCTGATTGCGCTGGTTTATGGCGGATTTTGTGTTCGGCAATATGCAAACGAGTTTGAGCGGACACTTGGGGCAATGAATACTTTTCGAAATGGGCATTATTTTGGCCATGATTTGCACTGGAATTGTCCATTATGGAAACTCTACCTCTGTGTAAGTTAGTACATACAGGTCAATTAAGAAACTGGAGACATTGTGGCTCTGATGCGTTTTCTGGGGAGAAAAGAAGACTTGCATTGAAATAGAGCCTTTCCCAACCACCGGATGTTTCAAAGTACTTTATAGCCAATGGAGTACTTTTGAAGTATAGTCACTGATGTAATGTAGGAAACATGACAGCCAATATGCGCACAGCAAGCTCCCACAAATAGCAGTGCGATAATGACAAGAAAAGCTTTTTTTGTGATGTTGATTGAGGGATAAATATTGGCCTGATACTGGAGAAGACATTGTCTGTACACTTCAACTGACTTCCTTTGCTTCTTTATATTTTTTCAAAGTCTTATTTGATAACATGACAGATGGGATGGCCTAGGAATTGGCATGCCAGAGTCAACTGGCTGCTTCTGGCTTCATTTACATCAGACTGGCAAGCTGCAGATGCCTGGTTGGCATCCCCAGGAAACTCACCAGTGAGCACTATTTGAATTTCGGACCACTGCATCGCTGGCAATGACCCTCAGATAGGTTTAGCTAGAGTAAGAAATGAACTTGTAAGAAAGCAGGGTGGGGGTGGCTGACTGATGGCTGGCAGTGGTCCATGGTTTAAATGTGAAACAGGAGTATTTTCTTTTTTAGAAGTGCCGGTTTCGTTGATGCCTTCAGCTGTTCCTTTAAACTGATCTGAACACAGCCGACTTGATGCTTGCGACATTGAGGGCAAGCCAATTTGCTAAATGAGGCATCAAAACAGGTTTTAAAACCCTTATTTGCATTTACAAAAGAGTCTAACTCCTGTTTAAGGCATGAACCCTGGACACCTCTTTTGATGCTATATCAATATGGCAGGCAATGCCACAGTGGGCATTGTAAAACAGGCACAGCATCATTAAATTTCCATGCCAATGTGTTTTTATAACATGAAAGTGATAGGTAGAATTCATTCTGGAACAGGCCCTCTAATATTTCTATTAAGTTGCATTGAACCTTGTAAAACATTAATGTAAGCATTTGACACACCCTTCATTCACCCCAGAATAAGAGCTTCATATAAAGAAATCAATTAAGTTTACAAAAGAGTTTCTCAGGGATGCCAATGATCTCAATGCCATATGATCTAAATACAATACTGAGACACTTGCAGGTTAAATTATACAGGAGTGATCAAAACGAAGATATGCGCAAAGTAGTAATTTAATACAAAAAAAATGAAAAGTCATCAGTAAGATTGATGACACCAATTTATTATTAATGGCACGTGGAAATGAGCTCCAGAAGGCAATCTGAAACATGTTCAATCAGAAATGCACAATACAATCTTAGCTAATACACAACTAAACCTTTGGGGGTCCTCTCCATCCAAACCCTATAGCAGCTGACAAGAAGTGAGAATAAAATTCAGGAGTTTTTAATCATTGCCTTCCTTTCCCATACTGTCCTTTAAAAGTAGACAGTCTGAAAGACAGTTGGCAAGATTAAGTATGTCATATGTTCATGTCTCACTTGTAAACTATAACTTAGAGTAACAATGAACAAGCTGTGAATGAATTACTGATTAATTCATACAATGAATCACTGTACCATACACAGTATAAATTCTTAACCACAAGCTGTGACCAAATAATTATTTGTACTAGCGATCATTAAACAGAGTAGAAATGTTTGATATTGGGGATAGTAATCACTATTAATACTTTAATGACTTTATGTTGTATTCTTCCTGAGAACCTACTTATTTCATAGTCTTACTTGATAAGAGGATCTCTTACTAATAGCTTACTAGAACTGATCTGAAATTGCCTTTATATTTCCTCGATCTTTAACAAACATTTTTGAGAAAATCCCAGAAAACTTTAAACGGAGTAGCAACAATAATTATGACAATCCTTCAGCTTTTCCTTCTTTTTACAATCTACAGGCTTTGAGATCCAAGACTTGACACCCACCACTCTTACTTTACTTGTTACTCTTGCCAATCTTGGTGACACAGTACAAGCTTCATCCCTTCACCTGGGTTTCACAACAAAGCATGTCTATGTTAGTAATACAATAAAAATGAGGCTTCTCCAATAATGTCCTGAAACAATATGGATGGACTGGGGAAGATAGTTGGGAGGGCTACTGGAAATTCCTGACTGGCACAAATGCTGATAATCAGCAAGGAATAATAATAAGTATAGTGATAAAGCAGATTCCAATCCTATGGGAAACTGCAACATTCATGTGTGTGAGCTTCGCAATTCAGAATTAAGAAATTTAATACAGGAGAACTATTAACACATGAAAAATTGTAACCGTCTTTGAGAGACCAAGCAAAAATAAACACAATGTTATACCATGGTAAATTTTAATGACTGGTGTTTTACTGATGAGAGATATATAAACAAGGCACAATTATAACACAGAGTTAACATTTCAGATCAGTGACCCTTCATCAGAATTGGCAAAGGTTAGATATGTAATAAGTTTTAAGCAAATAAAGCAGGGGGTGGGGAAAGAGATAACAAAAGGCAAGGTGTTGATAGGACAGGGTTACAGAGAATAACTGACCAGAAGATCATGGAGCAAAAGCAAATGGTATGTTAATGGTGTGTTGAAAGACAAAGCGTTATTGCAGAGAGGGTGTTAACGGACAGAAAAATGAACTGCCCTGGCCCAAAGCATAAACATAAAAAAAAGAGTGGGCAGGCACATGGGAAGAAAATCAATGTTGAAACAAACTAAAAAAAAAATAAAAATAAAATAAAAAATAAAAAAGTAACTGAAAATAAAAAGGGGGGCCTGTCATGCTCTGAAATTATTGAATTCAATGTCCAGTCCAGCAGGCTGTAGTGTGCCTATACGAGAAATGAGATGCTGTTCCTCGAGCTTGTGTTGATGTTCACTGGAACACTGCAGCAATCCCAGGACAGATATATAGGCATGAGAGCAGGGGGCTGTATTGAAATGGCAAGCAACCGGAAGCTCAGGGTCATGCTTTGGACTGAGCAGAGGTGTTCCTCAAAGCGGTCACCCAATCTGCGTTTTATCTCCCCAATCTAGAGGAGACCACATTGTGAGCAACGAATACAGTACACTAAGTTGAAAGTACAAGTAAATCGCTGCTTCACCTGAAAGGAGTGTTTGGGGCCCTTGGATAGTGAGGAGAGGGGAGGCAAATGGGCAGGTATTACACCTCCTGCGATTGCATGGGAAAGTGCCGTGGGAAGGGGACGAGGTGTTGGGTGTAACGGAGGAGTAGACCAGGGTGTCACAGAGGGAACGATCCCTTCAGAATGCTGACAGGGGAGGGGAGTGGAAGATGTGTTTGGTAGTGGCATCACGCTGGAGGTGGCAGAAAGAGTGGAGGATGACCTTTTGGATGTGGAGGCTGGTGGGGTGGAAAGTGAGGATAAGGGGAACCCTGTCACAGTTCTGGGAGGGAGAGGAAGGGGTGAGGGTAGAGGTGCTGGAAATGGGACGGACACAGTTGAGGGCCCTGTCAACCACAGTAGGGAAGAATCCTAGGTTGAAGAAAAAGAGAGACATATCAGAAGCGCTGTCGTGGAACCACCACTCTTCCATTACCCCCAACACCTCATCCTCTTCCCACGGCACCTTCCCATGCAATCACAGGAGGTGTAATATCTGCACTTTTACCTCCTCACTATCCATGGCCCCAAACACTCCTTTCAGGTGAAGCAGCAATTTACTTGTACTTCTTTCAATTTAGTATACTGTATTCGCTGCTCACAGTGTGGTCTACTCTACAATGGGGAGACCAAACGTAGATTGGGTGACCACTTTGCGGAACACATCCACTCAGTCTGAAAGCATGACCCGGAGCTTCCAGCTGCTAGCCATTTCAACACACCTCCCTGCTCTCATGCCCACATCTCTGTTCTGGGATTGCTGTAGCGTTCCAGTGAACATCAACACAAGCTCGAGGAACAGCATCTCATTTATTGATTAGGCACGCTATAGCCTGCCGGACTGAACACTGAGTTCAACCATTTCAGAGTATGACAGCTCTCTTCCCCCCACCCCAACTTTTTTTTTTCTTTTTTCTTTTCATTTTATTTTAGTTTGTTTCTTCATTCATTTTTCTTACCATGTGCCTACCCACTGTTTTTCCCATGTTTGTGCTTTGGGCCAGGGCTGTTCATTTTTCTGTCCATTAACACCCTCTTCTGCACTAATGCTTTGTCTTTCAACACACTATTAACATACCGTTTGCCTTTGCTCCATGACCTACTGGTCAGTTATTCTCTGTCCTGTCAACACCTTGCCTTTTGTTATCTCTTGTCCCACCCCTGCTTTATTTGCTGAAAACCCATTACATTTGTAACCTTTGCCAGTTCTGATGAAGGGTCACTGACCTAAACATTAATTCTGCTTCTCTCTCCACAGATGCTACCGAACCTGCTGAGTATTTCCAGCCTATCTTGTTTTTAGTTTAGTTTAGTTTAGAGATACAACACTGAAACAGGCCCTTCGGCCCACCGAGTCTGTGCCGACCATCACCCACCCATTTATACTAATCCTACACGAATCCCATATTCCTACCACATCCCCACCTGTCCCTATATTTCCCTACCACCTACCTATACTCGGGGCAATTTATAATGGCCAATTTACCTACCAACCTGCAAATCTTTTGGCTTGTGGGAGGAAACCGGAGCACCCGGAGAAAACCCACGCAGACACAGGGAGAACTTGCAAACTCCACACAGGCAGTACCCAGAATTGACCCGGGTCGCTGGAGCTGTGAGGCTGCAGTGCTAACCACTGCGCCACTGTGCCGCCCATTTTTGTTTCAGATTTCCAGCATCTGCAGTATTTTGCTTTTACATTATATCACAGGTTGTGGGAGAGTATACAGTACTACAAGGACTATTGTGCATCTCAGTGTTTAATAGGTTTGCACCTATTAAAGCATATTAAAGCAGAAAGCTGTTAATGGAAAAGGCTATTTAAAGATAACATTTGTCAGGTGTCAACCCATTTGCCATCTCTTCAACAGAGCTTGCTTAAGGTCCCTGAGTTGTTGCAAAATGTTCTGTTCTGCCATGTAGCTGAGAACAAAAGGAACCAAAGACTTGCAGGTTGATGGGTAAATTGGCCATTGTAAATTGCCCCTAATGTAGATAGGTGGTAGGAGAATTGAGGGAAGGTAGGGATGTGGTAGGGAATATGGGATTAATGTAGGATTAATATAAATGGGTGGTTGATGGTCGGCACAGACTCGGTGGGCCAAAGGTCCTGTTTCAGTGCTGTATCTCTCTATGACTCTATGACTACCCTGGGTAGAGAGAGGTCAATAGATCTTCATAACATTACCCATCAAGGACATTAAAATTTTAGGGGAAATATAGCAATTTCAAGGAGTCACAGTTTGTGTTCTCATACAGCTGAATTCTTCTCTTTTCCCCAAGGAACAGTTAAATTTGGAAGGCATCAGGGGGTCTACAGGATGGGGAAGGGGCAATAAGCAATGAGAATCTTTAAGATATGGGAAAGGGAGTAAAGACTGAGGTATTTGAATGTATTATAAGAATATGGAGATTTGAAATCTAGAGATGAATGCCATACTGCCTCCAAGATTATAGGGAAGGCGTTACTATCAACAAGCCAGGTTTCAGTCAGGATGAAGCATTTGATAAGGAAGGCCTTGATCACCAGCCAGGACATTTTGCAGCTTCATAGAAAAGGGTGTGTAGCTCACCACTAATAAGATTTGGAGGGGGGTGAGGAAGACTCATTGAGAGGTTTAGGGAGGAATTCAGAATGGCAATGGCAATCTACAGGCAGAGTTTAGAGAGTGAGGAAAGAAACGAGCAAGCAGGACCTCAAAGGGAGTAATCTCCGGATTACTCCCAGTACCACACGCAAGTAAGTATAGAAATAGGAGGATAGAGCAGATGAATGCGTAGCTGGGGAGATACTGCAGAAGGGAGGGCTTCAGATTTCTGGGATGTTGGGATCGGTTCTGGGGGATACGGAACCAGTACAGGCTGGACGGGTTGCACCTGATCAGAGCCGGGACCAATTCCCTTTTGGGGTGTTTTGCTAGTGCAATTGGAGAGGGTTTAAACTAGCTTGGCAGGAGTGTGGAAACCAGAAGGTAAATTTAGAAAGGAAAACCATAGAGTAAGGAATTAGATGAATTAGTATTAGAGTAAGTGGAAATGTAATAAAGTCTAAATTAGGTTTACTGTGCATGTATGTGAATGCACGGACTGTGGTAAATAAGGTTGGTGAGCTGCAGGCAATAACAGAGACCGGTTCAAAAAAGGGAAGGTCTGGAGACTAAATAATCCTGAATACAAGGTGTTCATGAATGATAAGGAAGGAAGGAAAGGAGGAGGGATAGCTGTATTGATTAAGAAGAATATTACAGTGTTAGAGAGAGATAATGTCCTAGAGGGGTCAATGGCAGAATCAATTTGGTTAGAACTAAGAAGCATTGGAGGTACCATTACATCGCTGGGGATATTCGATAGGCCACCAACTATTGAGAACGATTTAGAGGAATAAATTTGCAAAGAAATTAGAGAGACGTGCAAAGTTATAGAATACTTATAATGGAGGACTTTAATTATCCTAATATAGACTGGGATAGAAATAGTGTAAAAGGCAGAGAGGAGCAAAAGTTTCAAGAATGAGAAGAATTTTCTACCTCAGTATGTTTCCATGCAACAAGGAAGGAGGTATTGGTGGATCTGGTTCTGGTGAATGAGGTGAGTCAAGTGAATCAAGTGACAGTAGGGGAACAGTTAGGCAACAGTGTCCAAAGCATAAGGTTTAGGTTAGCAATGGAAAGGACAAAGAGCAATCCATGGGAACATAGGAAGATAGGAACAAGAGTAGGCCATTCAGCCTCTTGAGCCTGTCCTACCATTCAATGAGATCATGGCTGATCGGCGGCCTAACTCCATATACCTGCCTTTGGCCCATATCCCTTAATATCTTTGCTTAACAAAAATCGATCTATCTCAGATTTAAAATTAACAACTGTTCTAGCTTCAACTGCTGTTTGTGGGAGTTAGTTCCAACCTCTACCATCCTTTGCATGAAGAAGTGCTTCCTAACGTCTCTCCTGAACGGAGTGGTCCTAATTTTTAGACTGTCTTTTCCTCTTAATATCTTGAAGACTTCGATCAGATCACCCTTAACCTTCTAAATTCTAGCAAAAACAGGCCTAATTTGTGTAATCTCTCCTCATAACTGAACCCCTGTAGTCCAGGTATCATTCTTGTAAACCTGCGTTGCATTCCCTCCAAGGCCAATATATCCTTCCTAAGGTGTGGTGCCCAGAACTGCTCACAGTACTCCAAGTGGGGTCAAACCAGGGTTTTGTACAGCTGCAGCATAACCTTTGTGTCACTATACTCCAATCCTCTAAATATAAAGGCTATCATTCCATTAGCCTTTTTGATTATTTTCTGCACTTGCTCATGGCATTTTAAAGATCTATGCACCTGAACCCCCAAGTTTCTTTGGACATCCACTGTACTTAACCTCCTCCCATTTAGAAAGTACCCTGCTCTAACCTTTTTTGGTCCAAAATGGATAACCTTACACTTGCCTGCATTGAAATCCATCTGCCAGTTTTACCCACTCACCTAGTCTGTCAATATCTCCTTGCAATTTTATGCTATCATCTAGACGGCCTACAATGCCACCTAACTTTGTATCATCAGCAAATTTGGATATATGACTTACTACGCCATCATCCAAGTCGTTAATGAATAATGTGAATAATTGAGGCCCCAACACAGATCCCTGCGGGACACCACTAGTTACATCCTGCCAATCAGAGTACTTACCCATTATCCCCTCTCTCTGTCACCTACCACTTATCCAACTTCCTAACCATGTCAATAATTTTCCCTCAACTCCATGGGCTTCTACCTTAGTTAACAGTCTCTTTTGTGGGACTTTATCAAATGCCTTCTTGAAGTCCATATAAATAACATCCAGATAGTCCCCTGTCCATTACCTTAGTCACCTCTCCAAAAAATTCAATGAGATTTGTCAGGCATGACCTTCCCGTCATAAATCCATGCTGGCTGTCCCTGATTAACTGAAATTTTTCTCGGTGTTTAGTCACCTTATCCTTGATTATAGACTCCAGCAACTTGCCCACCAGAGATGTCAGGCTAACTGGTCCGTAATTTCCTTGGTTCCCCCTTTCACCCTTCTTAAAAAGTGGAGTGACATGTGCAACTTTCCAATCCAGAGGGACCACTCCTGAATCTAGGGAACTCTGAAAGACTATAGTTAGGGCATCTACAATGTGCTCCCCTACTTCCTTTAACACCCTTGGATGGAAACCGTCAGGTCCTGGGGATTTCTCACTCTTTCGTTCCATTAATTTCCTTGTTACTGATGTTTTACTTACGTTAATTATATTAAGTCCCTGTCCCCTATCGGCTATTAATTTTTTCGGGACTTCCAGCAAGTTATCCTCCTTTACAATCCAGAGCAAAGATAATTAATTGGGGGAGGGCCAACTTCTATGGAGTGAGAATGGATCTTGCCTAACTAAATTGGAATTGAAGGTTGGAAGGCAAAACTGTAACTGAACAATGGGCTCCCTTTAAAGAGGAGATAGCTCAGCTACAGTCATGGTACATTCCCACAAGGTGGAAAGTTAGGGCAAACAGATCCAGAGCTCCCTGGACGATGAAAGAGATAGAGAGGTAAGATGAGACAGAAAAAAGGTGCATATGAGATGTCAGGTAGATAATACAATTGAGAACCAGGTGGAATATAGAAGGTTCAGAGGGGAAGTGAAGAAACAAATAAGAGAAGCAAAGAGGGAGTATCAGAAGAGACTCATGGCTAACATAAAAGGGAATTCAAAAGTTTTCTATAGACACATAAAGAGTAAAAAGGTGATAAAGGAGGAGTTGGTCTGATTAGGGATCTAAAAGGGGATTTATAGAGAGAGCATGGCTGAGATACTAAATGAATACTTTTGCACCTGTCTTCACCAAGGAAGAACATACAGCCCAAGTCATGGTGAAAGAGGAAGTAGTTGAGCCCCTGGATGGGCTAAAAATTGATCAAGAGGAGGTATTAGTTAGGCTGGCTGTACTGATAAGTCACCAGGAATGGATGAGATGCAT
Source organism: Heterodontus francisci (assembly GCF_036365525.1). Taxonomy (NCBI): domain Eukaryota; kingdom Metazoa; phylum Chordata; class Chondrichthyes; order Heterodontiformes; family Heterodontidae; genus Heterodontus; species Heterodontus francisci. Next base: position 41,880,972 of record NC_090382.1, read on the forward strand.
CTTACTTTGGGAAGTTAGGGTGGAAATTGTAGAGGCACTAGCCACAATTTTCCAGTCCTCCTTAGATACAGGTATGGTGCCAGAGGACTGAAGAATTGCAAATTGTTCAAGAACAGGTATAAGGACAAGCCCAGTAACTACAGGCCAGTCAGTTTAACCTCGGTGGAGGGTAAGTTTTTAGAAATGATAATTCAAGGCAAAATTAAAAGTCATTTGGACATATGTGGATTAATTAAGTAAAGCTAGCATGGATTTAAGGGCAAATCACATTTAGCTAACTTGCTTGAGTTTTTTGATGAGGTAACAGAGAGGGTTGATGAAGATAAAGCAGTTGATGTGGTGTATATAGACTTCCAAAAGGCATTTGATAAAGTGCCACATAACAGGCTTGTCAGCAAAGTCAGAGCCTATGAAATTAAAGGGACACTAGCAGCACGGATACGAAATTGGCTGAGTGACAGGAAACAGAATGGTTATGAACAGTTGTTTTTTTGGAGTGGAGAAAGGTATATAGTGGGGTCCCCAGGGGTCAGTGTTGGGACTCCTGCTTTTCTTGATACATATTAATGACCGAGACTTGGATGTACAGGGCACAATATCAAAATTTGCATATGATACAAAACTTGGAAGTATTGTGAACTGTGAGGAGGATAGTGATAAACTTCAAGACAATATAGAGGCTGGTGGAATGGGCAGACCAGTGGCAAATGAAATTTAATGCAGAAAGTGGGAGGTGATTAAGTTTGGTAGGAAGAACGAGGAGAGACAATATAAATTAAAGTGTACAATTCTAAAGGGGTACAGGAGCAGAGGGGCCTAGGGGTATATGTGCACAAATCATTGAAGGTTGCAGGGCAGGTTGAGAAAGTGGTTAATAATGCATGTGAGATCCTGGGTTTTATAAATAGGGTCATAGAGTACAAAAACAAGGATTTTATGATAAACCTGTATAAAACACTGGTTTGACCTCATGTACGAACATACAAATTAGGAGGAGTAAGCCACTCAGGCCCTTGAGCCATTCAATAAGATCATGGCTGATCTGATTGTAACCTTGATTCCACATTCCTGCCTACGCCCGATAACCTTTCACTCCCTTGCTTATCAAGAATCTATCTACCTCTGCCTTAAAAATATTTAAAGACTCTGCTATCACCACCTTTTGAGGAAGAGAGTTCCAAAGACTCACGACTCTCAGAGAAAAATTTCTCCTCATCTGTCTTGAAAGGGCAACCCCTTATATTTAAATAATGACCCCTGGTTCGAGATTCTCCTACAAGGGGAAACATCTTTTCCACATCCACCCTGTCAAGACCCCTCAGAATCTTATGTTTCAAGCAAGTCGCCTCATAGTCTTGTTAACTCCAGCATATACAAGCCTAGCCGATACAACTTTTCCTCATAAGGCAACCCACCCACTCCAGGTATTAGTCTAGTAAACCTGGAGTATTGTGTCCAGTTCTCAGCACCACACTTTCAGAAGGATGTACAGGCATTAGAGAGGGTGCAGAAAAAATTCACGAGAATGAAGTTCCTCATCCCTGGAACCAGTTACGTGATTAGGTTGGAGAAGCTGGATCGGTTTCCCCTCGGAGAAGAGAAGATTAAGAGGAGGTTTGATAGAAGTGCTCAAATCATGACTGGTCTGGACAGAGTAGATAGGGAGAAATTCCCATTGGCCAAAGGATCCAGAACCAGAGGACACCGATCTAAGCTGATTGCCAAAAGAAGCAATGATGACATGACAAAAAACGTTTTTACGCAGCTAGTGGTTAGGGTCTAGATTGCACTGCCTGAGTGTTTGGTGGAGGCAGATTCAATTGACAAGAGATAGAAAAGAGAATTGTATAATTATCTGAAGAGAAAATAATTGCTGGGCTGCAGGGAAAAGTGACTAGGTGAGTTGGTCTTGCAGAGGGCTGGCACAGACACGATGGGCCAAATGGCCTCCTTCTGTAACCATCCTATGAATTTATGAAAGGCTAATTTTAGCAATAATTAGCAATTATCATAAAATGCTCATGAAATTTTTTTTCTTTCAGTGGTAAGTCTTCTCTTTGTGAAAAGGACACTGGTTGAAAACCTGCAGGCTTTGCCTAACTGCAAAAACCTGCCCAACTGCAAACTGCTATTGGTGGCTCACCTTCATTAGACAACATCTGCTCCTGCCTGGAAATCACCTGCAAGGCAATTTTTGTGTTTTGCAACTCGGATACAAGTTTTCATCAGTCTTTCTCCAACAGAGCAGCTATTTTAGCTGGATAAACACATTTAACTAAAGAAAGATAATTATAGAGGTTAATATAAAAGAATTGTGCATGCAGTAGAGAATAATTTGAAGGCCATAACCTAATTGAGAAACTCAGTTGTCATCGTAAATCATGTTAAACCTTTATGCACATTACTTGACACCAAAGTTAGATTATAGCATAAAATGATTGCCTTCTCTTTGTTGCCGCATATACCGCACTTAAACCTAGCTGTTATGCTTACTGTTTTTCAGGAACAGCCAGGTTTTTGTAAGCCATGTATTGCAAGAATTGTGTAGATGTGCCATGATAAATCAGAGCATTGGTTGCATAAAATTTGTGCCTTCATCAATAACATTGCTGGTGACTACTGACAGAAGCCCAATTCAATTTTTGTCTTGAAACACAGTATTTTCTGAAGTACCAGTCTCCAGTACCAGCTTCCTGTGACAGATGGGCAGCTGCAAGTGCTGCAAGATGATGTGCGTACAGTATTAAAAGCAGCTTGTGTGGGCGGCGCATTATTACAGGGAAATTAGGTGTCCGGTGCTTATTACAATATGATGGAGTCTTGACTCATTATGAGCTTACAATAAATGAGTTTCAGTTTCCTGGCACGGATGCACCGAAACATCCACGCAGAAGTTTCCGATGTCAGGCATGAGGTTTACTGTAGCTGACAACATATGGATTGCAGCACAAGATTTTATGCTAATTAATTCATTTTGAAATGAAATGTGAATTGTGGCACATCACATGTGGCTGGTGATACGGTAATGAAATCATATAACTGCACTTGTCCTTAGATACTCTATTTGAAACCACATGTTAGCTATGGCTCAACACTCTCATCTCTACATCAGAAGGTTGTGGATTCAAGCCCACTCCAGTCCTTGAGCAGCGAATCTACGCTCATGCCTAACCCAAGGGCCTGTCTGCCTTCTCAGATGGACGTAAAAGACAACTCTGTTACCCACTATTCACCACTAATGGTGAGAAATTGGCTTATGCCGGGTCAAATCCTGGTACTCCCTCCCTAACAGCACTGTTGGTGTACCTACACCACATGGACTGCAGTAGTTCACAAGGCAGCTCACCACCACCTTGTCCAGGGCAATTATGGGTGGGTAATAAATGCAGGCTTTGTCAGTGATGCTCACATCCCAAGAACAAATTTTAAAATGCCCACTCGGTTCAGACTGAAAAGCTCACTTTAAGCAAAAATGCCTACACTTGTCAGCAAGCAGGGTTCAATCAAGCTGGGCTGGATCAAACCCAAGTACCCAATTTAAAGTAAAAGCAAAATACTGCAGATGCTGGAAATCTGAAATAAAAACAAGAAATGCTGGAAATACTCAGCAGGTCTGGCAGCATCTGTGGAGAGAAAAGCAGAGTTAACATTTCAGGTCAGTGACACTTCATCAGAACTGTCAAAGGCTAGAAATGGAATAGGTTTTAAGCAAATTAAATGGGGCTGGGGCAAGAGATAACCAAAGAGAAAGTGTTGATAGGACAAGGTCACAGAGAATAACTGACCAGAAGGTCAGGGAGCAAAGGCAAACGGTATGTTAATGGTGTGCTGAAAGACAAAGCGTTAGCACAGAGAGGGTATTAATTGACAGAAAAATAGAAGAGCCTGGCCCAAAGCACAAACATGACAAAAAAAGTAGTGGGTGGGCACATGGTAAAAAAATGAATGATGAAACAAAATGAAATAAAATAAAGAAAAAAGAAAAAATAGCTAAAAATAAAAAGGGGGCCCGTCATGCTCTGAAATTATTGAACTCAATGTTCAGTCCGGCAGGCTGTAACGTGCCTAATCGGTAAATGAGATGCTGTTCCTCGAGCTTGCGTTGATGTTCACTGGAACACTGCAGAAATCCAGGACAGAGATGTGAGCATGAGAGCAGGGGGGAGTGTTGAAATGGCAAGCAACCGGAAGCTCAGGGTCATGTTTTCGGACCGAGTGGAGGTGTTCCGCAAAGCGGACACTCAATCTCCGTTTTGTCTCCCCAGTGTAGAGGAGACCACATTGTGAGCAGCGAATACAGTATATTAAATTAAAAGTACAAATAAATCGCTGCTTCATCTGAAAGGAGTGTTTGGGGCTGTGGATAGTGAGGAGAGAGGAGGTGAAAGGGCAGGTATTACGCCTCCTGCGATTGCATGGGAAGGTGCCGTGGGAAGGGGACGAGTTGTTGGGGGTAATGGAGGAGTGGACCAGGGTGTCGCGGAGGGAATGATCCCTTCGGAATGCTGACAGGGGAGGGGAGGGGAAGATGCGTTTTGTAGTGGCATCACGCTGGACGTGGTGAGAATGGCGGAGGTTGATCCTTTGGATGTGGAGGTTGGTGGGGTGGAAAGTGAGGACAAGTTGCAGTTCTGGGAGGGAGAGGAAGGGGTGAGGGTAGGGGTGAGGGTAATGAGCCGTACACGGTTGAATTCCGTCAACCACAGTGGGGGGGAATCCTCAGTTGACGAAAAAGGAAGACATATCAGAAGTGTAGTCCTGGAAGGTTGCACCATCAGAGATGCGTTGGAGACGGAGAAACTGGGAGAATGGAATGGAGTTCTTACAGGAGGCAGGGTGTGGAGAAATGTAGTCGAGGTAGCTGTGGGAGTCAGTGGGCTTATATTGAATATTAGTAGACAGCCTATCCCCAGAAATGGAGACAGAAAAGTCGAGGAAGGGAAGGGAAGTGTCAGAGATGGACCATGTAAAGGTGAGCGAAGGGTGGAAATTAAAAGCAAAGTCGATAAAGTTTTCCAGTTCAGGGCGGGAGCAGGAAACGACACCAATACAGTCATCAATGTACCGGAAAAAGAGTTGGGGGAGGGGCCCTCCGGTTGCTGGCTATTTCAACTCACTCCTCTGCTCTCATGCCCACATATCTGACCTGGGGTTACTGCAGTATTCCAGTGAACACCAACATAAGCTTGAGGAACAGCATCTCATTTACCAATTAGGCACGTTACAGCCTGCCGGACTGAACATTGAGTTCAATAATTTCAGAGCATTTTTTCAGAGCTATTTTTTCTTTGTTATTTTTTATTTGTTTATTTTATTTCATTTTGTTTCATTATTCATTTTTTTACCAAGTGCCTACCCACTGCTTTTCATGTTTGTGCTTTGGGCAAGGTTCTTCTATTGCTTTGTCTTTGCTTAAAACTTATTACATTTCAAGCCTCTGCCAGTTCTGATGAAGTGTCACGGACCTGAAACATTAACTCTGCTTCTCTCTCCACAGATGCTGCCAGACCTGCCGAGTATTTCCAGCATTTCTTGTTTTTATACCCAATTTAAAATGACTGATAATCTAAAAAATAGCCTTGAACTTAATAGACCAAGGCATCCCTTTAAATATAACATTGGCTAATGTACACAGAGCTTGATGGCAATACTCTGGACTAGTCAAGTGGTAATTAGAAGAAGAAATACAGATGTCATTTGAATCGAAGTCCAATTTAACTTTTTACATCCCTCTGTGATGGTAGATGAAACGTTGCAACAGTTTTCAAGAAAACTCTATTCCATAAAGGCTGGATTGAGGACTGTCATATTAATACTGCATACATTTATGCAAATTTTTTATTAGCAAAAGTGAACATTTTCATATTCTTCACTCAGGAATTATGGTATCTTTTTTCCAAGACAGCTGCTTACCATGTAAGGGTAACACAAGGGTAAAAATAGGAGCTGCAGACTGCAAGCAAATTAAGGGTAGTTAAAATGACATTTTGGTTGCTAAGTGCTATATACGTGATGTTATTATTGAAGGAAAGTATGATTCTTAATGTCTTGGATTACATCTACTTCAGACAGAGATAGTTTGGATATTTCTTCATCCGACTATACATAAACTATAATTGAAGAGAGAAATTTTGAAAATGTCTTTTACTGTGCTCCATGCAGATTTTTTATCTGAATAATTGCAGTTTAGATTGTAGTTTAAATAATCATGTTGCACTGTGAGCTTGTAAATATGCAGGTCATGTCACACAAAACTTGAAACACAGAACAGCACTTATGTAACAATTTAAGGGATTTGGCAAAACAGTGTTGGTTTTGAATTTTCAGATCGCTCTGACCCAACCTATTAAAGTTTAACTAAATCTGACTCCAAATGACAGCAGCCAATCGGTGCATACAGATTTTATAAAAGAAGCAACACTGCAGCCTTTTGTGAAACATCATTACCAAGCTAATTATGTCTAGGACTAGGGGTACATAGAGAAAAGGGACAAATCCAACCCGGTCAATTACCGCCCCATCAGTCGACTCTCGATCATCAGTAAAGTGAGGGAAGGAGTCGTCGACAGTGCTATCAAGAGGCGCTTCTTAGCAATAACCTGCACAGTGACGCTCAGTTTGGGTTCCGCCAGGCCCTCACAGCTCCTGACCTCATTACAGCCTTGGCTTAAACATGGACAGAAGAGCTGAACTCAAGAGGTGAGGTGAGAGTGACTGCCCTTGACATCAAGACAGCATTTGGCATCAAGGAGCCCTAGCAAAACTGGAGTCAATGGAAATCAGGGGGAAAACTCTCCACCGGCTAGAGTCGTGCCTAGCACAAAGGAAGATGGTTGTGATTGTTGGAGGTCAGTCATCTCAGTTCCAGGACATCATTGCAGGAGTTCCTTGGGGTAGTGTCCTAAACCCAACCATCTTCAGCTGCTTCATCAACGGCCTTCCTTCAATCATAAGATCAGAAGTGGGGATGTTCGCTGATGATTGCACAATGTTCAGCACCATTTACAACTCCTCAGGTACTGAAGCAGTCCGTGCAGAAATGCAGCAAGACTTGGAGAATATCCAGGCTTGGGCTGATAATTGGCAAGCAACATTCGCGCCACACAAGTGCCAGGCAATGACCATCTCCAACAAGAGAGAATCTAACCATCTCTCCTTGACATTCAATGGCATTACAATTGCTGAATCCCCCACTAACATCCTGGGGGTTACCATTCAGAAACTGAACTGGAGTAGCCATATAAATACCATAGCTACAAGAGCAGGTCAGAGGCTTGGAATCTTGTGGCGAGTATCTCACCTCCTGACTCCCCAAAGCCTGTCCACTATCTACAAGGCACAAGTCAGGAGTGTGATGGAATACTCACCACTTGCCTGGATGGTTGCAGCTCCAACAACACTCCAGAAGCTTGACACCATCCAGGACAAAGCAGCCCGCGTGATCGTCACCCACGACCTCTACCAACTAGAAGGACAAGGGCAGCAGATGTATGGGAACACCACCACCTGCAAGCTGCCCTCCAAGCCACACACCATCCTGACTTGGAACTATATCACCATTCCTTCACTGTCGCTGGGTCAAAATCTTGGAATTCCCTTCCTAACAGCACTGCCCCACATGGACTGCAGCGGTTCAAGAAGGCATCTTATCACCAGCTTCTCAAGAGAAATTAGGGATGGGCAATAAATGCTGGCCTGTGAGCGACACCCACATCCCCATAAAAACAAATTTAAAAAATAAACTAGTTAGCATATATTTAGGCATGGTCACCTGTTCACCCCTAAGTTATTTATTCAGGAGCCCAGCACCAAGGCAGCCTTGCCCATTTTTAAGCACATGGAGACACAGGTTACAATTCATGCACTTGAATGGTGAGGTCCGAGGCTCCACAGATATTGGGCCTCAGGGCTCATTAACATCAAACTGTTGTGACGCAAAAAGCCAGAATGTGAAGAGCAAAGATCAGGCCACTGCTAAGTATGGGCCAGGTTGACAGGAGATAGAAGGGCCAGGTCAGGGATAGTACTGGCGATCGAGGGAGGAGGGGCAACAGTCCATGTTCTTGAAATGTGATGTCAAGAGGGCTCCTGCTTCTCACGGCTCCACATTCAGGCAAATCAATTTCAAAAGCTTACTTTATTGGTAGTAGGTGGTCCCAAGATCTGGTTTTGCCTCAAGGCAAACCAATCTTGCAGTGGGTACCTCAACAAATGTTAGGTCCCTTATTTACATATGTAAAGGGCCTAATGCTTGTTGCAGGTATGTGACTCTTTTTCCTTTCCCAATACGGCAGGTGTGCACTTCCAGTTGTAAATATGCATGCTCTCCCGGACCACCATTTTGGGGACTTTGTAGGCCATTTAATGCCTGAAAACAGGTGCTGTGCAATCAAATTTATAGGCCATACAATGAATGAAGCAGTCAAAGGTCAGAGTGAGCTGAAACACTGCAACAGTCTTTCTCTCTCATCCTCATTTTATGTTCCCATGTCTCTCACTCCCTACATTACTCCTTGTTGCTGCTGCTCTCCACCTTTAATTCCCAACTTCTGATTTCATTCTCACCTCCTGGCGTTTTCCAATATCCCTGTTTGAATCAGGAATTTTCATGCTCCCTTCATCTGGTAGCCACATTAAGCTACCACAGGAATGGAGGCTATAGCTTCCCAAAGAGCAGAGTGAAATATAATACATCACATCCACAATAAATACAGTTCTAGTCCTGGGAAATCCTTTGCATGTACACAATCTCTTTCCCTCGGAATTTATCGAACAGAAAGACACATGAAATAAGTTCTTTGCAATAAAGTCAATAAATGGAGAAAATTGGGAATTTCTATAGAAATTCAGGGAAGACAAAAACAGAACAGTGAAAAGAAAGATAGTGAATTGCAGTGAAATATTTGTGTGTGAAATCTGAAAGAGAGAAAAGTAATGTGCAAAGACAAATTCAAAGAACAAGGAAGGTAAATAGAACATAATAGAAGGAAATAGAAGGTCACAAATAGTGTTAGCACTTCCCCACTCAGCAGTGTGCTGTGTTTCTTGCCTACTCGATCCAATGTTCCAGAGCAGTATTTTTCCTCTTTAACGATCACCTTGCTCCACAGCCTCTATTCCAAGACCTCGGATTCTCCTGCTGAATTGCACTAAAGTGATCTGAAGTTGTGGGTTGAGATTCAGAGCAAGCAAAATCTTCATGGCAGGGGATTAAAGCCTGCTGAATTTAATGAGTTAGTTGCATGAAACTTATTCAAAACAAGCATCGCTTTTGAAAACTCAAATCCAACTGAGGCAAAATCCTGCATCAATTCTTCATATAGAAAATAGCAACACATTCTATAATTATTCAGAACAAATAAAATGCAATTTAATTGTTGGTTGTTTGTGCACATCACACATATAGTGGAGATCAATGGAGGCTCAAGTGATGTGAAAAGAATTGAGTTACCAAAGGCATTTTTAGTGAGGAATTCCAGGAGGGTCCAAGTAAAAAATGTTTCAAATTATTGGAAATTTAAAAGGAGCAAGGTTATTGCAAAATAAATTTAGGTGATTACAAAAACATCTAAAAACTGTGCAATACTTTTTTGCACAAATTAATGCTTAAACATTTTTGCAAAATGAAGGACCAATTACATATATCTACATACATACATAGACACATACAAACACATACACACACAAAGGCTTGCATTTATATAGTGCTTTTCACGATTATTGGACATGCCAAAGTGCTTTACAGTCAATTAAGTACTTTTAAAGTGTAGTCACGGTTGTTCTGTTCTTCGGCCTCCTTGTCTCGAGAGACAATGGGTAAGCGCCTAGAGGTGGTCAGTGGTTTGTGGAGCAGCGCCTGGAGTGGCTATAAAGGTTAACTCTAGAGTGACAGACTCTTCCACAGGCGCTGCAGATAAAATTGGTTGTCGGGGCTGTTACACAGTTGGCTCTCTCCTTGCACTTCTGTCTTTTTTCCTGCCAACCGCTAAATATCTTCGACTTGCCACTCATTAGCCCCGCCTTTATGGCTGCCCGCCAGCTCTGGCAATCACTGGCAACTGACTCCCACAACTTGTGGTCAATGTCAGAGGACTTCATGTTGCGTTTGCAGACGTCTTTAAAGTGGAGACATGGACGGCCGGTGGGCTGCATTACCAGTGACGAGCTCACTGTACAATGTGTCCTTGGGGATCCTGCCATCTTCCATGCGGCTCACATGGCCAAGCCATCTCAAGCATCGCTGGCTCAGTAGGGTGTATATGCTGGGGATGTTGGCTGCCTCGAGGACTTCTGCATTGGAGATACGGTCCTGCCACCTGATACCAAGGATTCTCCGGAGGCAGTGAAGATGGAATGAGTTGAGATGTCGCTCTTGGCTGACATACATTGCCCAGGTCTCGCTGCTGTAGAGCCAGGTACTGAGGACACAAGCTTGAAACACTCGGACTTTTGTGTTCCGTGTCAGTGCACCACTTTCCCACACCCTCTTGGCCAGTCTGGACATAGCAGCGGATGCCTTTCCCATACATTTGTTGATTTTTGCATCGAGAGACAGGCTACTGGTGATAGTTGAGCCTAGGTAGGTGAACTCTTGAACCACTTCCAGAGCGTGGTCGCCGATATTAATGGATGGAGCATTTCTGATGTTCTGTTCCATGATGTTCGTTTTCTTGAGGCTGATGGTTAGGCCAAATTCGTTGCAGGCAGCCGCAATCTTGTCGATGAGTCTCTGCAGACACTCTTCTGTGTGGGATGTTAATGCAGCATCAGCAGCAAAGAGGAGTTCCCTGAAGAGGACTTTCCGTACTTTGGTCTTCGCTCTAAGACAGGCAAAGTTGAACAACCTGCCATCTGATCTTGTGTGGAGGAAAATTCCTTCTTCTGAAGTCTTGAACGCATGTGAGAGCAACAGTGAGAAGAAGATCCCAAACAGTGTAGGTGCGAGAACACAGCCCTGTTTCACGCCACTCAGGATAGGAAAAGGGTCTGATGAGGCACCGCTATGCTGAATTGTGCCATTCATATTGTCAAGGAATGAGGTGATGATACTTAGTAGCTTTGGTGGACATCCGATCATTGCTAGTAGTTTGAAGAGACCACGTCTGCTGACAAGGTCAAAGGCTTTGGTGAGATCTATGAAAGCAATGTAGAGGGGCATCTGTTGTTCGTGGCATTTCTCCTGTAGCTGGCGAAGGGAGCACGTCAATGGTGGATCTCTCTGGTCGAAAGCCACACTGTGCCTCAGGGTAGACACGCTCAGCCAGCTTCTGGAGCCTGTTTAAAATGACTCGAGCGAAGACTTTCCCCACTATGCTGAGCAGGGAGGTTCCACGGTAGTTGTTGCAGTCACCGCGGTCACCTTTGTTCTTATAGAGGGTGATGATATTGGTATTGTGCACGTCCTGTGGTACTGCTACCTCATCCCAGCACAGGCGAAGTAGTTCATGGAGTGCTGACAGTATAGCAGGCTTGGCACTCTTGATTATTTCAGGGGTAATACTGTCCTTCCCAGGGGCTTTTCCACTGGCTAGAGAATCTATGGCAACACTGAGTTCCAATTTTGTTGGCTGTTCGTCCAGCTCATCCATGACTGGCAGAGACTGGGCTGCATTAAGGGCGGTATCAGTGACAACATTTTCCCATGAGTACAGTTCTAGGTAGTGCTCCACCCAGCGGTCAATTTGCTTGCGTTGGTCAGTGATCGTTTCCCCTGATTTGGACTTGAGGGGGGCGATCTTCTTGATGGTTGGCCCAAAAGCTCTCTTAATGCCATCATAAATTCCTTGGATGTTTCTGGTGTCGGAGGTCAGCTGAATACGACTGCATAGGTGATGTCAGTAGTCATTTGCACACTGCCTGGCTGTTCTTTGTGCAGCGCCTCTGGCTACTTTAAGTACTACGGAAGTTAACTCGCTCTGGGCTTTCTTGTAGTTCAACAGTGCAGTGCGCTTAGCGGCTATGACAGGTTCCAGCTCTTCAAAGTGAGATTGAAACCAGTCTGCATTCTGCTACTCACGTTTGCCAAAGATGGTCATTGCTGAGTCAGAGATGGCGTCTCTGATGTGGGCCCACTTCGTCTCTGCATCCCCTGAAGGAGTGTTTTGAAGGGCTTTTTCAAGTGAATTTGGAAACATATGTAACAGCTGTGTATAAGAAATTCTGTTAGCTTTGATGTGCAGGCGGCCCTTCTGCTTGGAGTGATGTAGCTTCTTTGGTTTAATTCTAACTTTGCTGCACACCAGGGAGTGTTCGGTGTCGCAGTCCACACTGTGGAAGCTGCGTGTGATTTGGACACTGTTTATAGACGCTCGCCTTGTGACAATGAGGTCCAGCTGGTGCCAACGACGTGATCTTGAGTGTCTCCATGAAACCTGGTGACAGGGTTTAGTATGAAAGAACGAATTGGTGATGCAGAGGTTGTGATTGGAAAACAACTACAGCAGTGTCTGTCCATTCTCATTCATCCTTCCAAAGCCATAGCGCCCAAGGCAGGAGGGCCATGCATCATGGTCGGCCCCAACCCTGGCGTTAAAATCCCCAGCAGGAACAAATGTTCAGTATTGGGGATGCTACTAATGATATTATGGAGTCCCTCGTAGAACAGGTCTTTACCTTCAGGTGGGGAGCAGAGTGTTGGTGCATAGTAGGTGTACTGGACCAGAAACGGTGAGCAGTTGGATGGACAGTATGCGTTCTGAGCCATTTGAAGGCGGCTCTATCATGCTGAGCAAAGAGTTTCTGATGGCGAAGCCCACTCCATGCTGTCTTGGTTCTTCAGGATCCCTACCCTGCCAGTAGAAGGTGTAGTCTTGCTCTCTTAGTGATCCGCTCACAGGGAGACATGTCTCCTGAAGTGTTGCAATGTCCACATTGAGTCTACTGAGCTCGTTGTTAATGATGGTGGTCTTCCGAGAGTCATTGATTTGTGTAAGGTCTTCCGACAGGCCAGGACATGTAGTTCTGATGTTCCAGCTTGCAAAACGAAGGGCTGGTACCTTCTTTCCTTTTTTTGTCGTGCTGTTTGGTGTGGTGTTACAGTCCACTTGTCGGGCAATGGCCCTGAGCTCCAAGCACCCATTGAAGCAGGTGGACTGTGGCGGGACATAACCTTTCTGACCGGGGGCTGCCCATTTTGAGGCGGGCGGTAGCTGTCCAGTGAGATATGATGACCTCTCCCACCAACAAAGACAACCCGTGGCACCCAATCTCTACACTAATTGAGCTGGATATGTAACCAGTAACTGCTGCCTTCTGTGTTGTTTTGGTCGCTGTGAGGCGACTATGGAGTGACCTCTCCATGGCACATGCCTGGACGGAGTGTATAGAGGTTGTGAGTTGCCCAAGCGTCAAAACCCCCTTCTCGGCCTTCCTAGTGGGATCCAAAGAAGTGCAGGGCATGATGTTTGGCAACGGTATGGCTGCAGGAACTGCCGGAAACATGCCAAAGGTGACACATGACTGCCTTAGGGGTTCCGCTCCGGATTTTCTGTTAGGGTTTACTCCCTTAGCCTTGGTCTCTCCCGAGACACCCACAAGGCAGCGGGGTTGTTAGTTCCTATCCCTGAGCAGAGGCCCTAACTAGTCATGGTTGTAAGGTAGGAAATATACATATATTTATATATATATTATTGTCATGGAAGTGTAGTTATTTTTCTCTTCTGTTTTAAAAACTAAGGGGGGCTGTGTGCCTTTAAGGCAGAGAGAGGCTTTTGAATTCCCTGGGCACAGTGTGCCAGCAGCAAGCCTGTTTCCAAGGCAACGGCGAGAGAGAGAGAGAGAGAGAGGGCCAACTGTTGTAATGTATCAGTTAACTGTGTGTAAAGACCAGCTAAAACCAGTCTGATCTCGAGCCCAGCGAAGCATGCTTACTGAAGGAAGGATCCCTCTCTCCTAACAGAAAATCTACATTAAACGACCGGCTGTGCATTGCCGAAAGAGGGATAAATCCCTGGAAAAGAACATTTGTATTGTTGGAGTGAGGTTTCTACTGAAAGACTGTCAATTTAAAAATCCAAACAGACCTGTTGTTATACTCTTTGTCGAAAGAACTGTGTGACACCTGCTGCAACCAAAGTGCATAGAATGCCTCTCAATTAAACACTGTTCGTCGAATTCACCTGGAGACTTCAAGTGGCATCTGGATGTTCAGCTCTGGGATACCTCACCAACTGGGAACATAATCTACAAGACTTGCAACCCAGTGATTTATTTATTCCTAAGAAACAACACAAATTTTATTGAAACTGGTTAACTGTTGATTTTTGAATGTATGCGTGTGTGCATGAAGGTTAGGATAAATAAGAAGTTATAAGGTCTTTAGACATATTGAATATCTCAATATTGTTTAAGATTTAGTTTATTAATAAATAGTTAATTTGTTATTGTTTAAAGATACCTGGTTTGGTCTGTTTTATTCTGGGGGGTTAATTAAGTGTTTAATTTAGCTAATTTCCAGTCAGTGGGAAAACTTTAATAATATGCTATGACTTGTGGAGTAATGGGACTGAATTGACAGTGCATGGCTCCAGCCTCAGTCTTAACAATATAAAAAAAACTTGTTATGAAGGTGCTTCTATTTTTAATATTTTTTGAACACTTGTATTCAAAAGACTGTGGAAATACCTGAAGAGATGCTACACTTTTTGTTGTAGCAAATCCGTCGGTGGAGCAGCTATAGTGCTACAATTTGGTACAAACTTGCTGTAGAAACCACACAGCCCCAAAATCCTCATGATTTATCATTTGGTCTTAGGGGTGGGGAACCCCAAAAATGCTTCTACTTTTGCTGTTCTTGGCAACACTTGTCCTTTCCCTGCTATATGCCCTAGGTAGGTTACCAGCGCTTTTGCAAATTCACTTTTGGCAAGGTTCATCACCAAATCAGCTGACTGTAATTTTCTAAACAGAGCTTCTAGTTGTTCCAAGTGGTCCTTCCAAGTATCACTGTATACCAGCACATCACGGTAAACCACATAGTTCAGAACACTGGCTACCACTTGGTTCATTAGTCTCTGGAAAGTTGATGGGGCATTTTTTTTGCCTGAATGGCATCAGTCAGCATTGGAACAGACCATCTGGCGTGACACAGGCTGATATTTCTTTAGCTTGGGGTGTTAAAGGAACCTACCAGCATCCCTTTAACAAATTTATTTTGGTAAGAAATGTGACACTGACAGCTTTGTCAGTACAATGTTCCAAGCAAGGAATTAGATAGGAGTCTGCCTTTGTTATTGCATTAACCTTTCTGTAGTCTATGCAAAATCTAGTTGAACTGTCAGGCTTAGGCACTAACACGACTGAGGAACTCCAGCTGCTTTGACTGGGTTCAATTAGGTGGTTTTCAAACATGTATTGGATTTCCACTTTCACCTGGGCTTGTTTCTCTGGACTTCAGTGATAAGGATGTTGTTTTATAGGTGAGGATTCTCCTACATCATGTATGGCTAAGGTTGTACATCTTGGTTTATTCCTACAGACTCCTTTAAATGCTGTAAGTAGCTTTGTTAGGTCTCCTCGTTGTTCTGCATCTAAATATGAAAGTATAGTATATAGTATCTAATATCCCTAACAATTCAGTGTTAGCTAATCGGATAGTAGGAAGTTCAATTTGTGAATTGTTTAGGCCTCCTTCTACCTCAGACTCGCTATCCCTTTCATCCTTCACTGTCCCTACTACCTGACATACCTGTACTTGCTTATCTTCTTCCCGGCAGTGATATTGTTTCAACATATTGATGTGACAGCCTATTCTTCTGGGTCTTCTGGATCCCCACATGTCCTGCCATAGGAATTTTATTGGCTATCCTTAATATTTCCTGGCAATGCCACTATCTGGTGAACCACCGTCCATTCTTCTTCTACAGGACTGTGAGGAGGTCTTCACTTCCTCATCAGAATCCCATTTTTAATACAGTAGTCTTCAGGAACTCCCTTTGCCTTAGCTTCAGTTAGAGCCAATTGTGCCACTTTACTGAACTCTGGATCGGCTTGCTGAGCCTTGAACAAAGAAGACTTACTGAACATTTTCTTTGGATTATCCAAATGCCCAAAGAAAGTTTCAGATAACCGAATATCTGGCTGTGGTGCCAATTTGACCTCCGACAATGGAACTTGTTTGGCCATTGCTCAGGTCACTACACATGAAGGAAAAATTCCTGGAACCTTTCCCTGCAAATGCTCTGTCTCCTTGACTTCACTTGGTCTTTCCGTGGCAACTGGAGAAGCTACTACCTTCACTCCAGCCAAAACATTCCCCAGGAGTAGGTCAACTCCGTCTACAGGAAAACTATGGACAACTCCTACAGTTACCGTTCCAGACATTAGGCCATACTCCAGGTGCACCCAATATAAAGCTATGGGTATATACTTCCCGCCAATACCATTCACTAAAACCTTGGCAAGCAATACGCTCTCTGGTGGAAAAATCATGTCTTAACCCCAGCAAAAGAGCTTGGGTGGCTCCTGTATCCTTAACTCTAACTATAAGTTTACCTGCCTCATTTAAGGGATAGGGAGTTACTTTTACTTTTAACACGAATTTCCTGTAGTTCTCAGGTATCTTGTTCACCTTCCCCACACTCACTGCGGTGTTTATAATTGACCTTACAGCTGCAGTAAGAGCTATAGCTTGATCTGTTGTACTCTTGATCAAGGCCCCTTTATCTTCATTGGTCTTGTGTACCCCAGTAAGTCCAACGGGTTTACCCCATAACTTCCAGCATTCTACATGAAGGTGTCCCAACTTCTGACAATGTGAACAAGGTTTAAGATGATTACTGGGCCTCAACAAAACGCAAGACCATATCTTCTATCAAGGACTACAACGAGCCTCAAACTGTTCCACTTTATCTTTCCTTCTCTTTTCTGTCCCTATCTGCATGTGTATATCGCATGTGCATGCTAGCGTGGGCGCATCGTATATCTGCAGGGTGAACCGTATAAGAGTTTAAGTAAGTTTAATAAATTTCACTTCTCTTCTTTAAACCAAAGAAAGCCTGTTTGTGCTAATTTCTTTGCTTTATAATTGGAAAGCTGTGAGCAAGAATTCACAAGGGGGGAGCTCTAAACATAGTGTTTTTAAAATTAAACCCTGTTACAATAAGACAGCAAAAGACCCCTAGAAACATTTCTCACCTGATCGTAACAGAATTTGGGTGCTAGCGTCCATGATTTTAGCCACAGACAAACGAGTGAAATTGGAAATGGAAAACCAAATTGTTCCCAATCAAAAAGAGCAAAATATCAATACAGGTTTTCTTGTGGTTGTTTGATTCAATACAGTCTGCAACTGAAGCTAGTAGCTCTCCAAGCCAGGGTGAAGCAACTTGGGATAAGTTAAAAGCACTGTCTATGGAGGAGTTGAGAAAAATGGCTGAGTAGTGTGGGATCACTGTATATGGCAAGGCTAGGAAGTCTGAACTCCTAAGGCTAGTGGCCCCCCCATTCTTCCCTTGAATCAGAAGAGGCAGAAGCAGTGTTAGAAACAGAATCTGACAGGGTATTGTTAGCAAAGATACAATTGGAACACAGGAAACTTGAATTTGAGGGAAGGGAGAGGGAGAAAAAGCGAGCCTTCCGAAAGGAATGTGAAGAAAATGAAAGGCAAGAGAGAGCGAGAGCGAGGAGAGCAAGAGAGCAAACGAGAGAGCGAGAAAGTCGGGAGATGGAAAAGGAGAGAGAGGAGAGATAGAGAGAAAGAATATTCCGGAACGAATCTGAAGAGAGCTGAAACGCCCGAATTAACTCGGGGGCAACAGAGTAACCCCAGTGAAAGCATGGCCAATATGGAGGAGCATAATTCAGCGCTGAGTATGAGATTGCTGAAACTCGCTCAATTAATTCCACATCTTCCTCATTGAATTTTGGAAGTGTTTTTCTGTCTTTCGAGAAACTGGCAAGGCAGCTAAAATGGCCAGCTGAGACCTGGAATTTTTTTTACTGCAAAGCAAACTAACCAGAAAAGCCCATGAGATTTATTCCTTGTTGCCAGATGAGAGTTCATCAAATTATGAACTGACCAAAAATGCTATCCTCGGGGCATATGAATTAGTACCCGAAGCCTATCGCCAAAAGTTTAGAACCCTCAAAATGCAAGCTAATCAAACTTATCTGGAGTTTGAAAGAAGCAGCTGGTTTTTGACCAGTAGCTGAGGGCTTTAAAAATACAACTCAGCTATGAGACACTTAGTGAAGTAATCCTGTTGGAGGAATTTAAAAACTCTCTCCCATTCTCAATAAAAACCCATGTAGAGGAGCAGCAGATTCAGGGAGCCTGGCAAGCAGCCATTCTGGCCGATGAGTTACTTTAATTTATAAGTCAGTTTCTCAGGGAATAACCTTTCCTGATCACCCCCACAAATCCGAAAAGGACAAAGGGTGGGAAAGTGATATCCGCCCAGGCAGTCCTGGAAGGGAAAGGAAAGCAAGAGACACAGGGGGCTCTCCTCCAGCCAAAATGGAAGGTGCTGTGAGCAAGAGTGAGACCTGTGTGCTTCCATTGTAATAAAGCAGGGCATTTAAAAACTGACTGCTGGAAATTAAAGAGGAAACCAGTATGCTTAATCAGGGCACACCCGCTTCGTGCAGACGGGACCCTAATGCAAAACAAAGAACAAATTGTGGCTTTAACTGCAGTAAAAGTGAAACCCAGGAAGCTTACTACGGCCTATGCAGGAAAAGTTAGTAGGGTTCCTGAAGGTTATCAGGGTTTTGTATTTGAAGGGAAAGTAACCCCACATCCCTCGAGTGGGGCAAGCAAGCCCATAGTGATTCTCAGGGACACCGGAGCCACCAGATCCCTTTTACTGGGAAAAGGACTGATCTTTCTCCCAGAGAGTGCAGTGAATACCAAAATGGTGGTGAATGGTATTGGAGGGCAGTGTATGCCTGTAACTGTAAACCGGGCACACCTGGAGTGTGACCTAGTTTCAGGACCGGTGACTGTAAGGATTGTCCCTAGTTTGCCTGTGGACGGAGTTGACCTGCGCCTAGATAATGATCTGGTGGGGTGAAGGTGGTAGCCCCCCGAGTTGTGAAAGAAAGACCGCAGGTGGTCAGAGAGACAGGGCAGTGGCAGGAGACGGTCTCCTGCAGTTTCCCTGAATGTGTAGCGAATCAGGCCATGATCAAACCAGCTCCCCCAGAGGAGACTGCATTGGCAGTGCAGGCAAATGACCATGAGGTCTGCCTGTCCGAGGCTTTCTTTGGAAAGTTGGGAAACACAGGGAATGAATGAAATGGATTTTCCCTAGCTGAGGCTCAGTGAGTCGACCCAGTATTGCAAGAGTTAGCACAGGCTGCCCAGTCTGAAAATGAAGCACAGCGAGTCCCTGACTGCTATTATTTAAAGAATGAGGTACTGATGAGGAAATGGAGTTCTCCTCACAGACCTGAGGGCAAGGAGTGGACAGTGGTTCACCAGTTAGTGGTGCCACAGAGAAATATTAAGAAGGATCCACGAGACTACAGAGACTGCACATGCCAGTATACGAAAGACCAAAGCCCACATAAGACAACAGTTTGACTGGCCAAAACTCCACAAAGGTGTGGTGGAGTACTGCAGGAGTTGCCACATGTGCCAGGTTGAGGGAAAACTCCAACCTACAGCGAAACCTGCATCCCTAAGTCCTGTGTTCGTGTTAGGAGCCGCCAGCAGAGGACTGGTGAACTGTAAGGGACACCCGCCGAGAACAAAAGGGGACAGGCAGGCACACGGTTGGCAGAAGTTTAGACAGAGAAGGGGAAAATGTGACCAAAAGGGCAGGTTAAAGGAAGTCCGGGAAAATTCCAGGATGAAAAACCTCTACTGTCTGGTCAACCAACCCTGAACAATGTGAAAAGTTAGACCCCACATCCTCCTATGTAAATGCAGACTCTAGAAGCATCGCATCAGAGTTGCTAACAGCATTTACAGGAACCTGCAGGTACAAAGAGAGACTTCTAGGGGGCAGAGAAACTGAGGGTGATGCCTCACCTAGTCGAAGTGTCACAGAAGAATGCAGTTAAGTCTGCACAAATACCTGGAGGTAGGAGTGGCCCAGAGAACAAAGGGAAGAGTAACAAAGCATCCTCCCCCACATTCAGAGGAAAAAGGAACCAACCATCCCCTGAAGTAAAAAGTCTTTGCATGACTCAGAGTTCAGGATAGACCCATCCCCTACTAACTCTCCTGAGGAAAAAAAAGCAAATTAAAGCAGCCCTGGCACCCAGAACAGACCTGTTTTAATAAGCTTTAAGATTAGTGAATGCATGGTTTTCTTTCTGTATCTTACATTTCTCTCAAACTCAGTAATGAAATGCACCATTTTTCTTCAAATTGCATTTCATTCCCCTGGGTGTTAAGGTGTCAGGCAAAGTCCCCACCTGCCAAGACTGAGGCACACATGATTTCAGCACATGAACATTAAAACTTAAAATTGCAAGCCCCTGGCTGGAAGGATGCTTGCATCGTACCAGATGATGTTGAAACAAAGGAACCAGTCCCCGCCCCAATACACAGAAGAGACCTGGTCAAACCAGTCAGTCACATGACTATCTGCTGGACAACTAGGGGAGTGTTAAACTGGAAAAACAGAATTTGAACTGAGAATGCCGGAACTGAAGCAGGAATTACTTTCTCTCCTGTCTGCTCTCAACAGCTTCGGAAACCACTGAAAGCACCTAAACTCAAAGAGAGAAAAGTCTCCTACATGAATAAGGTTTAAGATCATTACTGGGCCCCAATGAAACGCAAGACCATATCTTCTATCAAGGACTACAGCGAGCTCGAAGCACAGCAACAAGATATTACCTCAAACTGTTCCACTTTATCTTTTCTTCTCTTTTCTGTCCCTATCTGCATGTGTATAATGCATGTACATGCTAGTGCAGGCGCATCGTATATCTGTAGGCGTGAACCATATTAGAGTTTAAGTTTAATAAATGTCACTTTTCTTTAAAAGAAAGAAAGCCTGTTTGTGCTCATTTCTTTGCCTTATAATTGGAAAGCTATGAACAAGAATTCACAAAGGGGGAGCTCAAAACACTGTTTAAAATTAAACCCTGTTACAATAAGACCAGGTAAAGACAGCAAAAGACCCCTAGATACATTTCTCACCTGGTCATAACAAAATATATTCCCTTCTAAATAACCCCAACACACGCGCACACAAACACCGGTTAAAGAAAAATATTAAAGAAGCTTTCTCTGCAGAGATCAACATTACAAAACCAAAAATACTTTGGCCTAATACTTTTTAATTAAGTCCTACCTGCCAGATTAAGTTAGCGGCGAATGGTATTCCTGTGCCACTTGAGTTCACGCTTGCTTAAACATGGCGTGCACTAGTCGACTTTGTGCAGTTGCGTCTGAGGTCAGTGGTTTCAAGGCTTGAACTCATCAGCTCAAGGAAGGTCAACATTGGAATGGATGTTTGTCTCCAGGCTCAGGACCAGCAAGGGCGATTCTTCTCAGGTGATTGGGAGTAGGGGGCAGGTGGTGGTGGTGGGGATGGCATGGGAGTGATTGGGTGGATGGAGGAGCAGGGGTGGGATGCTGCCTACTGCCTGACATAATGTGGGTTATGAAGCCAAAAAAAATTATGAGGGGACGGTGGTGCTGAGGTGAAAATTGAAAATTAAGGAAAAGAAAGTTTAAAAAAAAACTTTTGAGGATTTTCTGTGGCTGCGATCAACAGATAGGCTGATCCTTGAGGCTTGCAAAACAGAAAGATTTATGGACGGGTGGCTCATGGTGCCTCTGAGTGTGAAGAAACAAAAACATTTTAAATGTTCATTCTGCCTCATCTAAGAGTGCAGTTGAGATTGAATTACTATTCTTGTCACAACAGCAGATGGAGGGTAAATAACCATCTTTCCCCATCTGTCAGACTATTCCTCTGTCTTTGAGTGTCTGTTGTAGAGTGAGTGGTCTTTCTCTCATAGACTCCCACAAGGAATAAAAACAGTTTTCTTTTTTAAGGATTTCTGAACACAAGAGATAGCAAAACACACGAAGGAAAAACACAGGGTGAGTTGGATGCAGTTTTGCTTGGGACTATAGAAATGAGATTATCTATAGCTGCTAATGTAAGGTGGATAAATCACAGCTGCTCAGAGACATGACTTTCACCTTAAGTTTCCAGTTCTGCAGGATTTTATGAAAGTTTTTTGTATAAAAAAGGAGAATTGGTTAGGGTGCATAACTATCAAACCCTTTACATCATTGCCAAAAGTTAAAGCTATCCCCAATGAGGCATTTATTTAATATATATATATTCTTTATTCAATGTAATTAGACAACAGATAGTTTACTACTACCTGAAATTCTTAACACAAAAACTCCATAAGGCAATACAGAAGTTAAGAACTTCAGGTCTTGTCCCAAACACAAGACTTCCTGGGTTGAAGTTGAATCTAAATTGTCTCAAGGGATTTAAAAATCCTTATTTAGAAAAAAAAAGGATAAACGCACTTATTTGTGATATCTCTGTGCAGATTTATCATGCAGTAGCTACAAAACAACACATTAACACATTGAGATTGTTATTGCTGTTATGCACATTATGAGAACAATATGCTGTTGTTTTTTTTCCTTTTCTTGGGATTTAGGACTATTTATTGCCCATTTCTCGATGCACTGAAGGCATTATGAGTCAACCACATAATGTGGAACTGGAGTCACAAGTAGGCTAAAGCAAGTATTATCCCCTTCCCTGAAGGATGTTAGTGAATTGAGAGGTTTTTCGAACAGTTGGCTACTTTCATGGTCACTTTCTGCTGCTAGTCCACAATTCAATAGATGTATTGAATTCAGTGTTACCACTTGCTGTCATGGATTATGAACCAATATCGCTAGGCCTCTGTACTGGTTACAGCTACTGGGATTCAGCTTGGTCAGTGGAACATCAGGGGTGCTGCCAAACGGGCGGCACAGTGGTGCAGTGGTTAGCACCGCAGTCTCACAGCTCCAGCGACTCGGGTTCAATTCTGGGTACTGCCTCTGTGGAGTTTGCAAGTTCTCCCTGTGTCTGCGTGGGTTTCCTCCGGGTGCTCCGGTTTCCTCCCACATGCCAAAGACTTGCTGGTTGATAGGTTAATTGGCCATTATAAATTGCCCCTAGTATAGGTAGGTGGTAGGAAAATATAGGGACAGGTGGGGATGTGGTAGGATGGAATTAGTGTAGGATTAGTATAAATGGGTGGTTGATGGTCGGCACAGACTCGGTGGGCCGAAGGACCTGTTTCAGTGCTGTATCTCTAAACTAAACAAAACAGTGGAACGTAGGTGGAAGTCTAAGCTGCCCAGGTCAGCAACATATTGAACATCCTAAAGCTTATCATTCTATTATTTGCTTATTTTTTCACTCATTTTATAAAGGGAAATTCCCAGCCTGATTTCTGTCATATCCTGAGTGTTTCATCTGGTTAGCTGTATTGAATTGTTAATTTCTCAATTTTGATATTTTTTTAAATCAAAAGCTACTGAATACTGTGCAGAATATATCCAAAAAAGACAGTCTACTCAAACAATCAAGCACTAGACAACAACTCTCCCTGCTCTAAAATTAATCCCAATGCAAAGTAAACTATAAATTGAACTCATCTCAGAGGTAGTTTTAGGTCGTGACTTCATCAGCCCTAACAAACATAAATAGAGCATAAACCTAAAAGGCACATTGACAGAGCTCATGTTTCACGAGTTAATCTGTGTCACCAAAATTCTCTCCCTTAGTTATGTTGTGAATCAACCAAACAAAATTATTTATTAAGGGAAGATATATGTTATACAGATGAAAGAGAACAGTGAGTTTGAAATAAAAACAAGAAATGCTGGAAATACTCAGCAGGTCTGCAGCATCGGTGGAGAGAGAAGCAGAGTTAACGTTTCGGATCAGTGACCCTTCTTCGGAACTGGCAAATATTGGAAATGTCAAAGGTTATAAGCAAGTAAAGCAGGGGTGGGGCAAAGAGATAACAAAGGAGAAGGTGTAGATTGGACAAGGCCACAGAATAGCTGACCAGAAGGACATGGAGCAAAGGCAAAAAATATGTTAATGGTGTGTTGAAATACAAAGCATTAGTACAGATAGGGTGTTAACGGACTGAAGATTGAACAGCAGCAAGCACAAACATAAAAGAAAAGTGGGTACGCAAACTGAACAAACGAAGATGAAATGAAATAAAAATACAAACAAAAATGTAAAAAATATAAAAAAGAAAAAATAACTAAAAATAAAAGTAAAATGGGGGGCCCGTCATGCTCTGAAATTATTGAACTCAATGTTCAGTCCGGCAGGCTGTAGTGTGCCTAACCGGTAAATGAGATGCTGTTCCTCGAGCTTGCGTTGATGTTCACTGGAACACTGCAGCAAGCCCAGGATAGAGAAGTGAGCATTAGAGCAGGGGGGTGTGTTGAAATGGCAAGCAACCGGAAGCTCAGGGTCCTGCTTGCGGACTGAGCGGAGGTGTTCCACAAAGCTATCACCCAGTCAGCATTTAGTCTCCCCAATGTAGGAGACCACATTGTGAGCAGCGAATACAGTATACTACATTGAAAGAAGTACAAGTAAATCTCTGGTTCACCTGAAAGGAGTGTTTGGGGCGCGGGACAGTGAGGAGAGAGGAGGTAAATGGGCAGGTATTACACCTCCTGCGATTGCAGGGCAAGGTGCTATGGGAAGGGGTCGAGGTGGTGGGGGCAATGGAGGAGTGGACCAGGGTGTCGCAGAGGGAACGATCCCTTCGGAATGCTGACAGGGGAAGGGAGGGGAAGATGCGTCTGGTAGTGGCATCACGCTGGAGGTGGCGGAAATGGCGGAGGATGATCCTTTGGATATGGAGGCTGATGGGGTGGAAAGTGAGGACAAGGGGAATCCTGTCACGGTTCTGGGAGGGAGGGGAAGGGGTGAGGGTAGAGGTGCGGGAAATGGGCCGGACACGGTTGAGGGCCCAGTCAACAACAGTGGGGGGGAATCCTCGGTTGCGGAGAAAGGAAGACATATCAGAAGCGCTGTCATGTAAGATAAAATCATCAGAGCAGATGCGTCGGAGACGGAGAAACTGGGAGAATGGAATGGAGTCCTTACAGGAGGCAGGGTGTGGAGAAGTGTAGTCGAGGTAGCTGTGGGAGTCGGTGGGCTTATAATGGATATTAGTAGACAACCTATCTCCAGAGATGGAGCCAGAGAAGTCAAAGAAGGGAAGGGAAGTGTCAGAGATGGACCATGTAAAGGTGAGAGAAGGGTGGAAATTGGAAGCAAAGTTGATAAGGTTTTCCAGTTCGGGGCGGGAGCAGGAAACGGCACCGATACAGTCATCAATGTACCGGAAAAAGAGTTGGGGGAGGGTGCCTGAGTAAGACTGGAACAAAGAATGCTCGACATATCCCACAAAAAGACAGGCATAACTAGGACCCATGCAGGTACCCATAGCAACACCTTTGACTTGAAGGAAGTGAGCGGAGTTGAAGGAGAAGTTGTTCAATGTGAAAACAAGTTCAGCCAGGCAGAGGAGGGTGGAGGTGGATGGGGACTGGTTGGGCTTCTGTTCAAGGATGAAGCAGAGAGCCCTTAACCATCCTGGTGGAGGATGGAGGTGTAGAGAGATTGGACGTCCATAGTGAAGAGGCGGTGGTTGGGGCCAGGAAACTGGAAATTGTCAAAATGACGTAGGGCATCAGAAGAGTCACCGATATACAAAGAACAGTACAGCACAGGAACAGGCCATTCGGCCCTCCAAGCCTGCGCCGATCTTGATGCCTGTCTAAACTAAAACCTTCTGCACTTCCGGGGACCGTATCCCTCTATTCCCATCCCATTCATGTATTTGTCAAGATGCCTCTTAAACGTCGCTATCGTACCTGCTTCCACCACCTCCCCCATCTGCAAGTTCCAGGCACTCACCACCCTCTGTGTAAAGAACTTGCCTCGCACATCCCCTCTAAAATTTGCCCCTCGCACCTTAAACCTATGTACCCTAGTAACTGACTCTTCTACCCTGGGAAAAAGATCCTGACTATCCACTCTGTCCATGCCACTCATAACTTTGTAAACCTCTATCATGTCACCCCTCCACCTCCGTCGTTCCAGTGAAAACAATCCGAGTTTATCCAACCTCTCCTCATAGCTAATCCCCTCCAGACCAGGCAACATCCTGGTAAACCTCTTCTGTACCCTCTCCACAGCCTCCACGTCCTTCTGGTAGTGTGGCGACCAGAATTGCACGCAATATTCTAAGTGTGGCCTAACTAAGGTTCTGTACAGCTGCAGCATGACTTGCCAATTCTTATACTCTATGACCCGACCGATGAAGGCAAGCATGCCGTATGCCTTCTTGACTACCTTATCCACCTGCGTTGCCACTTTCAGTGACCTGTGGACCTGTACACCCAGATCTCTCTGCCTGTCAATACTCCTAAGGGTTCTGTCATTTACTGTATACTTCCCACCTGTATTAGATTTTCCAAAATGCATTACCTCACATTTGTCCGGATTAAACTCCATCTGCCATTTCTCCGCCCAATTCTCCAACCAATCGATATCCTGCTGGATCCTCTGACAATCCTCATCACTATCCGCAACTCCACCAACCTTTGTGTCGTCTGCAAACTTACTAATCAGACCAGCTATATTTTCCTCCAAATCATTTATATATAATACAAAAAGCAAAGGTCCCAGCACTGATCCCTGCGGAACACCACTGGTCACAGCCCTCCATTCAGAAAAGCACCCTTCCACTGCTACCCTCTGTCTTCTATGACCGAGCCAGTTCTGTATCCATCTTGCCAGCTCACCTCTGATCCCGTGTGACTTCACCTTTTATACCAGTCTGCCATGAGGGACCTTGTCAAAGGCTTTACTGAAGTCCATATAGACAATATCCACTGCCCTTCCTTCATCAATCATCTTCGTCACTTCCTCAAAAACTCAATCAAGTTAGTGAGACACGACCTCCTCTTCATAAAACCATGCTGCCTCTCGCTAATAAGTTCATTTGTTTTCAAATGGGAGTAAATCCTGTCCAGAATAATCCCCTCTAATAATTTCCCTACCACTGATGTAAGGCTCACCGGCCTATAACTTCCTGGATTATCCTTGCTACCCTTCTTAAACAAAGGATCAACACTGGCTATTCTCCAGTCCTCTGGGACCTCACCTGTAGCCAATGAGGATACAAAGATTTCTGTCAAGGCCCCAGCAATTTCTTCCCTTGCCTCCCTCAGTATTCTGGGGTAGATCCCATCAGGCTCTGGGGACTTATCTACCTTAATGCTTTGCAAGACGCCCATCATCTCCTCCTTTTTGATAACAAAATGACCCAGACTATCTACACTTCCCTAGACTCATCATCTACCAACTGCTCTCTTTGGTGAATACTGATGCAAAGTACTCATTTAGTACCTCGCCCATTTCCTCTGGCTCCACACATAGATTCCCTCTTCTGTCCTTGAGTGGGCCAACCCTTTCCCTGGTTACCCTCTTGCTCTTTATATACGTATAAAAAGCCTTGGGATTCTCCTTAATCCTGTTTGCCAATAACTTTTCATGACCCCTTTTAGCCCTCCTGACTCCTTGCTTAAGTTCCTTCCTACTTTCTTTATATTCCTCAAGGGCTTCGTCTGTTCCTAGCCTTCTAGCCCTTACAAATGCTTCCTTTTTCTTTTTGACTAGGCTCACAGTATCCCTCGTTATCCAAGCTTCCCAAAACTTGTCAAACTTATCCTTCTTCCTCACAGGAACATGCCGGTCCTGGATTCTAATCAACTGATGTTTGGAAGACTCCCACATGTCAGATGTTGATTTACCCTCAAACGGCCACCTCCAATCTAAATTCTTCAGTTCCTGCCTAATATTGTTAAAATTAGCCTTCCCCCAATTTAGCATCCGAGGACTACTCTTATCCTTATCCACAAGTACCTTAAAACTTACGGAATTATGGTCACTGTTCCCGAAATGCTCCCCTACTGAGACTTCGACCACCTGGCCGGGCTCATTCCCCAATACCAGGTCCAGTACGGCCCCTTCCCTCGTTGGACTATCTACATATTGTTTCAAGAAGCACTCCTGGATGCTCCTTAGAAATTCTGGCCCATCCAAGCCCCTAGCACTGAGTCCCAGTCAATAAAGGGGAAGTTAAAATCACCCACCACTACAACCCTGTTACCTTTACATCTTTCCAAAATCTGTCTACATATCTGCTCCTCTACCTCCCGCTGGCTGTTGGGAGGCCTGTAGTAAACCCCCAACATTGTGACTGCACCCTTCCTATTCCTGAGCTCCACCCATATTGCCTCGCTGCATGACCCCTCCGAGGTGTCCTCCCGCAGTACAGCTGTGATATTCTCCTTAGCCAGTAACGCAACTCCCCACCCCTTTTACATCCCCCTCTATCCCGCCTGAAGCTTCTAAATCCTGGAACATTTAGCTGCCAATCCTGTCCTTCCCTCAACAAAGTCTCTGTAATAGCAACATCATCATAGTTCCAAGTACTAATCCAAGCTCTAAGTTCATCTGCCTTACCTGTTATACTTCTCGCATTGAAACAAATGCACTTCAGACCACCAGTCCCGCTGTGCTCCGCAACATCTCCCTGCCTGCTCTTCCTCTTAGTCTTACTGGCCTTATTTACTAGTTCCCCCTCAGTTATTTCACCTGCTGTCCTACTGCTCTGGTTTCCACCCCCCTGCCACACTAGTTTAAACCCTCCTGAGTGACACTAGCAAACCTCGCAGCCAGGATATTTGTGCCCAGTTTAGATGCAACCGGTCCTTCTTGTACAGGTCCCACCTGTCCCTGAAGAGAGCCCAATGATCCAGATATCTGAAACCCTCCCTCCTACACCAGCTGTTCAGCCATGTGTTTAGCTGCACTATCTTCCTATTTCTAGCCTCACTGGCACATGGCACAGGGAGTAATACCGAGATTACAACCCTAGAGGTCCTGTCTTTTAACTTTCTGTAGGTGGGAAGAGACTGGACCAGCAGAGAAAAGATAGAGTTGAGATAGGAAGAAATAAATTCAGTGGGGCAGGAGCAGGCTGACACAATGGGTTTGCCAGGACAGTCCTGTTTGTGGATTTTGGGAAGGAGGTAGAAGCGGGTTGCAGGACTATGGGGTTGGAAGCTGTAGAGGGAAGATCTCCAGAGGAAATGAGGTCAGTGACAGTCCTGTGGACAGTAGCTTGATGTTCGGTGGTGGAGTCATGGTCCAGAGGGAGGTAGGAAGAAGTGTCTGAGAGTTGGCGTTGAGCCTCTGCAAGGTAGAGGTCGGTACGCCATACAACAGCACCACCCTTATCTGCAGGTTTGATGACCATGTCGGGGTTAGACCTGAGAGAACAGAGTGCCTCAAGTTCAGACGAGGACTGGTTAGAGTGAGTGAGGGGGGCAGAGAAATTGAGATGACCAATGTCTCACCGACAGTTTTCAATGAAGAGATCAAGAGCGGGTAAGAGGCCAGGTGGAGGGGTCCAGGTAAAGGGAGAATGCTGGAGGCGGGTGAATGGGTCTGCTGGTCGGGGGGAGGACTCCTGGTCAAAGAAGTGAGCCCGGAGGTGGAGGTAACAGAAGAACAGCTCAATGTCATACCGAGCGCGAAATTCATTGAGTTTGAAAGATCAATTCTATTCAAAACAGTCAATCTACACCTCTATCCAGTTCCCTTAACAGTTTCTAAACTTTTCCTGGTAAGGAACAGAGACAAGCTCCTTTAGGTATATATACGTTACATCTTGCAGCAGTGACTTGGCTTGATTGAATGATTTGTGTTTAATTAAATCAGTGGTAAGGTCCTCAAGCAAAAAAATCACTTTCCTCCAATAAAAGTCTCTAAGGTTAAAATGTAATTTATCAATTTCCAGTAAGTTGGTCGAAGTGTAGAAGTTCAGGGGTTCATGTGATTAAAAAAAGCCACTGCATTATTCCTTCAGCCTGCACATTACTCATCATGGAGGTCATTTTTATTTTTTGCATATTTAAATTGTCCAGCTCTCTCTTTCTCTCCATGACCTTTTCAAGTGACATCCACGCAATTTCCATGTTTCCAACTCTCTGAAGGATCGATGTTAATCTATACAATGTTTACCTTTACCATTTTATTCTCCAATTTTGTAGCAAACTATCTTCCTCCATTGGTTTTGGTCAAGATTTCTGCGTTATGTGGCATCTTCCTTACTTATTCTGAATTTGGTTTTTTGGGTCCATTTTCATTGAAACTGTACATAGGAACAGGAGTAGTCCATTTAGCCCCATGAGGCTGTTCTGTCATTTAATGAGATCATGGCTGACATGTGACCTAAATCCATATACCCACCTTTGCCCCATTATCCCTTAATACCTTTGATTAACAAATAGTGAATAAGTATTTCTTGATTTCACTAATGAAAGGTCTGGGTCCAATTTCTAAACTATGCCCCCTAGTCCTAGACTCATCAGCCAGTAGAAATAGTTTTTCCCTATCTATCCAATCTGTTCCCCTTATTATCTTGATCAAATCAGCCATTTACTTTCCAATTCTTAACTTAACCTTGGAGCATCACTCTAATAAATCTACACTCCCTCTAATGCCAAAATATCCTTCCTAAGGTGTGCCCAAAACTTCGCTCCATACTCCAGGTGTGGTCTAACCAGTGTTTTGTACAGCTGAAACATGTTTTCTACCTTCTTGTGTTCTATTTCTCCAGGTATAAACGCCAACATTCCATTAGCCTTTTTGATTATTTTCTGTACCTGTTCATGACATTTTAATGACCTATTTACCTGGACACCAAGTCGATTTGGACCTCCACAGCTTCCAGCTTTTCACCATTTAGAAAGTACCCGGTTCTAACCTCTTTAGCTCCAACGTGGATGACCTCATAGTTGCCTACATTGAAATCCATTTGCCACCATTTTACCCATTCACTTAATCTAATAATATCTTTGTAATTTTACGCTTGCATCTACACTGCTTACAATATTGCCTATCTTTGTGTCATTGGCAAATTTTGATATGTGACTTTCTACCCCATCATCGAAGTCGTTAATGAATACAGTGAATAGGTGAGGGCCCAACACAGATCCTTGTAGGACACTGTTAGACACATCCTGCCAATGAGTACCTGCCCATTATCTCTATTCGCCGTTTCTAAACAGGAGTTAAAAGA
Organism: Heterodontus francisci; assembly: GCF_036365525.1. Taxonomy (NCBI): domain Eukaryota; kingdom Metazoa; phylum Chordata; class Chondrichthyes; order Heterodontiformes; family Heterodontidae; genus Heterodontus; species Heterodontus francisci. The sequence goes on from NC_090382.1 coordinate 41,912,091, forward strand.
TTACAGCAATGTGAAAATAGATATTATTTTCTCATACTTCCTTTAATGCTGATCGTTTTATAGTCATTTCAAACAAATCCAGCATTTCAGTTTTAAAACCAAAGTAGATAGTTACAACCTGTACTGTTACATCTTTGTACTACTTAATGTCTAACCTATTTCCGCTATTAGTTTGAAGGGAGACATATGGACAATCTCAGTGTGATTATGATTACAACAGCTATTAAACCCAGTATGCAGGATAAGGAACATGTAGCTCACAGCAGAAACACCTGCCAAACTTTTACTGGCAAGTCTGCCACTTGCACAGTTATCTTTTCTGTAAATTCATTAAGCACTGGCAAATACATTCTGTTAACATTTTCTCTCAGCAGTAGACAAAGGTTACATCCTTTGGAATACCAGCAAGGTAGTCTGTGAGGCACAGCACCCTGGGAGGTCTGTCTTCTCCAGGCTTGGCTTAGTCAATAAGCAGATGACTTTACTGGCAAGCACATTCAGCCAAATGGAAGCGTTGAAATTGTGCCAAACAAATCACTACTTTAAGCACACAGATCAGTGTACAGTGGCATGACAACTGGTGCCATTCACATGAAAATCATCTTGAGAATAAAACTTTTAAAATACAAGCTGGAATGGAGCACTCTAAAATCCACTGGATTTTTGCATTAATAATATTTCATTGCTATAAAGTGTATAAGGAGCTAACTTCATTTTCACTGAATAACATTTGGAAGGGAAGCATGCCCAGTTATAAAGGGAAGCATCTGAAATTGTACTGATGCCTCTTATTTCAGTATTTAATACTTCAAAACGTCTGGTAGGCAGCATGGGAACATTTTTGTGTAGATCTCCACCTTATGTCACTTAATGGCATCCACTACACATGAAAAGGGTGACTGAACTGAACGCAATATTCTCCATTGCTTCAATGGAGCTTTACAATATCACACATGGGGGTGGTGGTGTTCATACAAATACTTGGTCCTACATCTCTAAATATCTACTCAACAAGACAATATTACATAATATTACATAGTAATATACACATCAGTGCAAAAGACAAGACTGAAGCATTTGCAACCATCTTCAGAAAGAAGTGCCGAGTGGATGATCCGTCTCAGCCTCCTGAGGATCCTGAGATCCCCAACATCACAGACGCCCAGTCTCCAGCCAATTCAATACACTCCACGTGATATCAAGAAACGGCTGAAGGCACTGGATACAGCAAAGGCTATGGGCCCTGACAACATCCCGGCAATGACTTGTGCGCCAGAACTGGCCGTGTCCCTTGCCAAGCTGTGCCAGAACAGCTACATCAATGTGAAAAATCGCCCAGGTATGTCCCAGCCACAAAAAACAGGACAAATCCAAACCAGCCAATTACCGCCCCATCAGTCTACTCTCAATCATCAGCAAAGTGATGGAAGGTGTTGTCTACAGCGGTATCATGCAGCGCTTACACAGCAATAACCTGCTCAGTGACGTTCAGTTTGGATTCTGCCAGGGCCACTCAGTTCCTGACCTCATTACAGCCTCGGTCTAAACATGGGCAAAAGAGCGGAACTGAAGAGGTGAGGTGAGAGTGACTGCCCTTGACATCAAGGCAGCATTTGACCGAGTATGGCACAAGGAGCCCTGGTAAAATTGAAGTCAATGGGAATCGGGGGAAAACTTTCCACATGTTGGATTCATACCTAGCACAAGGGATGATGATTGTGGTAGTTGGAGGCCAATCATCTCAGTCCCAGGACATCACTGCAGGAGTTCCTCAGGATAGTGTCCGAGGTCCAACCATCTTCAGCTGCTTTATCAATGACCTTCCCTCCACCATAAGGGGATGTTTGCTGATGATTGCAGTGTTCAGTACCATTCGTGACTTCTCAGATATTGAAGCAGTCCATGTCCATTTGCAACAAGACCTGGACAACATTCAGACTTGGGCTTATAAGTAGCAAATAACATTCGTGCCACACAACTGCCAGGCAACGACCAACTCCAACAAGAGAGAATCCAACCACTTCCTTAACAGTTAATGGCTAAATCCCCCACCATTAACATCCTGGGAGTTACCATTGACCAGAAACTTAACTGGATCATCCACATAAATACTGTGGTTACAAGAAGTCAGAGGCTGGTAATTCTGAGGTGAGTAACTCTCCTCCTGACTCCCCAAAACCTGTCCACCATCTACAAGGCACAAGACAGCAGTATTATGGAATACTCTCCACTTGCCTGGATGAATGCGGCTCCAACAACACACAAGAAGCTTGACACTATGCAGGCCAAAGCAGCCCACTTGACCTGCACCCCATCCACCACCTTAAACATTCACTCCCTCCACTACCAGTACACAGTGGCAGCAGTGTGTACCATATGCAAGATGCACTGCAACAACTCACCAAGCCTCTTTCAACAGCACCTTCCAAACCCACGACCTCTTCCACCTAAAAGGACAAGTGTAGCAAACGCACGGGAACACCACCACCTGCAAGTTCCCCTCCAAGTCACACACCATCCTGACTTGGAACTACAGCGCCATTCCTTTACTGTTGCTGGGTCAGAAACCTGGAACTCCCTTCCTAATAGCACTGTGGGTGTACCTATACCACATGGACTGCAGCAGTTCAAGGCGGCGGCTCACCACTACCTTCTCAAGGACAATTAGGGATGAGCAACAAATGCTAGCCTTGTCAGCGAAGCTCACATCCCATGAAATTTTTTTTTAAAAATACAGCACAGAAACGGGTAATTTGGCCCAACAGGTCAATGCCAGTGTTTATGTTCCACAGGAGCCTCCTCCTACCCTTCTTTCTCAAACCCCATCAACATATCCTTCTATTCCTTTCTCCTTCCAGCTTCCCCTTAGTTGCATCTATGCTGAACTATTCACCTGAACTATTCCCGTGATAGTGAATTCCACATTCTAACCAGAAGTTTCCCCTGAATTCCCAATTGGACATTTTCTTGACTATCTTATATTTATGAAATGTTAACTCTGTTTCTCTCTCCACAGATGCTGCCAAACCTGAGTATTTCCGGCATTTCCTGTTTTTATCTATATTCTTTATGTAGCCGTTAGTTAGGGCGGCACAGTGGCGCAGTGGTTAGCACCGCAGCCTCACAGCTCCAGCGACCCAGGTCCAATTCTGGATACTGCCTGTGTGGAGTTTGCAAGTTCTCCCTGTGTCTGCGTGGGTTTTCTCTGGGTGCTCCGGTTTCCTCCCACAAGCCAAAAGACTTGCAGGTTGGTAGGTAAATTGGCCATTATAAATTGCCCCTAGTATAGGTAGGTGGTAGGGAGATATAGGGACAGGTGGGGATGTGGTTGGATGGAATTAGTGTAGGATTAGTATAAATGGGTGGTTGATGGTCGGCACAGACTCGGTGGGCCGAAGGACCTGTTTCAGTGCTGTATCTCTAAACTAAACTAAACTAAACCCCGACAAGTCATTGGGTAGATTGTAGTTAAAATATGAGGGGTAATTTTCCACACGGGTTAGAAATGGGCAGCTAGCAAAAGAAATTGGAAGTTGGAGGCTGGGAACTTTGGCTTGCCCTCCAACATCTAAAGCTCACCTGTAAACGGGTGCACAGTTCTCAGACGGGAGACAATTTAAATATGCAAATCAGCGTCAGATCCATTTGCGTACAAAGAGGCAGAGTGTGCACCATGTACACTTCACCCATTTGTACCAGGTGCAGCGGTCTAACCAGCACTCCTTAACATCACATGATCTCATTCTTCACAATGTATTCTGCTCCATCTTGCTTCACAAAAATACTGTGGTCAACAACTAGCCTGTGCTTGCACTCCCCAGCTTCCTAGTTCCAACTTGCCTTCTGGGTTAGTGCAAGATGGCCAGTTTCCCACTCTCCCACAATTGGCGAGCTACAGCAGAGTACCTGTTTGATGCCCACGGCATTCAGATGAGACTTTAACTGAAAATGGTTTGGACATCCTGCACTGACTTCAGGTGGACCACTTGGTCACTCCGCTAACTCAATTACCATTTTGGCATACGTTTAATATCACTCCCCCACCCTCTTCCATTGTGTCCACTTTTGACAACCTATTTTAAGAAAGGTGCAAGGCCATGGAGAGAATACAGAAGCAATTAAATGGGATGACACCAGGGATGAGAGGCTTCAGTTGTGAGGGGAAACTATCAAATTGGGGACTTTTTTTATGAAGCCAGAAAAGGTAAAAAAAATGCGAGGGGGGCATTCGGTATCAAACGGTTTTAATCGGGTAACTAGGGAAAAGGTGTTTCCACTGGTTAACTGAGTCAATGACAAGCAGGCATAAATTTAAGTACATTACCAAAAGAAGGAAAATGTCAGGAGAATATTTTTTGCCCAAAGAGAATTGGTAGGACATGGAATGTCTGACCAGAAATAGTGATGGAAGGAATATTCATAATCGCATTTAAGAAGGAAGTAGATATATAATGGAAAAAAAATTTTGAAAGAATGAGGAAAGGGCAGGGGAATGGGACCAAAAGGATAGATCTTCCAGAGATCCAGCACTACTGCAATGAACCAAATAGATTCCTTCTGTGCTCTACAATATCAGCACAGAGATATCTGATTTTAAATACGGATGGATTATAGGGTTATTCAGTAAATATGCTTCTCTTTTCACAGTATTAAATATAAGAATGATTAAAATACCCAACCTGTTCACTGTTTCCACATTTATATGAATAGCAGAATTGTAATTTACTGTGCAAGTGGCCTGTGACTGGTAAGGTCACAGCTCATGAGAGCACTTGGAGCACATTAATGCACTGTGGCACATACCAGCATGTCTCCATGGAAGAAAAATAAACTGAAATTTTATTTAAAGAGCAAGTCTCATTATCTGGATCCCTTTGAAAAGCACAGTAGCTGCAAAGAATTCTGATTAACACAAAATCCTTTTACATCTCTTAGCCATCTCTGTTGATTTTTAAATCTCACGGGTACTAAGTTGAATCACTAAGGAATTTCTCAGCCCAACTGGAGCTGAAGTATTATTGCTCGAGATAGTCATGAACTCTGGGATGATTCAGCATCAACTATGCATGTTAATCCAGCTTCGTCACACAGTCAAGCTCGGTATCATTTCCAAATCAGTGTTCTCAAACCTGCTAAAAATAAAAGCTTTTAACTGTTCAATCCTTATCTTTAAAAGTGATCCTGAAGATAATACTTTTTCTTCAAATAACCTTTTAAATATTACAAATGTGCAATATTTTCTCAACACTGGCATAAGGAAGGTAGCTGTTTTCAATAGTATGATGCTGTTATTTTCAAACCAGATGAAATAGGAAGCTTTTGAACATTTTATCAGCTGGTGGCAATTGGATACTGCAAAGACTATGGGCCCTGACAACATTCCGGCAATAGTACTGAAGACTCGTGCTTCAGAACTTGCCATGCCCCTAGCCAAGCTGTTCCAGTGCAGCTGTAACACTGGCATCTACCCGGCAATGTGGAAAATTGCCCAGGTTATGTCCTGTACATGACAAGCAGGACAAATCCAACCTGACCAATTACCACCCCATCGGTCGACTCTTGATCATCAATAAAGTGATGGAAGGTGTCGTTCACAGTGCTATCAAGCGGCACTTGCTTGGAATAACCTGCTCAGTGACGCTCAGTTTGGGTTCTGCCAGGGCCACTCAGCTCGTGACCTCATTACAGCCTTGGTTTAAACATGGACAAAGAGCTGAACTTAAGAGGTGCCATGAGTGTGACTGCCCTTGACATCAAGGCAGCATTTGACCAAGTATGGCATCAAGGAGCCCTAGCAAAACCGGAGTCAATGGGAATCAGGGGGAAAATACGCCGCTGATTGGAGTCATACCTAGCACAAAGGAAGATGGTTGTGGTTGTTGAAGGTCAATCATCTCTGCTCCAGGACATCACTGCAGGAGTTCCTCAGGGTAGTGTCCTAGGCCCAACCATCTTCAGCTGCTTCATCAATGACCTTCCTTCAATCATAAGATCAGAAGTGGGGATGTTTGCTGATGATTGCACAATGGTCAGCACCATTCGCGACTCCTCTGATACTGAAACAGCCCGTGTAGAAATGCAGCAAGACCTGGACAATATCCAGGCTTGGGCTGATAAGTGGCAAGTAACATTCATGCCACACAAGTGTCAGGCAATGAATATCTCAAACAAGAATGAATCTAACCATTTCCCCTTGACACGCAATAGCATTACAATCACTGAATCCCCACTATCAACTTCCTGGGGGTTACCATTGACCGGAAACTGAACTGGAGTATCCATATATATATATACCGTGGCTACAAGAGCAGGTCAGAGGCTGGGAACCCTGTGGCGAGTAACTCACCTCCTGACTCCCCATAGTCTGTCCACCATCTACAAGGCACAAGTCAGGAGTGTGATGGAATACTCTCCACTTGTTTGGATGGGTGCAGCTCCAACAACACTCAAGAAGCTCGACACCATCCAGGACAAAGCAGCCCTCTTGATTGGCATCCCATCCACAAACATTCACTCCCTCCACCACCAACGCACAGTGGCAACAGTGTGCACCATCTACTAGATGCACTGCAGCAATATCTCAAGGCTCCTTCGACAGCACTTTCCAAACCTGCGACGTCTACACCTAGAAGGACAAGGGCAGCAGATGCATGGGAACACCACCACCTGCAAGTTCCCCTCCAAGCCACACACCATCCTGACTTGGAGCTATATCACTGTTCCTTCACTGTTGCTGGGTCAAAATCCTAGAACTCCCTTCCTAACAGCACTGTGGGTGTACCTATCCCACATGAACTGCAGCTGTTCAAAGAAGGCAGCTCACCACCAGCTTCTCAAGGGCAATTAAGGATGGGCAATAAATGCTGTCCTAGCCAGCGACGCCCACATCCCATAAACAAATAAAAAATCTATAAAAAGTGCCACCCATGAACAATCCATTATTTACAGTATATATAGAATAATTGATACTGTTACGTAGTGCATAATTGTAAACCAATCATGGGGTTTAAATGCCTGAGAAAATTAAATCCTAAGCTGTTTATAAATGTCTCAACAAAGCTTTTAGATTTCAGCTTTAACCTCAGTTTAAATAGTGAAGTGCTTCATTATAATTTCCTATCATGTATGTACATGACATTTGTTCCTTAATTGCACATTATTTCCATTCCAGTGTCTTCGGAGGGTAGGATTCCTCTCAACTAAAATGGTGGAATGACAGTGTCCTGTTAATTACAGAGATAAGCAAAACAAAATTACATTCTCAAAAATTACATTTCAAAGCTGCAAAATCCTATAATTTCATCAGTGAGTTAATTGTTTACAAAAATAGGCAATCTCCAATTTTCCTTTATAAGAGGGATTTCAGGCCTTACTTTTGTGGCAAGATATTATCATTAATCTATGACCAGAAAATAATTTGCTGTAGACGACTAGAAAGTTGGGAAATTCTGTATATGGAGCTGAATTTTCGGTGCTTCCCGAAGATGGGAATGGAGGCGGAGGGACCTTTGAAAATTCCGGTGCAGGGCGTCACGTCGGTTTCAAGGTGCCAATCCCAGCACTGGCAATAATGAACAGTGCAAGGGGAGAGTGTGACAGGAATCCCACTCTCCCTCCAATTCAGGCCAATTAAGACAGCTTAGGGGTTGCAGTTCTGATTTGGAAAGAGGGGCAAGGGTAACACCTGTCTTCTAAAACAGATCAGCTGAGGGAGGCAGGTACAGAATAGGGAGTCAGTCATGGCGCCCCCAGGGCATCACCACGACCCCGTAAAAGGGTCATCGGGACAAAGGGGAACTCAGTTCTTAGATAGGGATGCCCTTGGGCAGCACAGTAGCAGGGAGAGTGGGCACTCAGCACTCAGGTTTTGAAGGCAGTTGGCACCCCCTGACATTGCAGGGGGCAAAGGCTGACAAGGACAGTTGGGAAGCCAGTTGCCCAGAAGGAAGACTCCAGATGGCAATGGGTTTGAATGTCAGAATTTGGGCCCAGTGGCGATGAGGAGCAACACCCTACACAGGAAAGGCAGAACCCCAAGCAGCAGGATTGGACAGGAGAGGAAGGAGGAGCAGGAAGAACAAAGGTCATCTCCTCGGCACAGGATATACTCCCAAAGACAGAGCTTTTTGGAGATGACTGAGACCCAGTGCCACAGGGACTTCAATTCTCCATACAGATGATCACAGACATTTGTGCCCTTGTCACCAAAGACCTCACACCTCGCAGCATTGGTCACCATGCCCTGCCAGTTGCCGTCAAAGTCACTGTGGCCTTGAACGTCTTTGCCTCTGGCTCCTTCCAAGACTCAGCTGCGGATCTTGGTGGCATCTCAAAAACGGCTGCACACCACAGCATCTCGCTGGTCACTGATGCCCTCTTTGCCAGAGCTGGATAGCACATTCATTTAACAACGGACATGGCCTCGCAGACACAGACGGCATTAGCTTCTGCCTCCAGTGCCAGATTCCCAAGGTGCAAGGCATCATTGATTGCACCCATGTGGTCATCAAGGCATCCAGTGACTAGCCAATGAGATCCATCAAAAGAAAGGGTTTTCACTCCCTCGATGTCCAATTGGTCTGCGGCCACAAGAGCTTCCTCCATGTTTGCGCACACTTTCCTGGCGGCTGCCATGACTCCTTCATCCTCTGCCAGTCCAGGCTGCCTCAGATCTTCACTCCATCCCCCAAAGAGCGTGGATGGATCCTAGGGGATTTGGGAAATCACTTGAAGAGATGGCTACTGACGCCGCTGCAGGAGCTCCAGACAAAGGCACAGAGGCGGTAGATCCAATGCCAGCTGCTGGTCAGGACAAACATTGAGCAGGCGATGGGACTTCTGAAAATGCCTTTCCAGTGCCTGGACCAGTCGGGTAGTGCCCTCCAATACTCTCCTTCACGGGTCTTGGTCACTATGGTGGTCTGCTGCATTCTGCATAACAGGGCCATCCAGAGAAGTGTGGACCTTGAGGACAGTGATGCCCTGAAAGAAGACAGCTCATTGAGGAGGAACAGGAGGTGAGAGAGGAGGAATTGGAGGCAGAGGAAGATGATGCTGAACAGAAAGTTGCCCCTGCTGCACGACATGATAACCTCCTCCTGCCACCCTCCAGGAAGAGGACTCCCTCCTTTCCTTCATGGCCTCCAACATCAAACCCAGGTCAGCGTCAATGAAGCAAGGATCTGCCCTGCTCTGGGTACCAGATCTCCAGCTCCCGTGACATCTTGTTTCCCTTTGGTGCAGTGGAAGGCTTTGGCACAAGCAGGGATCAGCAACGTGTCTGTACACGGACACTAGATTAGATTAGATTAGAGATACAGCACTGAAACAGGCCCTTCGGCCCACCGAGTCTGTGCCGACCATCAACCACCCATTTATACTAATCCTACACTAATCCCATATTCCTACCAAACATCCCCACCTGTCCCTATATTTCCCTACCACCTACCTGTACTAGTGACAATTTATAATGGCCAATTTACCTACCAACCTGCAAGTCTTTTGGCTTGTGGGAGGAAACCGGAGCACCCGGAGAAAACCCACGCAGACACAGGGAGAACTTGCAAACTCCACACAGGCAGTACCCAGAATCGAACCCGGGTCCCTGCAGCCGTGAGGCTGCAGTGCTAACCACTGCGCCGCCCTAAAAGTGTTCGTGGAAAACAAATTTGAGGTCCATGATTTCCATACGGCCCACAAATCCTTAGACTGGCGGTGGACTGCCTGTGGTTTGGCTTTGATTGACCAGCTCTCCTATTAAAGTGTCCATCAGGAGAAGGCGGGATCTGCGTCTGACAGACGGGGACACCCGTCTGTGCTTGCTCACTGTGACGGACAGCAGGCTGCCCAGCCAGGTGACCGCTGGTTAGTGATTCAGGTGCGCTGGGATCGACCGCCCCTGCTGTTTTCGCACTTTTCAGTGAGTGAGCAGGAATGGTTGCTGTGGGGGAGAGGGAGAGAGAGGTCGAGGGGAGAACAGGAAGTAGGCCAGCAAACAGCCAAAGGCGTAAGATGGAGTGGTGCGGCACTGAGGGAGCATGCTGAAAGTCAGGCAGCCCTTTAAACAAGTACCTGCCCAGGCAACGGTGGGGTAGAGGGTGGAGACAGGTATGGACACAGGAGGGGAGAGGGGGATGTGCACAGAGAGGGGAGGGGGGGACGGGCACAGAGTGGGGAGAGGGGGATGGACAGCGAGAGGGACAGAGTGTTCACGATTCCTCCTGACAGATGGACATCTATCCAAATTATCTGCATCGCGAGATCAAGTGTGCGGGCAGTCATTGACTACTTGTGAAAGCAAAAACAATGCCTGGTATCTCACTAAATAGGAATTAGATTTTTTTTAGATTAGAGATACAGCACTGAAACAGGCCCTTCGGCCCACCGAGTCTGTGCCGAACATCAACCACCTATTTATACTAATCCTACACTAATCCCATATTCCTACCAAACATCCCCACCTGTCGCTATATTTCCCTACCACCTACCTATACTAGTGACAATTTATAATGGCCAATTTTACCTATCAACCTGCAAGTCTTTTGGCTTGTGGGAGGAAACCAGAGCACCCGGAGAAAACCCACGCAGACACAGGGAGAACTTGCAAACTCCACACAGGCAGTACCCGGAATCGAACCCAGGTCCCTGGAGCTGTGAGGCTGCAGTGCTAACCACTGCGCCACTGTGTTTTAAATCAGACTGTGTTTTGATGGCATTAGGTTGGCTAAACACTTTATGTAGAGACTAATTACCCCCATGTCCGTGGTTGATTGAATAATTTTGTCAAATGTCCATGATGCAACATGTTTGTGCCTATCCCTGGGCACATACTGTAGATCTCTCCCTCTGGACAACCAGCATCTCCAATGATGGCTACCGTGGGGTGTCTAAGTGTGTCCCACACTTTATTGGATCCACCTTCATTCCTGGCCCCTCTGGATCTAAGTTTACAGGAAATCTGTCTCCATATCAAATAAGGTTTCAACTCCATGAAAATTTCAATATTAATCAGCTTGCTACCAGAAATGGGTTTCTGACCCAAAAAAAGATCCAGCTCCTGTTTCCCACCTCCGTGGTGAAAATTCAGCCCATGGTGTTTATTTGGTAGAGTCTTGACCTGGTTGATGAGGTATTCTCCTGACAGCATTATCACTTTAGATATATTTAGTCCACTCTTCTGAGCATACATACTGTTGAATAAATGTTTGAATGGTCATTTGCACAATTTGAGATCTGTTAACTGGAACCAATTCAGTCCCACCACTGCTTCAACTAAATCTTTGTAAACAATATATTTTAATAATTTGTCTTAGTGTTCATCTAAGTTTTCCTCGGGACAAGTCAGTCTGTAAATAGAAATGTAAATTTAACCTTCAGATTCCTGGATAACACTTGTGACCCCTCGTAACTGACCCTTCAACTAAGGAGAACAGCTGCTCCCTGTCCATGCCCCTCATAATCTTGTGCACCTCGATCAGGTCAACCCTCAGTCTTCTCTGCTCCAGCGAAAACAACCCAAGCCTATCCAACCTCTCTTCATAGCTTAAACGCTCCATCCCAGGCAACATCCTGGTGAATCGCCTCTGCACCCCCGCCAGTGCAATCACATCCTTCCTATAACGTGGCGACCAGAATTGCACACAGTACTCCAGCTGTGGCCTTACCAAAGTTCTGTACAACTCCAACATGACCTCCCTGCTTTTGTAATCTATGCCTCGATTGATAAAAGCAAGTGTCCCATATGCCTTTTTCACCACCCTATTAACCTGCCCTTCTGCCTTCAGAGATCTATGGACAAATACGCCAAGGTCCCTTTGTTCCTTGGAACTTCCCATTGTCAGGCCATTCATTGAATACTTCCGTGTCACATTACTCCTTCCAAAGTGTATTACCTCACACTTTTCAGCGTTAAATTCCATCTGCCACTTTTCTGCCCATTTGACTATCCCGTCTATATCTTCCTGTAACCGAAGATACTCCACCTTACTGTTAACTACTCGGCCAATCTTTGTGTCATCCGCGAACTTACTGATCCTACCTGCCACATAGTCATCTATGTCGTTTATATAAATGACAAACAATAGGGGACCCAGCACAGATCCCTGTGGTACACCACTGAACACTGGCTTCCAGTCACTAAAACAGCCGTCTGTCATCACTCTCTGTCTCCTACAGCTAAGCCAATTTTGAATTCACCTTATCAAGTTACCTTGTATCCCATGTGTATTTGCTTTCTTGATAAGTCTCCCATGTGGGACCTTGTCAAAGGCTTTGCTGAAATCCATGTAAACTACATCAACTGCATTACCCTCATCTACACACCTGGTCACATGCTCAAAAAATTCAATCAAATTTGTTAGACATGACCTCCCTCTGACAAAGCCATGCTGACTATTCCTAATCAAATTTTGCCTCTCCAAGTGGAAATAGATTCTCTCCTTCAGAATTTTCTCCAATAGTTTCCCTACCACTGACGTGAGACTCACTGGTCTTTAGTTCCCTGGCTTATCTCTACAACCTTTGTTAAATAGTGGGACCACATTAGCTGTTCTCCAGTCCTCCACCCTCACCTCCCACAGCGTCCTGGGACACAAATCGTCCGGACCTGGAGATTTGTCCACTTTTAAGCCTTCCAAAACCTCCAATACCTTGTCACTCCCTATGACAATTTGCTCAAGAATCTCACAGTCTCTCTAAGTTTCATATCTACATCCTCATTCTCTTGGCTGAAGACAGATGTGAAGTATTTGTTCAACACCCTACCAATGTCCTCTGGCTCCACCCACAAATTTCCCCCTCGGTCCCTAATGGGTCCTACTCTTTCCCTGGTTATCCTCTTCCCATTGATATAATTATAGAATACCTTGGGATTTTCCCTACTTTTACCAGCCAGAGCTTTCTCATATCCCCTCTTTGCTCTCCTAATTGCTTTCTTAAGCTCCATCCTACACTTTCTGTACTCCACTAATGCTTCCATTGATTTGCTCTCCTTGTATTTGCTAAAAGCCTCTCTTTTCCTTCTCACCCTAGAGGGAACATGTTGGGCCTGTACCCTCCCCATTTCTTTTTTGATAGCCCCCCACTGCTCTTCTGTAGATTTCCTGACAAGTAATTCTTTCCAGTCTACCTGGGCCAGATCCTGCCTTATTTTACTAAAATTTGCTCTCCCCCAATCCAAAACTTTTTTTTGCAACTTGTCTATTTCTTTCTCCATAACAAGCTTAAATTGTACCATGTTGTGGTCACTATCACCAAAATGCTCCCCCACCAACACATCAACCACCTGTCCGGCTTCATTCCCCAGAATTAGGTCCAGCACTGCACCCTCCCTTGTTGGATCCTCTACATATTGAGCTAAAACGTTCTCCTGTATACATTTTAAGAACTCCACTCCATCTAAGCCTTTAACACAATGTCTATCCCAATTAATGTTAGGAAAGTTGAAATCACCTAATATAATTACCCTATTATTTTCACACACCTCTGCGAATTGCGCACATATTTGCTCCTCAATTTCCCACTGACTATCTGGGGGTCTATAATAAACACCTATCAATGTGGCTGTCCCTTTTTTATTCCTAAACGTTACCCATAAAGCTTCATTTGATGCCCCCTCCAAGAAATTATCTCTCCTTATTGCAGTAACTGACTCCTTAACTAATATTGCAATGCCCCCTCCTCTTTTACCCTCTCCTCTGTCTCACTTGAAGATTCTATGACCCGGCATATTGAGCTGCCAATCCTGCCCCTCCCTCAATCATGTCTCCATGATGGCTACTATATCACAATTCCACGTGTCAATCCTTGCCCTTAACTCATCCGTTTTACCTGCAATACTCCTGGCCATCCATCCTTACTCCCTTGAAACTTACTTCCGCTGTATTCCCTCTGACTTGTTCGCTTTCCTGTGTTTAGCTGTGTCCCTATTCTGCTAGGAGTCTGCATCCCCTCCCCCTACCAAATTAGTTTAAACTCTTCCCAACATCACTAGCAAACCCGCCAGCAAGGATGTTAGTCCCCCTCTGGTTCAGATGTAGACCGCCCCGCTTGTACAGGTCCCACCTTCCCCAGAAACAGTCCCAGTGGTGCGGGAATCTAAAACCCTCCCTCCTGCACCAACTCTTAAGCCACGCGTTCATCTGTGCTATTCTCCTACTTCTCTACTCGCTAGCACATGGCACTGGGAGTAATCCAGAGATTACAACCCGAGAGGTCCTGCTTTTTAGTCTACTGCCTAACTCCCTGAATTCTTGATGCAAGACCTCATCCCTCTTTTATGTCATTGGTACCATCATGTACCATGACCTCTGCCTTATCACCCTCCCCATTCAGGATGCCCTGCAGCCGTTCAGTGATATCCCGGACCCTGGCACCAGGGAGGCAACACACCATCCTGGAGTCACGTTGACGGCCACAGTAGCACCCATCTGTTCCCCTGACTATAGAATCCCCTATTACTATTGCTCTTCCTCTCTTTCCCCCTTCCTGTACAGACAGGCTGCTTGCGGTGCCAGAAGCTTGGCTCTGTCCGCACTCCCTGGAGGAACCAGCCTCATCAGCCTCCAAAATGGAATACCGATTTGCAAGCGGGACCCCAGGGGACTCCTGAACTACCTGCCTGTTTCTCTTGGCCATTCCCTTCCTTCCTCAAGTCCCTTCAGCCGCAGTGTGACCACCTCTCTATATGTGCTATCCACAATGCTCTCAGACTCGCGGATGCTCCACAGTGTTTCAAGCCGCCGTTCCAGCTCTGAAACCTGAGCTTCCAGGAGCTGCAGCTGGACACACTTCCTGCACACATGCTGGTCCTGGGGACTGGAAATGTTCCCGGATTCCCACATGCTGCAAGAGGAGAAAACCACGGCTTTAAACTCTCCAGCCATGACTAAACCCTTTAAATTTAAAACTTTAGAAGATTATAATTAAAAAACAATTAAGTCTTGCTAAAACAATGACTTACAATTCAATCCAGTTTGAAAAATACCCACCAGAACTTACTCACCAGTCAGCTGTGCTCTTTGGAAACTCGCGGCTCCCCTCACTCTGAGGACAGGGAGGAAATGAAAGGAGCTCCTCGCTCCCTCCTCACAAAACTTCCTCAGTCACAAAACTTCCACTTTAACACTTTAATGCAACCCAAGTCAGCACTCCAATGCAAACAAGGTCAGCACTGTAAGATGGCCCACTTTTATACTGACTGACTCTAGCCTCTGAAAACTGGTTTAAGCCAATTCTCTAATTAACAAGGTGCAGCTGCAAGCAAATCCTAAGTGAACCCTGTTTAAAGCTGGTCTAAAACTCACCTTCTCCAACCCTAACAGCAACTGTTAAGTTAATCTGCTAAATAAAAGACAGACTAGACTTGGGATAAAATTAACCCTTAATTACCCTCAGTCACAAAACTTCCATTTTAACACTCTAATGCAACCTAAGTCAGCACTCCAATGCAAAACGGAAAGATGGGTTTGAAGAAGGATCTTAAAGGAGGAGAGGAAGGTAGGGAGATGGCATGTGATGGGATTTTAAGGAGGTAATTTGTAGTAGGGAAAAGAGGTTAGTGTTATCTTTATCCTTCATGATGATCTTCTAGTAGTGTGTTGTTTTGGTAGGGAATAGCAAGGTAGAGCTTGATTTGCTAAATCAGATATGGCAATGGATGGCTTGTGTGCCAGGCACACTTAAACATTCACCCGTTGGACTTGCGGGATTGAATTTAGAGCTCTACCAGATGAAACAACAAGGACAGAAGACAATGAAAGTTTAAATGAGATCAACAGTATAAGTGAAGGAGTGGTGAACCAAAATAGTTGCAGAGGTATTGTGGCAAATTGAAAGCCAAAAGCTAGCAGTACTGAGTTCAAGAATACAATTGTAGGCAACTTGTTTTTCCCCCCAGAGTACAGATGCAGAAAGAAAAAAGATTAAGGGGATCTGTCTGGTGAAGAACACAAGGAAATGGTTGGAAATAGACTGATCAATGAAGAAGAATACTGGATTGGAGAAGACATGAGAGATGATGAGATCAAGGGGTTAGCCATGATTATAGGCAGAAAAGTTTATATGGAAAGAGGGGTTTTGGGAGGACGGAATGTTCAGAGGAGAGAGGGGAGTTGAAGCTGAGATGGAAATTGAAATCACCAAGGATGAAGGGTCATGGTGCAGAAGCTGAGGAAAAGGAGAAAGGAGGCTATCTCAGGGAAAGGTTGGACTTGGGAGTTGTATGATCATGAGGATTTTAGAGGAGAGGTGAAAAGGATGAAAATGAATGAATTGCTCGCAAGAACATGAAGTGGCAGAGTTAGTAGAAAGTCCTCAGTATGACGTGCTGGTAAAGGCCATACTGCTACCGTGTTGATTTGGGCAGAGCCAGAGGTGGAAAATATAGCCAAGTATGGAGGCTTTGGTAAGTAGCTCATTGATTTTGCCACCCGTGAGCCAGGTTTCAGTCAAAGCTAAAACGTCAATATAATCATCTACGATGAGGTGATAGATGGTGCAGGCCTTGTTTGCGACTGAATGGATGATCTTGAGGGAAATTTGGAGATAGGTGATGATTGCTACTACACCAGAAAAGTCCTCCTTGCTTCTCATAACCTACCAATATTTCTTTTTCTCAAGCAACCATCTAGTTCCCTTTTAAAGTTACTTATGGGCTCTATTTAAACAACAGATGAGGCAGATAATTCCAAGTTCTAACCATTCTCTTTTTTTAAAAAAAAACTTTTTTCTAATTTTTAAATCTTGACAGGTGAAATGATTGGGAGCACTTACAACTGGAAATTATTCTAATTTCATTTATGCATTGGTCCTGTCTGGTATGTGCAATAAGTTTCATTCAATAGCTTATCATTCAATAATGTCTGCATGTTATAATCTGAAGCACTGAGTTGAACTCTATCACTTTGCTTTCGACCAATGTATCAACTTTTTTTTTGAGAACTCATTTAAATTGTGGAGATGGATTCATTGGAATGTTGAAGATTTCATAAATGCTGGGCTTTGCTTTGTCGTTGACAGTTCACTGAGAGGACACGGAAATGTTGTTTGAAAACAACCTTTGCTGGAAATCATGTTTATTGAGTTTAAAGTACAACAGGAACCTTGGTGACCTGGGGAAGATGTTTACAGAGAAGCCACATGTCAAGGTTTATAGAGGTCAGGAGGTTGACTTTCTGTTTATGGTTTCACTTGAGATATTGTTTTAGTTCATTTGATATTTTGCCTGCCAGTTAAAGAGAAACCACTCAGCTCACATCCTTCTCTGCCTCGTTGAAGAAGCCCTTCAAAAATCCAGCATGGGAGAGTTAAAATCCCTGGTGCTGCATATCTCCTGAAAAGCTGGAAAAACCTGCCAGATTAATTTTCAATGCCGCCTGAAAAGAACAGCTTTAGAGAAGATCCCAGTGATCCATCTCCATATGCCAGACCAAAAGGGACAGATAACTTTCTTCCATATCTTCTCTTTTTTCCTCAATAATTAGCAAGTACTTGGCCAAAGTACTTTTAGTAACAGATCTCTGCAGAAGGAATTTCTGTATTTTTTTTCCGTGTGTGTGTGTGTGTGTGTGTGTGTGTGTGTGTGTGTGTGTGTGTGTGGGGGGGGGGGGGGGGTGGTGGGGTGGTGGGGGGAGGTGAAATTTAAAAGAGGGAACATTCATATTTCAATCTGTGTGTTAATGCTTTGCTTCATTACTGGATGAGTCTTATTTGATAATAAACTGATAATTTTGTTGTTTATTAAAAAAACCTGGCTGTTGTATTTTATTCTGAGATAGAGTAGAATATATGATTGACCGAATGGGTAACTGGTTAATCATTTTTAAAATATATGTTGTAACCTGCGGAGAAGTGGGACTAGAAAAGACAACGCACTCCACCCACCTCAGTCGTAACAATACCTGGAGGTAGCCAGGTTGTAGCCCCTGTTCTTGCGGTGCAATCGCTATCGTTTTTCCTGCTGCTTTGTTGTTTCGCATGACGTATAGCTCAAATGGGTTTGGTTAATGTACATGGATTCAACACTTAGTCAGGCCTGCATTCTCTGCTTGTTACAATGTAAACATATGCTCTTCAGGTAAATACCTAATTAAGCTCACGGGGTATATTTTGTGTTTTGGGTAGAATTAAAGAGGAAAACATTGAAGTGGTATCTCACCTGCATTTACTGCTGGATGATTTCTTAATTGTTTTTTCAAGAGGTTTGCTCCAGAAACCCAGACAATAATGATAGACCTGTGATGTGCTCATTTCTCAAGTATGCAGAATGACAAAGGCCATAAGACAGTAGAAATACATAACAGCTTTGTCTCAAAAAACAGTCCAGTTCTTTAACATGATCCATTTTTGTGGCACTCAGAAGAAATGAGATACGGGGTAACTACCATGGGCCCATCACCAGAATGCGGGCTGCAAGTCTAAGACTGAGTAAATTTAGACCTGACAATAGCCCAGTTCGGGAAAGAGATTGTGACAAAGCTTCAAAACCTCAAGGAGAAATCAATGGCATCATAGCAATGTGGCAGGACATTTATGTAAAGGATATCTATATAGCACTGCAAATTCCTCTTCTCACAAAACAAATTGTCAGAGGACACAACAAGGTTGTTGTTGAGCTACTTGGCTTGTTACACACAACTTTAGAAGATTGGGTAATTTGAAGGAGCCCAATGCACAGAAAACATTGGTATCATTCATATGATTGATATCTACACTGCAGTCTAGCATTGAGCTAATGCCAGCAGCTGTGGTACCTGCATTGGGAACCTCAGTTACAGAATATAAGCAGAGTAGCAGCATCTCATGAATGCTCAATCTATTGCTAGAAGCTGTCACAATCAGCTTGTGGGAAATTTTTAACTAACTCTGAGGCAAAAGTTCAGAAAATGCATAGATGCTGACCAGTAGTGTAGACAGGATAATACAGAATGTGGCATGTTGGCAGTTTTGTGCCATGATGAAGCCCTGCAATAAACCCCCATCGCAGAAAGAATAGAGGTCGGAGAAACTGTATTGCAGGAGCACTTACCATTAACAGAGGTCCATTTGGTTTAAATAGATGTAACCTGCCTTCTGTAGCCACTGGAGTTCTTTTGCTCCTTTGTCAGGACAACATCTTCAGTAATAATTCTTTTCTAGTGGAGCAACTAGCAATCGGCACATCTCAACACAATTCACAGATCAGAAGGAGAAAGCACAATAGTAAAACACAGTGAAATACATACATTTATTGATATTTTATTGACTTTTCATGTCTTTTCTCATGTCCGTGCTTCTTCCATGCTATTTTTTCCAGAATGAAACCTTGTAATTACATATGTTGTTTGCTAGACAAAACAAAAAAGTTGAAAGCAAATCGATTCATTACCATGCATAAAGCTAACTGAAAGTCATATGAGTCGACGGTTTGATCTGTGAGCTCCACAATCAAGCCCCAAAGCTGCAGCCTCCCTATCTAAAGCTGCTGTTCAGCTGTTAATGACTCCTGTGTGGTGGTCTTCATGCTGCTGCTCTGTATCCAAGTTTATGGTAAGGCCTTGGTCCATGACAATGATGTGCAATGTGTAACATGGTTTATAAACTTTGCAAAACTTTTCTAAGTATTATAAAGTTCTTCCCCCTCCAACTTGTCCAAGCATCTGGCTCATTGTTTTAGCAGCCCAAATGTTCAAGGAACAATCTGGCTTACAACATTCGCATTCTTGTCATATCTATTTTCTGCTAGCTACATTGTATCGCCCAAATGTTCAAGCTGTCTGCTTTCCATTCTCCTTCAAAGAGTGAGCAGCTGCTAGAAACAATGGGGGTGAATTTTGAGGTTTTCCACAGCTCTTAAACCAAAACATACAGTAAATAAGCTGGAGAACTCTGGGAAAACTCCCCATGTGTTGAGCAGCATGATTTTCTGAAGGGAGATGCATGTCATTTGCTCATTGAGTTAACGATACCATAGGATCATTAGTAGGTGCAAAAGCACCAGTATCAACAGTGATTCGTACTTGTGAAGGTGAATTATGTGTTTAAAGAGCATTGTTTCTGATGATATCCACTTCCTTTAAGAGTATGTTTGTTCCACTAGGACTATGTTCCAACCTCTCAAAGTAGGGGATATCCTTTTTGGGTCATCACCCTGATCCATGCATCCAATGCAACGTTGTGGCATTGCTATGTAATGTTTGGAGGTATGCTGAATTCCCAGCGTTACTCTTTTCCCCAGCTTCCATCTGAGCACAGAAGCACTCACACTGAAGTGCCCAAAGCAACAGGTAACTGATTTGATATCATATTTATGCATCATTTGCAACAATCAAGTAGCTTATTTTTTTAACTCACATTTGATGTTTCCACAATCATGGTGTTTTATTCCTAGGGTAAGGAACTTTTAATTACCTGAAAATAAGCTTAAATTTTATTCTGGGAGATAGCTGGTTCTTTCAGCACTTGGCTCGTACTTAGATGTCATATTAGGAGTAAATGCCATTAATGTACTGCTGGACCTGCTTATAAAGTTTATGGCCCAAAGTTAAAGAAAAGATAATGGTGCCTGGTCAATACATGCCATTACGAATGTGCAAATTGGCCAACAGCTTGTGGCGAGGAAAATATACTCCATGAATTGCAAATTGCTGAAAGTTGCTGGCCTATATGCACCACCCTACAGTTAGTTTTACAGAAGTGACATCTCGCCCTTAACCTCCCTAGGAGTTCCATGAAATTATTGCATTTCCACATTAAGTACCCATTAAAGTCACTACAGAAAATGAAGTCTAGTAATTAATAGCATAAGGAACCTTCTAACAAAGTGATATCTGTTATTACAAAAGCAGGAAATTTCTCAGCAGGTTTGGCAACATCAGTGGAGAGAGAAACAGAGCTAACTGGCAGAATTTTAACTGCCAAGTGGGCTGGGGAGCCGGGTTCAGATGCAGCTGAGGGGTTAAAACCCTGAAAAGTGGTGTCCTTATGGGAAACTAACATGATCCCGCCCACTTCAGATTTAACCCAGGTGGGTTTGCCAGCGAACAGGGAACCCCAATGGAACTGTCGGGTAAGCAATTAAAATATTTCAATCCCAATTAACTCAGGTTTTAACCCAGCATTCTGGCTTTAACAGCCAGTCAACAGGTTTCCCGAGCTGTGTGGAACTCACCAGCGTTAACGAGACAAGAGCACAGCGCAGAGTGCTTGTTGAGTAAAACTGACAGACTGGGAAGCTTACAAACAGTGAAACTGAATAGTTTCACTCACCCTAATCTGCACTTCCCTGCTTTCAGCCTTCACCACAGCATGGAAGCAGCTTATGCAGCTCTACCTTGGATCTCTGATGACAAACAAGAGGAGCAGCAGCAGCTTACCTTCTCCTCAGCCACATGCTACTCCACAAAGGAGAGGTGATGGACATAGAGATCCAGCTAAAAGGAAGTGAAACCTAGGAAGAGGATCAGCTCTCTCGACATGTGAGCACCAGTGCCTCAGGAGGCTTAGGCTTTCACCTTAGGTCACTGCTAACATCTGTAACCTCCTGGAACAAGACCTCCTTCCCAGTGGTCGACAAGGTGCCTGTTACTGGAGGGCCACCGCTGCATCTCTGCCTCACCTGAGGTTGTTTTCTCCCTTCTCCTGCAAGGAGAGAGAGCAGGGAGTTATGAGTATTCGAAATGGCTTGATGCAGAGGAGTTAAGACATTTGTGGAGGGTGACCGTGAGGCATGTGTGTGAGAGGGCAATAGAATGTGGGTGTGAAAGTGTTGGCTGTTCAGATGGGATGTGAGGAGGTATCTGGAGAGAGGGGAATAAGTGGAGCTGCAAGATGTGTTGTTCTGAGGAGTGCTGTGAAGGAGAATGCTGTGAAAGGCAAAGTAGGGAGCTTGGAATAAAAACAGAAAATGCTGGAAATACTCAGCAGGTCTAGCAGCAGCTGTGGAGAGAGACACAGAGTTAACATTTCAGGTCTGTGACCTTCCATCAGAACTGGCAAAGATTAGAAATGTAATAGGTTTTAAGCAAGTGAAGTGGGGGTGGGGGTGGTGGGGGGTGGGGAAGGGAACAAACAGGAAGGTGTGTGATGGAGCAGAGGACAGGAGAGATTAAATGACAAAGATATCATGGGACAAAGGCAAAGAGAGTGCTAATGGTTGTGGTGAAAGACAAGAGCATTAACCCAGAGAGAGTGTTAATGACAGAATAATAGACAGCTCTGTCCAAAAGCACAAACATAAAAAAACAAGTTTAAGGCAGGTCTTCTTTGGCCTCCTTGCCTCGGGAGACAATGGGTAAGCGCCTGGAGGTGGTCAGTGGTGTGTGGAGCAGCGCCTGGAGTGGCTATAAAGGCCAATTCTAGAGTGACAGGCTCTTCCACAGGTGCTGCAGAAAAATTTGATTGTCGGGGCTGTTACACAGTTGGCTCTCCCCTTGCGCTTTTGTTTTTTTTCCTGCCAACTGCTAAGTCTCTTCGACTCGCCACACTTTAGCCCCGCCTTAATGACTGCCCGCCAGCTCTGGCGAACGCTGGCAACTGACTCCCACGACTTGTGATCAATGTCACAGGACTTCATGTCGCGTTTGCAGACGTCTTTAAAGCGGAGACATGGACGGCCGGTGGGTCTGATACCAGTGGCGAGCTCGCTGTACAATGTATCTTTGGGGATCCTGCCATCTTCCATGCGGCTCACATGGCCAAGCCATTTTTTTTTAAAAACATGTACCTGCCTTAAACAACATAAATAAACAAGTTTAAGGCAGGTACATGGTTAAAAAATAATAAAATAAAATAATAAAAAAGGTTAGTCAGGCTTGCAGACTGAGCGGAGGTGTTCTGCAAAGCGGTCACCCCAATGTAGAGGAGACTGCATTGTGAGCAGCGAATACTGTATACTACATTGAAAAAAGTACAAGCAAATCGCTGCTTCACCTAAAAGGAGTGTTTGGGGCCTTGGATGGTGAGGAGAGAGGAGGTAAATGGGCAGGTATTACACCTCCTGCGATTGCATGGGAAGATGTCGTGGGAAGGGGCCGAGATGTCGGAGGTAATGGAGGAGTGGACCAGGGTGTCGCGGAGGGAACGATCCCTTCAGAATGCTGACAGGGGAGGGGAGGGGAAGATGTTTGGTGGTGGCATCACGTTGGAGGCGGTGGAAATGGTGAAGGATGATCCTTTGGATGTGGAGGCTAGTGGGGTGGAAAGTGAGGACAAGGGGAACCCTGTCGTGGTTCTGGGAGGGAGGGGAAGGGGTGAGGACAGAAGTGCGGCAGAAAGTGCAGGGCCCTGTCAATCACAGTGGGGGTGGGGGTAGAATCCTTGGTTGAGGAAAAAGGTTGAGGAAGACTTATCAGAAGTGTTAAAATAAAAGCAAAATACCGCAGATGCTGGAAATCTGAAATAAAAACTTGTACTTTCAATTTAGTATACTGTATTCGCTGCTCACAATGTGGTCAGTAGAGGCGGGCTGTCCGGGATTGCGGTGGGAAGTTGTAGAAGGAAGATCTCTGGAGGAGAGGAGGTCAGTGACAGTCCTGGAGATAGTGGCTTGATGTTCAGCGGTGGGGTCATGGTCCAGGGGAGGTAGGAAGAAGTGTCTCAGAGTTGGCGCTCAGCCTCTGAAAGGTAGAGGTCGGTACACCAGACAACAGCACCACCCTTGTCAGCAGGTTTGATCACAATGTCAGGGTTAGACCTGAGAGAACAGAGTGCAGTAAGTTTGGAGGGAGACAGGTTAGAGTGAGTGAGGGGAACGGAGAAATTGAGACGGCCGATGTCACACCAACAGTTATCAATGAAAAGATCAAGAGTGGGTAAGAGGCCAGAGGGAGGGGTCCAGGGGGAGGGAGAATACTCGAGTTGGGTGAATGGGTCCACTGTTTTGTGGGGAGGACTCCTTGTCAAAAAAGTCAGCCCTGAGGCGAAGGAAGAGGAGCTCAATGTCATGCCGAGCGTGAAATTCATTGAGGTGGGGGCATAAGGGGAAAAAAATGGAGTCCTTTGTTAATTACAGATCGTTCAGCATTAGAGGTGGGAAGGTCAGAGGGTATTGTGAATACATGGAGATTGGCATCTGAAAGTGTTCTGCCACTCACCTTTTCCACTCGCCTATGATCCTTAATCCTCTTGGTGCTCTGTCTCCATGTTGGAGAGACCACACTCCTGTTGCTGACTTCCTTGGCCTCTTCCAAGCACAGCTACTTGGTTTGAAAGGCTGGTCTTTTTCTCTCGGCCTTGGAAAAGATCACCTCACTGCAGTCCCTCAGATCCTACAGCATGACCTCCTGGTAGAGTAAGAGACTGGGAAGGGGGAGGGATGGAAGGAGCCTTCCCAGGTTTCATCTCCATTCTTGTGGTTGCTATAACCTCAGGAATACATGTCCAGTTGAGTCATTCTGACCTGTACCATGTCCCTTTAATTAGGAATCCATCCTTTGACAGATTCAGTGCATCAGCCCACCTGCCCTCTCCGATTGGTCTGGAAACCTCGGAAACCCAGAAGTGAGATGCTAATGCTGTGGCTCAGTTGAAGAGCCACTGTAAACTCCGCTCCAGCAGCAGTTTTGTGGCCTGCTATAGGTCCTGTGGTTCACCAGAGACTATGACTTGCAAATTCCACCCCTTGTCTCGAGCTGTAAAACATGAACTTTTGGACATTTTCCTGAAGAAAATGTAATACATCTGGAGATTCATACAATTAAAGTTAATTTAAACAGGCACTGATTTACTATCCATCCACCCCACTTCTCCAGTCAGTCCCCTCAAAGTAAAGTCTGAACTCTTTTTGAAAAATCTATTCAAAAGTTGTTTACAGCATGCCATGAGAGATGAAACTTAAGTAATGCCAAATTTCAAAGTGGAATCTTTACATTGTATAACATGTTTTAAATATTTACAGTAGTTGCCTTTCTCGAATGCTGTAACCAGTAACCCTGACTTACCTTTGGAAGGGGAGTTATTAATGTCTGGATCCTGCTGCCACCTTTATACATTTCCGTTAATAGGATATCATTTGAGACTAGGATAATCTGTCTGCCAATCTTCATATGTGAATGTTTAACTATACCAATCAGCAAGCAATTTTGTGACTTTGTTTCTGAATGTCATTGAAACAAATACAATCTATTTCGGACAGTTGTTTCCTATTGAATACTTGGTCTGAAGTCTACAGTCAGTCAGTTATGTATATTGACCACCAGTGTCACAAAAGAATGAGACACATTCTGAAGCTTTTTTTTTAAATTGCAATTTACCCTAACTGGAGCATAACAAAATAGCTGTCTCTTAAAATTGACTGCTGCCAGCCCACCAAAGCACGGCAGGTATAAGGCAGACGAGATTACATTCAGCTTCTGAATTCTTTATATGTAAATTTGAGAAACAAAAATATCTTCAACTCTATGACAAGATGGATTTTCTCTGCAAGCTCTCATACAGGGCTTCAGTATTCCACTAGTAACTGGAAACAGGCTTCGAAGAATACAATCACAACTAACAAGGAAGGCCAAGTTTTTTTTCTTCCCAGAGTTCTCACTCTTTTGCTTAAAATACCTCAAGACCATATGCCAAAAACAGACACGGAATCATTCAAATGTGTTCGCATTTTAGCAGGCAGCACTATCAGTACCATTTTCAGGATATGGAAGAAAGTAGAGAGTTGAGAATGCAAATCTTAGAGGCAAGACATTCCAATGAAATGTTTACCCATGGTTATGTTAAAAGGAAGTAGCAGTTCAACTTGTTACGTAATCATAATCTAAAGTTTAAAGTAAAAGTGGAGCAACAAAACTACTATAAATTGTAGGGACAATAGGCAAAACTCTGAAACTGAAAGTGGAGCAGAGGAGACCACACTTGGAAGAGTGGAGGGTGCACGCTGGCACGTAGGCCTGGAGGAAGTTCTAGAGACAGGATGAGGAGAGACTATATAAGGATGATTTTTGAATTGAAGTCACTAGAGATGAAGAGCGAATGGAAGCTGTTCAGGACAGGGTTGATCAGGAAATGGGACTTGCTGTGGAATAGGAACAGAAGTAAGCTACTTAGCCCCTCAAGTCTGTTCAACTATTCAAATAAACCATGGCTGATCTGCACCTCAACTCCAGTTACCCATCTTTGATAGCCTTACCCGAAGAAACCAGTCATAGTCTTGACAACTTCTATTGACCCAACATTCATAAGCCTTCAGAGAAAATTAATATAAAGAGGGCATGGGAGGTTTCAGGAGAGGGTAAGTTCAAAAGCAGTAAGAGAAGTGCCACAGGTGAAGAGCAGATTTGAGTAAAATCCAGCAGAGTGGATCAGGAAGGGACAGAGAGTAGAGAACAAAGGCAATAGGATGTGAGTGACAGAGAAAAAATTCAAAAAAGATTAAAGCTAAAGATAATGCGTGTGTCACCAGTGGCTCAGTTGATAGCACTGTTGTCTCTAAGTCAGAAGGTTATGGGTTCAATTCCTACTCCAGATCTTAAATGCAAAAATCGAGGCTGACAGTCCAGTGCAGTACAAAAGGAATGGTTGGAGGCACTGTCTTTGAGATGAGACAAACCAAGGCCCCTCTCTGCCCCCTCAGATGACATAAAAGACCACATGGCACTATTTTGAAAAGCAGGGGAGTTATACCTGGTGTAGTGGGCAATATTTATCCCCAATCAACATCATAAAAACAGATTATCTGGTCATTATCACATTGCTGTTTGTGGGAGTTTGCTGTGCTCAAATTGGCTGTCACATTTGCTGCATTACAACAGTGATAACACTTCAAAAGCATTCATTGACTGTAAAACACTTTGGGACGTCTGACATTTGTGAAAGTCATTGACCTGAAACGTTAACTCTGCTTCACTCTCCACAGAGGCTGCCAGACCTGCTGAGTATTTCCAGCATTTTTGGTTTTTATTTCTTTCACTGTATCTGATTGTGTGGAGCATTTGCAGCAAAATAGATGAATTCATTGCACAAATAGAAATTAATGGATTTGATCTCATAGCCATTATGGAGACAAGGTTGCAGAGCAAGCAATATTGGGTACTTAATATTTTAGGATTCTTGACTTTTAGACGAGATAGACAAAATGAAGAAGGTGGTGGGGGTGTGGTGGGGGTGTGGGGGGGGGGGGGGGAGGGTGGGGGGTTGCATGGATTAGCCCTGATAATAAAGGATCGGTAAAGACAGCAGAAAGAAAGGATCTCAGCTTGGAAAAATAAAGATGTAGAATCAGTTTTGGTGGAGCTAAGAAACAAGGAGGAAGAAAGCACTGGTGAGAGTAGCATATTGACCTCCAAAAAGTAATTGTAATGTTGGGCAATATATAAATCAGGAGATTAGAGGTGTTTGCAACCAGGGTACTTGGGGAGTTTTAATCTTCATATAGACTGGGCAAACCAAATTTGCAGTAATAGTGTGGAGGATGAGTTTATGGAATATATACCAGATAACTTTCTGCTTAAGTACGTTAAGGAAACGAGAGAACAGGCTATTTTAGACCTAGTTTTATGAAATGTGAAAGGGTTAATTAATAACCTTGTAGTAAAGGGGCCTCTAAGGAAGAGTGATCATGGTATGATGATTTTTATATTGAGTTGGAAAGTGATAGTTAACTCAGAAACTAGAATTTGAACAAAGCAAACTACGTAGGTATGAGGGGCAAGTTGGCTAAACTACATTTCGAGATATGATAGTTAAGGAAAGGCATACATTTAAAGAATTCATAATTTACAACAAATATACATTATTTTAAGGAATAAAAAATCCATGGGAAAAGGGGTTTAACCGTGGCTCATGAGAAGTTAAAGCTAGTGTTAGTTGAAAGGAAAATACTTACAATGTTACCAAAAATAGTAAGTCTGAGGATTGGAAGGATTTTAGAATTCGACAAAGGATGACGAAGAAATTGATAGAGAGAATAGGAATAAACTAAGAGACATAAAAAACATTGTAAACGCTGCTATAGGAATGCAAACAGGAATAGATTAGTAAGAGTAAATGTGGGTCTCTTAGAGGCAGAGACAGGGAAAATTATGAGGAATAAGGAAATGGGAAAGACATTAAATGAATTTATACTGTATCTCCATGGTAGAAGGCACAAAAAGCATTCTGGGAATAATGGGGAACCAAGACTCAAGCAAGAATGAGGAACTTAAAGAAATAGTACTGGTAAAATTAATGGGATAAAAGTTAACAAATCCCTGAATCTGATGGCCTTCATTCTAGAGTTTTAAAAGACTCAGCTACAGAGATAATGGATGCATTAGTTTTGATCTTCGAGAATTCCTTTGATTCGAGAACAGTTCCCATGAATTGGAAAGTAGTAAATGTAACCCCTGTTATTAAGAAAGGAGGGACAACAAAAGTAGAGAACTGTCAGGCTAATTGACCTATATCAGTAGTAAGGAAAATGCTGAAATCTATTATTAGATTATCCTGAGTGGTGTAAAACAGGGCTGTGTTTTCGCACCTACACTGTTTGGGATCTTCTTCTCCCTGCTGCTCTCACATGCGTTCAAGTCTTCAGAAGAAGGAATTTTCCTCCAGACAAGATCAGGTGGCAGGTTGTTCAACCTTGCCTGTCGAAGAGCGAAGACCAAAGTACGGAAAGTCCTCATCAGGGAACTCCTCTTTGCTGACGATGCTGCATTAACATCCCACACAGAAGAGTGTCTGCAGAGACTCATCGACAGGATTGCAGCTGCCTGTACCGAATTTGGCCTAACCATTAGCCTCAAGAAAACGAATATCATGGGACAGGACGTCAGAAATGCCCCATCCATAAATATCGCCGACCACGCTCTGGAAGTGGTTCAAGAGTTCGCCTACCTAGGCTCAACTATCACCAGTAACCTGTCTCTCGATGCAGAATTCAACAAGAGTATGGGAAAGGCTTCCTCTGCTATGTCCAGACTGGCCGAGAGAGTGTGGGAAAATGGCGCACTGACACAGAACACAAAAGTTCAAGTGTATCAAGCCTGTGTCCTCAGTACCTTGCTCTACGGCAGCGAGGCCTGGACAACGTACGTCAGCCAAGAGCGACGTCTCAATTCATTCCATCTTCGCTGTCTCCGGAGAATCCTTGGCATCAGGTGGCAGTACTGTATCTCCAACACAGAAGTCCTCGAGGTGGCCAACATCCCCAGCATATACACCCTACTGAGCCAGCGGCGCCTGAAATGGCTTGGCCATGTGAGCTGCATGGAAGATGGCAGGATCCCCAAAGACACATTGTACAGCGAGCTCGTCACTGGTATCAGACCCACCAGCCGTCCTTGTCTCCGCTTTAAAGACGTCTGCAAACGCGACATGAAGTCCTGTGACATTGATCACAAGTCGTGGGAGTCAGTTGCCAGCGATCGCCAGAGCTGGCGGGCAACCATAAAGGCGGGGGGGCTAAAGCGTGGCGAGTCAAAGAGACTTAGCAGTTGGCAGGAAAAAAAACAGAAGCGCAAGGAGAGAGCCAACTGTGTAACAGCCCCGACAACCAATTTTATCTGCAGCACCTGTGGAAGAGTCTGTCACTCTAGAATTGGCCTTTATAGCCACTCCAGGCGCTGCTTCACAAACCACTGACCACCTCGAGGCGCTTACCCATTGTCTCTCGAGACAAGGAGGCCAAAGAATAGGGCACAGAAAATCAAAATATGACTAGGCAAAGCCAACACTGATTTACGAAAGGGAAATAGTGTTTGACGAATCTGTTGGGTTTTTTGAGGTTGTATCGAGCAGTGCAGATACAGATGAACCAGTGGATCTGGTGTATTTGGATTTTCATAAAGCATCTGATAAGATGCCACACAAGAGGTTATTACACAAAATTAGATCTCATAGAATTGGAGATAATATATTAGGATTGATTGAGGATTGGTTGACAGACAGAAAAACTAGATATAATTGGGTAATTTTCAGGATGAGAGGGTGTAACTATCAGGGCTCTGTAAGGATCAGTGTTTGAGCTTCAGCTATTTGCAATCTGTGTCAATGACTTAGAAGAGGGGTCAGAGTGTAATGTATCCAACTTTACCCATGATACAAAGTTAAGTGGAAAAGTAAGTTGTGAGGAGATTCAAATAGGCTGCAGAGGGATACAGACAGGTTAAGTGAGTTTGCAAGAAAATGGCAGATAGAATATAATATGAGGAAGTGTGAAGTTATCTACTTTGGTGGAATAAATAAAAAAAGATTTTTTTTTAAATGGTGAGTTACGGAAATGCTGGTATTCAGAAGGACCTCAGTGTCTTGTACCTGAATCTCAAAAAGTTAACATGCAGGTACAGCAAGCAATTAGGAAGGCAAATGGTATGTTATACGCCAATCCCTTTGTAATAAAGGCTAAGAGTAAAGAAGTCTTACTATAATTATATAGGGTCTTGACGAAACCGCCGTCATGCCAAAGTGTTTTATTTAATGATAATTTTCTTGGTCCACTGGCTGGTGATCTGAATTTTAAAAATATATTTAAAAAAAGACATTTTAAAAGACAAGCTGCCAGTAAAGTCACCCTTTCAGCTTAAGATAATCACCTAGTTTGCTATGTAGTATCCTACATTTCAAAGGACTGTGAGGAGAGACACAAAATATCTGCTCAGCCGCGAACAAGAAGCAAGACCCCCAGGAAGTTTAAAGGAACTACCTACTCTCTCAGCAAGCAGAGAAATATTGCTGCTATGTTTGAATGACTGAGTGACTGTCACGTGACAAGCCCCTCCCCACCTGTGGTTTTAAGTGGTGTTTTCTCTGCAGCAGGGGAGAAATTTTTGGACTCTGCCATGAGCAGACCCTAAGTGGGGGATCCCCCCTCTCCCTCTCTCTCCATTCCAACTTGAAAGCTTTCAAATCCTGCTTGTTAACTGACCACCTTTGCAGCTACAATCAGAAAAGCCCTTGGAGGAAATCATCCATATTGCTATCTCCATAGACTCACCGAACCAGTCATCTACCTCTTCAAACTAAAAGCCTCAGGACCACTGAATTCAGCTACAAGCCAACCGAATCACCAAAATCCACAGACTGTATGTTTTTTAATGACCTCTAACTCAACCAATCTACCTTTCTCCACTGTGTAACCTGTGTGTGAGTGTGTGAGAGAGAGAGACTGAAAACTGGTACATTGTTTATTGTTAGTTGGATTTAGGTCCAACAAAGTTAACCCCTCCTTTCTTTGTTAACTCAAGAAAACCCTGTCTGATTACTTAATTGCTATGATCATAACTAGAACTAAACACCTATTGAATTGGCCAGTACATCCACTTTAAGAAAGAATTAAACCTGTTGTGGTCAAATGAGGAGAGGGAAAAGAAGGAAGCCCTTCAACCCTCCTCACTTGACCATTACAGAAATTTGGGGCTCATATCTGGGATCAAATCAAACAGGAAATCGGAAGTGGGAAACCAAATTGCTCTCTTCAATACACATTTTCTTGTGGTTTTCGGTGCTAGAGTACTAAAATGTCCATATTCGAGGCCAGTACCTTCCCAGAGTAAAGTAATTTGGGCCAGGTTAAAAGCCCTATCTGTTGAAGAGTTGAGGAATGTAGCTGGGCAGTTAGAGATTACTATTTGTCCAAAAGCTAAGAAGCCTGAAATCCTAAAACATGTGGCCAACCATTTTAAAACTGACACTGAAATACTGGAGACAGACACAGACTCTGAAACAGACAACGTAACATTAGCTAAGGTACAGCTAGAAAAGAGAAAGGGAGTTCAGGCAGCTCAAACTAACTAGGGGAAGACCCAATATAACCAGTGAAGGCACCGCTAGCGAGGGAGTTACACCAGGCTCAGGACCAAGCGCTGATCTTTTAAAGTTCTCCCAGTTGATACCAAAATTCAATGGGGGGGCTGTTTGTGTGGGGAGATGTGGAAGCATTTTATGCATCTTTTGAAAAGTTTACAAAACAGTTGAAGTGGCCACTAGAGAGCTAGACACTGTTATTGCAAAACTAACAGAAAAAGCCCATGAGGTTTATTCACTGTTGCCTGATGAGAGTTCATCAGATTATGAGATGACGAAAAATGCGATCCTATGTGCATACGAGCTACTATTGGAGGTATACCATAAAAGTTCCAAACTCTCCGAAAGCAGATAGAACAAACTTACATAGAGTTCGAAAGGGTTAAACAACTTGCTTTTGACTGATGGATAAGGGCACTTAAGATAGAGTCAACCTATGAAAACCCTAGAGAGATGATCCTCCTCGAGGAATTCAAAAACTCACTTCCCCTTTCCATAAGAAAGTGGAGGAACAAAAGGTTCCAAGAGCCAGGCAGGCAGCAATCTTAGCTGATGATTATATACTTATTCAGAAGACCTTTCCCCAAGGGAAACCCTTCCCTAGTCACCTCCAAAAATCTTAAAAGGATAGAAGGTGGGAGGGTGATAGGAGGAATAGCCATGAGAGAGAAGGGAGAGCTGGAAACACAGGAGGGTGCTGAGAACAGGAGTGATGTCCAGAAGCCTGCAAGTTTCCATTAGAACAAGGCAGGTCACCTTCGAGCTGACTGCTGGAAGTTATGGGGAAAACCCATAGCATACACCAGACCAGTGCAGAAAAAGGCGCCCTGATGGAAAGCACAACGGACAAGCTGTGGCTTTAACTGCAGCAGTAAAATCCAGTAAACCTACCTCAGAGTGTAGGAAAACTTTACAAAATCCCTGAGAGTTACCAGGATTTTGCGTCCAGAGGAAAAGTGACCCTGCACTCCTCGAGTGAGGCGAGTAAGCCCACAGTCACACTCAGGAATATATCAGAGGAAGGTATCTGCCCATACCTTTATATCGGGTGCACCTGGAGTGCGACCTTGTTTCAGGACCGGTAACCATGGGGATTGTCCCTTGTTTACCTGTGGACGGTGTCGACCTGTTCCTAGGTAATGATCTGGCGGGAGCAAAGGTTGTAGCTTCCCCAGTGGTTTTCGAAAGACCGAAAGAGTTCGGGAGACAGAGCAGTTACAGGAAAAGGTCCCTAGCATTTTTCCTTACTGTATGGTGACCATGGTCCATGGCCAAACAAGCTCCATCAGAGGAGGCTGCAGACAGATAGCCCTGCTGTCTGGTTATCTGAAACCTTCTTTGGGATGTTAAGAGGATCCAGACGATGGGTTAAACAGGTTTTCCTTGGTCGAGCCTGAACAAGTTGACCCAGGGTTAAAAAAAGATAGCACAGACTGCCCAAACTGAAACTGAACAGAGGGAGTTCCAGAGTGCTACTATTGAAAGGATGAGGTGAGGAGGAAGTGGAGACCTTCTCATAGACCTGCAGACGAAGAAAGAACAGTCGTTCACCAGGTAGTGGTGCTGCCAAGATACCGTAGGGAAATATTGAGAATAGTCCATGAGATTCCAATGGCTGGACATGTCAGTATCAGAAAAACCCAAGCCCTCATTAGACAGCATTTTAATTGGCCACAGCTCCACAAGGATATGGTGGAGTTCTGTAAGACTTGCCACATGTGCCAGATTGCGAGAAGCCACAACCTGCAATAAAACCTGCACCCCTAATTCCCATATCAGCTTTTGGGGAACCGTTCAGCAAAGTGCTGGTAGAAATTGTGGGACCTGTGCCAAAGACAAAAGGGAGCTACCAGTATCTTCTCACCATTATGGATGTGGCTACTCGATTTCCAGAGGCTATCTCTCTAAGAACTATTTCTGCAAAGGTAGTGGTGGAGGTGCTAACCCAATTCTTCACCCGATATGGGCTGCCTGCTGAGATCCAGTCAGATCAGGGTACAAATTTTATGTCCAGTATTTTTCAAAAGGTCATGGGTAATCTGGGCATAACCCAGCTAAAGTCCTCAGCCTACCACCCACAGTCACAACGAGCTTTGGAGCAGTACCACCAGACCCTAGAGACAATGATCAGGGAATAATGCTATGAGTACCCCCATGACTGGGACAATGGATGGGATTTCTTTTGTTTACTACTTATGGACACGAGGTGAGAGGTCCTCTAAAACTAGTCAAGGAGAGGTTTTTGGGACCCAAGGACAAATCTTCCCCGTTAGACTACATCTCCATGTTCTGAGAACAGCTCACAAGAGCCTGTGTGGTGGCTCAGGAACACCTAAAAACCTCCCAAACAACGAGGAAATTGCAGGCGTATAAACATGCCAAGACCAGAAATTTCAGCCTGGAGACCATATGTTCGTGCTATTACCAATACAGGGAGAACCATTGAAAGCCCGGTTCAGTGGCCCATACAGTCATAAAGAGAATTAGTAAGGTGAATTATATAATTGACACCCCAGATGGTAGGAAAAAGCAAAGGCTGTGCCACACCAATACGTTAAAACAGTATCACAGCCGGGAAGGAAATCTGCCGCCCTTACCTGGTCTGGCCTACACATGACTCCAGACCCACAGCAATGTGGTTGACTCTTAAAATGCCCTCTGAAATGGCCTAGCAAGACACTCAGTTCAACGACAATTAAGGATCGGCAATAAATGCTGGCCTAGACAGCGACGCCCACATCCTACAAATGAATTTAACAAAAGCACAGGTCTGTCAGGCAGTCAGCAAAGAGGAGGGTGAAAGGGACAGTGAGGACGAGTTAGAGGAAGGCCTGGAGGATTCCCAAATCGAACCCCCCGTTGTCTAGTTAGCTAACACTGAAATGTTAGGGAAATTAGACACTGTACTCTCCTTTTTAAACGTAGAACAGAGAGGAGACCTACCAAGGCTGCTCACAGCATTGAATGAGATCTGCAGGGACAAACCAGGGTGCATAACCCTAACCCTACACCAGGTGGATGTAGGAGAGACCCTTCCCATAAAACAAAATCCCTCTCACCTAGGTCCCAGGAAACTGACCCAGGTTCAGGAGGACATTCAGACTGAAGACCTAGAAATTAAAGATATAAATGCTGAAGGGAGACACAAGAAAGTTGATAAGCCAAAGGAAAACCCCCCCAAGACCAAAAAGGTTTTTATGGCAGATTTGGAGGGTGGTGGTGACTGTAAGTCAAGTATTCTGAGAAGGAATTGTGCGCCAGGTTGGTGGAGCACAAGAAAAAAACGTACAAAAAGCACTGTATGATTTTCACAAAGTTATGAACTTTGAATCCAGGGTCGAGTTCACTGATAGAGAAACTGGAACAGGAAGATATTGTAGAAATATGAGGAAATTCCGTGTATGCTGGAGCACAAGTTGTTTGAGCCCAGTCAAAGCAGTTGGAGTTCCCCAGTTGTGGTCTTGTCCAATTCTGGATGGAAAAAAATCTAGAGTATGGCTATGACAGTGAGAATGATAAACGTGTGCACAGTTTTTTTAACTTGTGGCCTCAATGAAATGTTTCTGTTGCCACATTTCATTTCGCGTGGTGGGGAGGTGTTATGCTAATGTGTTTTGTTGAATGATAATTTTCTTTGGTCCACTGGCTGGAGATCTGAATTTATATATATATATTTTTAAAAGACAAGCTGCCAGCAAAGTCATCCTTTCAGCTTTGCTACACTGTATCCTACATTGCAAAGGACTGTGAGGAGACAAAATGTCTTAGTCCCCAGCTATAACCAAGACCCAGGAAGTTTAAAGGAACTACCTGTTCTCTCAAAGCACAGATATATTGCTGCTCTGTTTGAATGACACAGTGACTGTCGTGTGACAAACCCCTCCCCATTTGTGGTTTTAAGCTGGTGTTTTCTCTGCAGCAGAGAAGCTTTTGGACTCTGACATGAGCAAACTCTAAGTGGGAGCCCCTCTCTCTCTCTCGCCATTTCAGCTTGAAAGCTTTTAAATCCTGCTTGTTGACTGACCACTTTTGCATACTCCGGCTACAATCAGAAACCCTGTTAGAGGAAATCATCCACATCCCTATCTCCAGGAGACTCACCGAACCAGTCATCTACCTCTTCAAATTAAAAGGCTCAGGACTACTGAATTCAACTACAAACCAGCCGAATCACCAAACTCCACAGACTGTATACTTTTTTATGGACTCTAACTCAACCAACCTACCTTTCCCCACTGTGTAGCTTATTTGTGTGCGTAAACCTCTAGTGTGTGCGAGCATGGAAGTTGGCACGTTTATTATTTTGTTAGTGCGGTTTAGGTCCAAAAAGGTTAACCTCTTTCTTTGTTAACTCAAGTAAACCTGTCCGATTACTTACTTGCTATGATCATAAGAACCAAATACATATTGAATTGGCCAGTACATCCATTTTAAGAAAGAATTAAACCTGCTGTGGTCAAACAAGAAGGAAAAGAAGGAAGCCCTTTGACCCCACTTCACTTGACAGTAACACTGTACCTGAAGTAGTTTTGGTCTCTTTACATAAGGAAGGATGCATTTGTCTTAGTGGGAGTGCAATGAAGGTTCACTAGACAGTTTCTGGAATAAGAGGATGGTCCTGTAAAGAGATTGAATAGACTGGGCCTATATTATCTAGAATTTAGAAGAATGAGAGTGATTTAATTGAAACATATGGAATTCTTAAGGGACTTGACAGGGTAGATATTTCCCCTGGCTGGGAAGTCTAGAACTAGAGGTCAGTTTCAGAATAAGGGGTTGACCAAATTGGAATGAGATGAGGAGAAATTCCTTCACAGAGTTGAGTGTCTTTGGAATGCTCTATATTAGATAGCTGTGGGTGCTCAGAGAGTATATTCACGACAGAGACTGATAAGATTTTGGGATACTAAGGGAATTAAGGAATTTGGGGATAGTGCGGAGTTGAGGTAGATGATCTGCCATGATCTTATTGAATGGCACAGCAGGCTCAATGGGCTGAATGGCCTACTTCTGCTCCTATTTTTGTTCTTATGGAAGAAAACTCCTAAATGACCTGGTTTTAATTTGATTACACCCCAATATTCTGCATTCCTACACCAGGGGGGATAGTTTCTCTGTACCTACCCTATCAAATCCCCAAATCATTCTAAATATCTCTGTTAAATCATCCTTTCAACCTTCTAAAGTTGTGACTGTAAACTAAGTTTATGCAATCCAACCTCAATTTAAACCTTTCAACTGGGGCGGCACACTGGCGCAGTGGTTAGCACTGCAGCCTCACAGCTCCAGCGACCCAGGTTTGGTTCTGAGTACTGCCTGTGCGGAGTTCGCAAGTTCTCCCTGTGACTGCGTGGGTTTCTACCGGGTGCTCCGGTTTCCTCCCACCGCCAAAGACTTGCAGGTTGATAGGTAAATTGGCCATTGTAAATTGTCCCTACTGTAGATAGGTGGTAGGAGAATGGTAGGGAATATGGGATTAATGTAGGAGGGGATGTGGTACGGAATATGGGATTAATTTATGATTAGTATAAATGGGTGGTTGATGGTCTGCACAGACTCAGTGGGCCGAAGGGCCTGTTTCAGTGCTGTATCTCTCTATGACTCTGAACTCTGGTATCATTCTCGTGAATCGGCACTGCTCTCTGTCCAAAGCCAATATATGCTACCTGAGGTTCGGTGTCCAAACTGAATGCAGTACTTCAAATGAGGTCTGACTAAGGCTCTATATAATTGAAACATAATTCCCTCACTTTTAAATACAACCTAGTTGAAATAAAGGCCAACATTCCATTACTGTTTATGCCTATTGTCATGCACAGGAGAAATGCAGGGATGAAAATACAAACATAAACTGAAGCAATTTAAAAAGACTGGTACATTTTTGCCTTCAACATGATGGAGAACACAGTCAAATGACAAATACCATCTCATACACTAAAATACACATCCATGTCTGCTGAGAACTAAATCTCTTAACCCCGTCTGCATTGAAATGAGACAGCTCATCACATGGATGTGAACTATCCACAAAACAAGCTGAAACGCAGACATTCACAGACTCTACCTCTCCAGCTACACTTACAATAAGGTGTGAACATCCCTCATCTTATCAAAATGGGCTGAGATCAGAAGCTATTGCATAGCTCCTCAGGAACCAAAAGCCTAAAGTCACATGGCCAAAACTAACACATTATGAATTTACCTTCAAAGGTAACATTTTTGGAGAACAGAGGAAGTAATCATTCATTCAAATTCAGATCATCAGTCTGGGATCTCCAGCCACAGAGAGAACATAAAAAGCCATCTTTTATTCCAGCACATGCAGTGAGAGATATCTTTAATTCCAACTAAGACATTTCAACCCTGCTGAGATGAGTTGGCAACAAACTGCAGCAGAGAAGGGAAAGAGTGCCTTTTTGACAACTCCTCCACCTGCGAAAATTGAACTCAGAGATACCAGCACCATCTTCAAACTGAAGTGTTGCCTTCCAGAAGACTTCAGCAACCCAGCAAGGGTAAGACGACCAGCAAACAGGCCTGTAACTTAAAAACTTACCTTCTAAGAGGATCCCATAGGTTTTTCCTGAGAACAGCAGATTTTTACACCTTGAACTCAATGCCTCTTACTCTTTACCTTCCACCTTTTCTTGACTGTGCATGAGTGAGAGAATGCACGCATGGGCAGTGTTGCGAACATTTTGGGTGATTATTGTTGAATAAAGTTTTAAATCTTCTGTTTTAAACTCATGAGAAAACCTTTCACTCTGTTTATATGGCCAACAAAACACATGCTGAAACACTAATTTAAACAAAAACACTATCCGTGGTCATTTGGGAAGTGACCACAGCTATGCCATTTTCCACCTGTCCATAACACTATGCACTAAGTTTCATTGATGTGCATACATGGACACATCCACAGTTCCTAGTCTCTCACCATTTAGAAAACATTGATACATTTTTCTTGGGTTCAAAGTGGATGAATACACCTATCCCACATTGAATTCCATCTGTCATAGAGTGCAGTGTAGATTTACTGGAATGATACCAAGGGTGAAATTATGAGGAGAGACAAACTAGGTTAAGGGGTGTTTTGATCAAACTTTTCAGGATTTCAAGGGGAACAGATAGGGTAGATAGAAACTATTTCTGCTGGTTGGGGAATCTGGGACTACGAAGCATAGTCTAAAAATTAGAACCAGATCTTTCAGTAGGGACATTAAGAAACACTTCTACACACAAAGGGTAGTAGAAGTTTGGTAATTGATGGCAATTGTTAGTTTTAAATTGGAGATGAATACATTTCTGTTAACTAAAGGTATTGAGATATGGGGCAAAGGGTATATGGAGTTAGGTCGCAGATCAGCCTCGATCTCATTTAATGGCTGAACAAGCTTGGGGGATTAAATGGCCTACTCCTGTTCCTATGTATCCTGCATATATATCACTACCCTACAGTTACATCTATGGTCTATCTGATGGATGAGTATAACACATACAAGATGCTGAGATTGATTAGAAACAAAGCTCCTCCAGGATTGTCCTGCAGACTCCAGGAATTGAAGATTAATCTCTTGCTACGAGCAACTCTCGGGAGTAAAACCACAGGGACAATTTAGAAAATGTATTTGTTTTCATTTTCTTTGTTTTAGTTATTAGCATATTGGAGATGGGAAACAAAGGCTCATCCAATTGGGTGATGAAGAGTCTATTCACTTTCCAATTGCTGTAGGTAAGCAGTGCGCCACCATGGCAACCAATGGTAGGAGTGCGGGGCGGGGCAATTGGAGGTTATGTGATGAAACTTCATAGAATATGCCCAAAGTTGGTGACCCGAGACAATTTCTCCTCCTATCACTGTGCAGATTAAAGGTGCTGAGAAACAGTCTAGGTTGCCTTTGGTAACCTCCTGCTTCCATTTACACAACTCGCTGAAGGCAGAGTTTTAGAACGCACAAACTTTATACTGGGTGAATCCAAGATGTGTGGAAAGCATTGGAGATGCCAGGCCTGGAGGTAACAGAAGATATTGAGGATTAACAAAATGGAGTACAATTGCAAAATAAATTTGGAGTGGTCTTTATCTACTCAAAAGGCTACTAAATAATATTGAGCCCTGATGGGTAAGTGAGCAGATTTTGGGTTCAGTTGCATTTTTTTAAAAAAAGACAGTTATTAACAGCAGTGGTTATATGTGGGCACCAGTGGAAGATTGCTGTTAAAAGCATTACTCTTCATCTCATCAGTGATTTGGATGAAGGATTTGGGGAAAACATTTCTGCAAATTGTATGTTTGCATGCAAGAACCTTAGGAGAGAGAAATGCAGATTGCAGGAAGGTCTAAGTGCAATGGGGGATGTGGGCCCATATCTGTTCCGCAGAGTTACTTAAAGCTGCTGATTGAGAGAAGGACCTAGGAGTAATAATACATGAATCTTTGAAAGTCCATGATTAGTGCTGTGAGGCTATTACAAAATGGAATAGCAATAGAATGTATTGTCAAGAAAGTTAAATCCAAAAGAAATAATACTATCTCTGTACAAGTCATTGACCATATCTAGGATACTGTATCCAATTTTAGTCCTCTCACATGGTGGGAGAGATAGAGATGCTGGGAAAATATCCAAAGAAGGACCACTAGATCGATACCTAGGTTAAAAGCTCTCAGCAAACAACAGATTGAAAGCTGGAACATTTCACTCTGTAAAAGTGTAGATTTAATTGAGATCTTCAAAATATTGAAAGACTTAGACTCAGTTTATGTGGACAGGCTATTCGAGTTAGTCAGATTGGGAAGAACCAGGGAACATCAGTATAAATTACTTAAGCATAAAACTAGGCTGTATATTAGGAAGCATTTCTTTTTGCAGCGCCATCTACCACTAGAAGAAGTTGCTGGCACATGCAGTGATTTGGATTTGCTGCAATCATTCAAAAGGGTGACAAATAGCTTCCCGATTGTGGGCAAATAACACATTAGAAAGGTGGGTATTTATTGGTAGGAGTGCCCCCTAGTCATAGTATCCTAGAACTTGTTTGATGACCTTTGGGATCAGAGAGGAATTTCCAAGATTTTTTTTTCTAAATTGGACGAAGGTTTCTTTCTGCCTCTCCCAGGAAGATTGTGCAGCTGATGGATGGTGTTAGAAGTGACACCATGACAATACAGGCTCAATGGACTGGCTGCTCTTCTCCTGTCCTTCATTTTTGTATGTTCATTAAAACATTGACAGAAATGATAATGAAAGCAAAATATTGCTTATGCTGGAAATCCAGAATAAAAACAGCAAGGGTTGGAAATACTCAGCAGGTCTGGCAGCATCTGAGAGAGAAACAAGGAGTTAGTATTTCAGGTTGATGACCTTTCATCTGCAGTTCTGATAAAAAGTCATCGACCTGAAACGTTAACTCCGTCTCTATCTCTCTCCAGATGCTGCCAGACCTACTGAGTATTTCCAGCATTTTGTTTATATTATGCCTATCACTTTTTTTTAAAATAATGCCAACACCTGAATTATTCAAGTTATGAAATACTGTTGTCAAGTGCACCACTTTCGAATCAATAAATGTACATTTCAAAATAATTAAACCCCATGGATAGAACTTTCCCCACTCTAAAAATACACAGAACTAAATCTATAAATGGAATGAAAAATATTTTTTAAAATGTCTTTTGGCATAATATAATGTTGAGATTTGCCCAAGGTTGCAAAGGCAAGCAACCTCTATTTTGTACAATTATAGAAAATAAAAAAAGTAATACATTTTGGTTGACTGCAAGTGGAGAACTGTAATTTCAGAAAGGCAAAAGCTACAAGGGCTGTCAAAACAGTAAACTTTATTTGAGAATTATAGCCAATACAGAGGTAAATTTATGCTTCAACAAGTATTCAAATCATGAAAAAGGATTTTAAAAAGTCCTTAAGTGTGGTACAGTATATCTCTATAGTTACTAATTAGGATTGTCTTCCAATGATTATCATACCCATTACATTGTACCTTGATATATAGTATGATTGCATAGCACACTAATAGTTTGTCTATTTAGGGAGCATGCTAATATCAAGGGTT
Organism: Heterodontus francisci; assembly: GCF_036365525.1. Lineage (NCBI taxonomy): Eukaryota > Metazoa > Chordata > Chondrichthyes > Heterodontiformes > Heterodontidae > Heterodontus > Heterodontus francisci. The sequence continues at coordinate 41,953,857 of NC_090382.1, forward strand.
GTGTAAATAACTTGGCCTTTTGTATTTTTGAGGAAGGGAGAACAAAAGAAAGTGGGTAACCATTCTTTTTTGTAGGAAGAGTGAGAGGGGAGGAAGGTTAGAATACAGAATGGGTTGAAATCAAAACTGCAAACCACTCCAGATATCAAACTAAAACAATAATTAAACCAAAAGTAACCTCTACATGCATTTATTGGTTTAAAGTTGTTCATTATCATACAAACGTGGTTGCTTATGGAAAATGATGTAAAATCAGTATATTGCAGTTTCTTCCCTGTAGAAGAGCTGGCAGTTTCATTCGGTTGTAAGAACTTTGGGCTTTAAAATTCAACATCAGCCGATCTGCACATCACTCAAAAAATTGAAGTTTCTTGATTATTTTATAGTATTAAAGCAGTTATTGTCAGCTGTTAGCAGAGAGCCAAACAAGGCTTGCACGTGACCTGATTGCACAGCATTCCAATTTTCCATACCAATTATGGATTGGAGACTAACTTTATTTAGTTTTATGAAAGACAATCCTGCAACTCACTATGCCCCATATATATATATGTAATGTGTGTGTGTATTAAAAGCTTACATTTTATTTTAAAAGGTTGAGCAAGTTAAAGGAGGCGTTCTTGAGACCATCAAATGTACTTTTACCAGTGGTAATGTACAGAAATGCTTTTTATTTTAAATGCTATCCATAGCCTTGAACTCACTGAGAGCCTGCACTGGTGAGACATGCTTTTTCTGAGATGCTCTTTTAACTTTGTGAATATCATCATTTTTCTCTCTCTTTACCAGGGGTTTCTTCTCTGGAGCCCTCATCTTCCATGAGACAGCAGGCATGTTCAGCGATGCCATGCCCAGAGACCTCTGATATTTAGTAGATGCCACGTAGGAAGCCTTTACTGTTTGCACAACAGCATTCATCAAGTTCTTTGCAGCTTGGATCAGAGACATTGCACTATCCACCTGGAAATGAAGCATCAAAGGCAGGCTTCTGAGAATAAGTAGGTTGCAATATAATTTTCTGCAGTTATTATAAGTTCAGTGGTAATTTTGCTCAATAAACTCAAAATCACAAAGTATTGCACTGTTCAGTGACTCTGATGGCATATGCTAACCAAATCATCCACGTCAGAAGTCGAATATGCTTTCTACAGTTTGAGGCAGTGGGTTCTTCAATTGCACTCTCTCATCTGGGAGATAGTGTGCAAATGTAAGACACTTTGCTAAATGTAGGAAAATCAACTTGTGCTGTTTCTATGTTGTTCCTAAGCCCAATGAGAGCACCCAAGTATTTAATTTCAGAGATAGTAGACTGCCTAATGAACCCGTAAACTACAAATGGCATGTGGTACAAAGAAAAGTACCTTAAATACAACTTTTCCTAAAAAAAACTATGCTGAAACCACAATAGAGATAATAGCCCAAATGGATAATGGAATCAAGTGTCCCCAGATGTTGGTGTTACATGTATGATACAGCAGTATCTTAGCCAGACAAATTAAAACAAGTGCATTTAATTTATTTAAATTATTGATTACTGATTGTCAGACAAGAGATTAGAGTTAGCAGGATGTACAATGATAATTGTGGTGGATTATTCAAATTATATGCTCAACTTGGGAAAAATTATATTGGGTATTTGTAATATATGGAATTGTGGGATAGAAACTCTATTGTGCCACTCGAATGCAATTGGGTGTATGGGATATAATATTGCACTGTTCTTAAAATGAGTATCAAGCCCAGAATTTATTTTGAGGGTGGGGGTACTATTGTCATTTTCTAGATTTGCGAATACTGATAAACTGTATTAATTATTAGTGTTCATGTATAAAGTTGTCCGAATTTGAAGTAATACACTTCCTGCTGGTGTCTCTCTCTCACTATTCTAAATAATAAAATCCACTTTAGCTTTTAGGTTGTGTACTAATAAATTGGTCGAGACTTATTTTATATTTGATGGCGATTAAATTAAAAGCTTACCCGTATACTCACCCTGGTTGCTTTCGGTTTCCCTGCTCACTCTGTTGATTCTGAAGTCATTCTGTTACTTATCGCTCTTTTCGCCGCACCGCCCCCCCACCCCCCCCACTCTGCTCCCGCTGCACGCTTACTCTCCAGCCTCCTACTCTTTGGCGCGCTCCCGCTGCTCTCTCCCCCCCACCACCCACCCTCTCTCTCTCCCCCCACCCCTCCCCTTTTAACTTGCTGTTGACATTTGTATCATAGGTGTCTCATTGTGTTAGCCATTGTTTTAAGACTTGCGTTCTAGTTTGATTGGGAAAGCTATCTCTATGTTGGCACAGCATTGAATAATGCCATGCAGGTAGGTCAGGGAGAGTTTATTGTGCCCTCTTGTTAACGGGCAAATTACTCTTGCAGATAGAAATTTGGAAATAATAGTTTGCAGGAATTGACTTTGTTGCTTATAGTAAGCATCTTGGGTGTGTAGTGTTCTCCCATGGTAGGCTGTTCCGGAAGGTTTGAACACATGGGATCCAGGGTGAGCTAGCCAATTGGATACAAAATTGGCTTGGTGATATGAGGCAGAGGGTGGTAGTGGAGGGTTATTTTTCAGATTGGAGGCCGGTGACCAGTGGTGTGCCACAGGGATCGGTGCTGGGCCCTCTGTTGTTTGTCATATATATTAATGACTTGGATGTGAATGTAGGGGTATGACTAGTAAGTTTGCAGATGACACCAAAATTGGTGGTATAGTGGACAGTGAAGGTGGTTACAACAGGATATAGATAAACTGGGAAAGTGGGCAAGGGATTGGCAAATGGAATTTAACGCAGACAAGTGCAAAGTGATGCATTTTGGGAAGTTAAACCAGGGCAGGGCATATAGAGTGAATGGCAGGGCCCTGGGGAGTGTTGTTGCGCAGAGACACCTTGGGGTGCAAGTAGATAGTTCCCTGAAAGTGGCAGCACAGGTAGACAGGGTGGTGAAGACGACGAATGGCATGCTTGCCTTTATCGGCCGAGGCATTGAGTACAAGAGTTGGGACGTCATGCTACAGTTGTACATGACGTTGGTTAGGCCGCATTTGGAGTACTGTGTGCAGTTCTGGTCGCCGCACTACAGGAAAGATGTGATTAAGCTAGAGAGGGTGCAGAAAAGATTCACAAGGATGTTGCCTGGTTTGGAGGGCTTGAGTTATAAAGAGAGATTGGATAGGCGGAGTCTGTTTTCCCTGGAGCGAAGGAGGTTGAGAGGGGACATGATAGAGGTATATAAGATTATGAGAGGCATGGATAGGGTAGATAGCCAGAGTCTGTTTCCCATGGTAGGGGTGACTAAAACTAGAGGGCATAGATTTAAGGTGAGAGGGAGGAGGTTTAAAGGGGATCAAAGGGGTAAATTTTCACACAAAGAATAGTGGGTATCTGGAATGAGCTGCCAGAGGAGGTGGTGGAGGCAGGAACAGTAGCAACATTTAAGAGGCATCTGGACAGGTACTTGAATGAGCAAGGCATAGAGGGATATGGAATTAATGCAGGCAAGTGGGATTAGTATAGATTGGCATTTTGGTCAGCATGGATGTGGTGGGCCGAAGGGCCTGTTTCTATGCTGTACGACTCTATGACTATGTCAAGTTTATTATGAATCAATTAGTTTAAAGCTTAATTTTCTAAATTATACCACACAATAGAAACTACTCTATAATACCAATCTCTTACTATATTCACTTTGTAGAACTTGTATTTTACAATGCTTAAAACAGTGATGCATGCACAGTTATTTTCCAATTTCTCCCTGCCTCTCCTGAAGTATGACTCTGAGGTACAACTTCAAGCAGGTTGATAGCTCTCCAGTGCTTTAACAAGTGGCCAAGCTTCACATGTGAGCTTAAAGAGCAAGTGTCAGCAGACTATTGAACTGTCAAGGGTATGTTAGCCAAGTCTAATACTGTCCTTAGCCAAAAGCCATCGACGTACACTTTCCAGAAGTTCCTGGATGGCTATGGACAGTAGGCGATCTAACTGATTCCCACTCCTCCCCTTCCCCAATTGCACGGTGGGTTTACCCACACCAGATGAACTGCAGCAGTTCAAGATGGCAGCTCACCACCACATTCTCAAGGGCAATTAATGCTGGCCTTGCGCCAGTGACTCTCTCATCCCATGAAATGAATCAAGAAAAAGGTAAAGCACATCATAACCCGTCAGATTGGTACAGCATCATCTAAGACGAAAGTTTAAAAACCACCTTTCATAGGTAAAATATACATCCCTGACTGCATTCTGTAGTAACTATGCTCAACTTTTCCAATATTTAATAAACAGTATAGATTTTTAAAGTACAATTGCATACGTGAAAAGATCTTTCCATCGGATTACAAATGTACCTGAGCAATTGTCAGCCAGAAATAACCTAATCTAACAGTGGGATTGAAGACTTAAGTTAGGTCTGTTTCATCTTTCTCACTTCCCCCAAAATTAAAGATACATGGCTGGGAATTCTTACTAGTCTGGAGATTTTTAATGCTCCCAGAGTTACTGGCATGCATCCATGAAACAATATGAATTGTCCTTATTACCTCTTCAACACCACCCCACCCCAGCAACATGCAAGGCTTACATAGTGACTCAGCCAAGAATGGAAATTATTATACATTACAAGTCTAAAATATTTAGATAACTACCATGTTAAGAGACAGGATCTTTTGGTTTAGAAAGTTTTTTTCAGAAAATATCACTGATTCAATTCAGTTGACATGATCCCATAGGTAATGTACATTAAAGTGGTGTACAAGGACTTCCAAAAGGCATTTGATAATATATCACATAACAGGCTTGTCAGCAAAGTTAGAGCCCATGGAATAAACAGGACAGTACAGCATGGCTACAAAATTGACTGAGTGACAGGAAACAAACAGTAGTTGCGAAATGGTTAGTTTTTGGACTGGAGGAGAATATAGTATCGGTGGAGTTCCTCAGGAGTTGGTGTTGGGAACCCTGCTTTTCTTGATATATATTAAGGACCTAGACTTGGGTGTACAGGACACAATTTCAAAATGTGCGGATGACAAAAATCTTGGAAGTATTGTGGACTGTGAGGACAGTGATAAACTTCAAGAGGACATAGACAGGTTGGTGGAATGGGTGGACCAGTGGCAAATGAAAGTTAATGCATAAAAGTGTGAAGTGATTCATTCTGGTAGGAATAACGAGGAGGCGCAACATAAATTAAAGGGTACAATTCCAAAGGGGGTGCAGGAGCATAGCGACCTGGGGGCATATGTGCACAAATCATTGAAGGTTGCAGGGCAAGTTGATAAAGCATTTGGGTTCCTGGGCTTTATAAATAGGGGCATAGAGTATTTAAAAACAAGGATGTTAAGGCACTAGAGAGGGTGTAGAAAGGATTCACGAGAATGGTTCCAGGGAAGAGGAACTTCAGTTACATGGATAGGTTCGAGAAGCTGGGGCTGTTCTCCTTAAAGAGATCAAAAGGAGATTTGATAGGAGTTCAAAATCATGAGGGGTCTGGACAGAATAGTTAGGGAGAAACTGTTCCCATTGGCAGAAGGACCCAACACCAGAGGACAATGATTTAAAGTGATAGGCAAAAGCAACAGTGACATGAGGAAAAACTTTTTTTTTTTTTTAAAACGTAGTGAGCAGTTAGAATCTTGAATGCACTGCCTGAGAGTCTGGTGGAGGCAGTTCAAATCGAGGAATTCAAAAGAGAATTGGATAATTATCTGAAGAGAAAAAAATTGCAGGGTGGCACAGTGGTTAGCACTGCAGCCTTACAGCTCCAGCGACCCGCGTTCGATTCTGGGTACTGCCTGTGTGGAGTTTCCAAGTTCTCCCTGAGACCGCGTGGGTTTCCGCCGGGTGCTCCTGTTTCCTCCCACAGCCAAAGACTTGCAGGTTGATAGGTAAATTGATCATTATAAATTGTCCCTAGTATAGGTAGGGGAATTGAGGAAAGGTGGGGATGTGGTAGGAATATGGGATTAATGTAGGATTAGTATAAATGGGTGGTTGATGGTTAGCACAGACTCGGTGGGCCGAAGGGCCTGTTTCAGTGCTGTATCTCTAAATAAATAAATAAAAGGCAGGGGATGGGACTAGATGAGTTGCTCTTGCAGAGAGCCAGCACAGACATGGTGAGCTGAATGTCATCATTTTGTGCTTTAACCATTCTATGATAAAGGGGGAATAACTCAAAGTACTGGAAAAACTAAGATGCAGATTAACACAGGATATTGTTAATTTACCATCAGCAACATTAATATATCTAACAAAACAGACCCTTGTTTGTCACTTATAATGTAGCCACTTATCCGATAAACATATTTCTAATTCTAAATATTTGTAAATAATCCCCTGCATATTAACCAATTTAATATTCCATCACAAATCTTTGGTTTTGTCCACTGTAAGATTTAAAAGTTAACAAAACGCTAACACCTAGGTAAGCCAAGTACCAATTTTAAATGTAAACGTACGAGAGATACAGACCCTTAAAACTGACTGGGATAATGCCAGGCTCCAAGCATTACAACAGCAGAACCCACCTGAGAAAGGAGAAGACCTAGTTGTGCCAAGTTTCAGCAGTCTCTGGGATTTTCTGGCTAGTTTCAGCAGGGCTGGAACCTCTTTCCACCCCTCATATATAAAAAAAGACACCATTTCCCTTATAAGGGTAGTGACTTTGTGGGTGGCACATTGGTTAGCACCGCAGCCTCACAGCTCCAACGACCCGGGTTCGGTTCTGGGTACTGCCTGTGCGGAGTTTGCAAGTTCTCCCCGTGACCCCGTGGGTTTCCGCTGGGTGCTCCGGTTTTCTCCCACAGCCAAAGACTTGTAGGTTGATAGGTAAATTGGCCATTGTAAATTGCCCCTAGTGTAGGTAGGTGGTAGGAGAATTGAGGGAATATGGGATTAATGTCGGATTAATATAAATGGGTGATTGATGTTCGGCACAGACTCGGTGGGCCGAAGGGCCTGTTTCAGTGCTGTAACTCTCTATGACTGGCTCAGTCAGCACCCAGTGTTGGACGGGACACTGGTATACCAAGGTAATACCAACCTCCAAATGGGTAGTTGCGGGCTCCACAATGGGATTCAGGCCATTTCCTTGCACTGGACCACCACTGAATAAATAAGAGATTGGACGCCTTACTCAGGGAGAGAATGGAAGACTGGAGGGTATGGGTTACATCTCCATCACCCAAAGACAACCAGGCACAAGGGACTGGATTTTCAAAATGGGGTTGTGAACCCGTTGCACGGATGATTTCCGGGTCCCGACCCCATGCCTCAACTGCATTGCCAAAATGATGCGATCTTCAAATGGTAATGCCCCAACTGGACAGAAGGTAAGTCCAGTGCCCAATTACTGGCATTGAGCACCTGCAGGAGAAGAGAACTGCCTAGTGCCAATGGCAAAGGCAAGTGGCAGCGATGATGTGGCCTGCTGCTGCCCTGCCAAGGAGAGCAGGCAGCCCCTCAGAGGGCCAGCAGAATAACAGGTGAGGCAGTGGTTCCATAATAGGAAAAAAAATCCTGTGCTGGGCTCGGTGCATGATCCTGTGGGCCAAAAACATTTCTTCTTTAAACAACAAAGGGATTAGGTCCTGCAGGCTGAGTTTAGGGAGTTAGGAAAGAGATTAGCAAGCAGGACTTCAAAGGCAATCTCCAGATTACTCCCAAGGTCACGTGTTAGTGAGTACAGAAATAGGAGAATACACCAGATGAATGCATGGCTGGAGAGATGGTGCAGGAGGGAGGGCTTCAGATTTCTGGGATGTTGGGACTGGTTCTGAGGAAGGAGAGACCTGTCCAGGTTTGACGGTCTACACCTGAACGGTACTGGGATGAATATCCTTGCAGGAAGATTTGCTACTGCTGTTGGGGATGGTTTAAATCAGATTGGCAGGAGGATGGGAACCTGAGGGCAGTTTCAGATAGGATAAATTTAGGCCAGGGAACAGGAGGCAGAAAATTAGCAAGTGACTCTGAAAGACAGCAGAAGCAAAGGTTAAAAAGTGTGCAGCACAGGAACTTGGCAGTGTTAAAAGGTATTTATCTAAATGCAAGGTGTATAGCAAATACAGCCAATGAGCTGAAGGCAAGATAGACACATGACAGCATGATATTATTGCTATAACAGAAACCTGGCTTAAAGAGGGGCAAAAATGACAGCACAACATCCCAGTTTTCAAGTGGGATAAAGAGGGGGATAAAAAAGGTGGGGGTGTAGCATTATTCGTTAAGGAATCAATAACAGCTGTGAGGAGGGATGATATGCTAAATGAATCAAATGAGGCCATATGGGTTGAGCTCAGAAATAAAAAAAAAGGGGCAGCCACACTACTAGGAGTGTATAATAGAACCCCAAATACTGACAGAGATAGAACAACAAATATGTAGGAAAACTTCCGAGTGCAATAACTATAGGGCAGTAATAGTTGGGGATTTCAACTACCCTAATATCAAGTGGGATACAAATAGTGTGATGGGCACAGAGGGCACAAAATTCTCGAACTGCATTCAAGATAACTTTTTTTAGCCAGCACGTAACAAGCTCGACGAGACGGGGTGCAATTCTAGATTTAGTCTTCGGAAATGAAGCTGGGCAAGTGGATGAAGTAGCAGTGGGTGACCATTTTCGAGAAAGTGACTGTTACGACCAGGTGAAAAAGAGGTCTAGGGTTTGCTTTTAGCCTTCACCTGGTCTTACTGTAACGGGGTTTTATTTTTAAACACACTGTTTTTAGCTCTCCCACGGTGAATCCTTATTCACCGCTTTCCAATTATAAGGCAAAGAAACCAGCACTAACAGGCTTTCTTAGGTTTAAAGAAGAAAGGTGAAATTTTATTAAAACTTCAACTCTAATTCATTGATGCCTACGGATGCACAACGTGCCCACGCTAGCATACATACGCGATACACACGTGCAAATAGAGAGAAAAGAGAAGAAAAATAAAGTGGAAAGGTTTGAGGCAATATTTGCAGAATTGTTGTTACGGTTCTTGGAGCTCACTGCAGTCCTTGATTGTAGGTAGTCTTGCTTTTCATTGGGGTCCAGTATTCTTAAACCTTGTTCACTGCAGGAGACTTTTCTCTCTTGGGCTTCATGGGTCTTCAGTCGGTTTTTGGAGTTCCGGGAGAAAGAGATGGGAGCAGACAGGAGAGGCTCTTTTCAATCCAGGAGCCAAGCGCTTTCTGCCCGTTCAAACACTTGTCTCTACAATTTAAAACTCCCCAAGTAGGCCAGCAGGGTGGTCACGTGAACGACTGGTTTGACCAAGTCCGTTCAGTGTATCGTATGGGAGCAGGGGATAGCTCCTTTGTTCCAACACTGTCTGCTAATATGCAAAAATGTCTTTCTGGCCAGAGGCCTGGCAATTCCTTCTAACAGGCCTTCTCTTCTTCCCAGCAACAATTTGAAATTTAATGTCCATGGGGCGAAATTAATGTGCCTCATTCTTGGCAGGTGGGGGCATGCATGACAGTGACCATAATAGTTTTAATATAATCATGGAAAAGGACAAAGCTAAAACAGGAGCAAAAGTTCTAAATTGGGGGAAGGCAAATTTTACGAAGCTGTGAGGTGATCTGGCGAAAGTGGACTGGACACAGCTACTTGAAGGAAAATCAGTGGTAAACCAGTGGGAGGCATTCAAAAGCAGGATTCTACAGGCATATTGTAGACATGGCCCCACTAAGAAAAAGGGTGGTAGTGCCAAATCTAGAGCCCCCTGGTTATCTAGAAGCATATAGGGTAAGATAAAGCAGAAAAAGAAAGCTTATGACGATCACAAAAAACCTAACACTTTAAAAGCCTTGAAGAGTATAGAAAGCGCAGGGGGGGAAGTAATAAAGGAAATTAGGAAAACAAAGATAACATGAAAAATTGACAGGTAAAAATCAAGGAAAACCCAAAGATGTTTTATCAGTACAGTAAGAGCAAAAGGATAACTAAGGAAAGTGCAGGGCGTATCAGAGATGTACAAGGGAACTTATGCGTGGATGCAGATGTGAGGAGGGTTCTTAATGAGTTTTTTGTCTCTGTCTTCACAAAAGAGAGGGATGATGCAGACATCATAGTAAAAGAGGAGGATTGTGAAATATTAGATACGATAAGCATAATGAGAGAGGAAGTACGAGAGGATCTGACATCTTTGAAAGTGGATAATTCAACAGGGCCGGATGGATTGTATCCCAGGTTGTTAAAGGAAGCCAGGGAGGAAACAGCGGATGCCCTGAGGACCATCTTCAAATCCTCACTAGATACAGATGAGGTACCAGAGGAATGGAGGTCTACGAACTGTCATGCTAGGCCCCCACCTGCCAAGAATGATGTACATCAATTTTGGCATGAACATCGATTTCTAACTGTTGTCGGAGCAAGGAAACGAGTTGTTAAACAGATCAGCCATGGCTGGAAAAAAACATTTACATACTAACAGACATTGAAGGTGAGGAAGAGCATTCCAGGGCCTTCAAAAGAGGATACAATCCACAAAGGCCAGGACTGGTTAGACGACCTGGCTCTTCCAGGGTTTTCTTTTGAGCTGGCCACACAGAATTTGAAGGCAGAGTGTCTGTTTGCTCCTGGACTGAGACGATCTCTCTTGTCTGCTCCCATCTCTTTCTCACAAGCCTCTGAATACACTGAAGACACATGAACCGCAAGAGAAAAAAGGTACAGCGAACAAGGTTTAAGAAGAATACTGGGCACCAATGAAAAGCAAGAACGATCTACAATCAAGGACTCTATAGTGAGCTCAAAGAACCATAACAAAAACTCTTCAGAGATTGCCCCAAACTTTTCCACTTTATTTTTCTTCTGCTCTTTCTGTCCCTATCTGCATGTGTGTATCGTGTATGCATGCTAGCGTGAGCGTGTCGTGTAGCCGTAGGCGTTAACCGAATTAGAGTTTAAGTTCAAGTTTAATAAATTTCAACTTTTCTTCTTTAAGCCTAAGAAAGCCTGTTTGTGCAGGTTTCTTTGCCTTATAATTGGAAAGCGGTGAACAAGGATTCACCAAGGGGAGCTAAAAACTGTGTTTAAAACTAAAACCCTGTTACATTAAGACCAGGTGAAGGCTGAAAGGGAACCCTAGACCTCTTTCCCACCTGTTCGTAATTGAATGTTGTACCATTGTTTAAAAAGGGTGTGAAGGATAGACCAAATAATTATAGGTCGGTGAGTCTGACCTCGGTGGTAGGTAAATTATTAGAATCAATTCTGAGAGATAGGATAAACTGCCACTTCGAAAGGCACAGACTAATCAGGGATAGTCAGCATGGATTTGTTAACTTAATTGAATTTTTTGAGGAAGTAACAAGGAGGATTGGTGAGGGTAGTGCAGTGGATGTGGTCTATATGGGTTTTAGTAAGGCATTTGACAAGGTTGCACATGGCAGACTGGTCAGAAAAATAAATGCCCATGGGATACAGGGGAATGTGGCGAGTTGGATCCAAAATTGGCTCAGTGACAGGAAACAAAGGGTAATGGTCGACGGATGTTTTTGTGAAAGGCGGTTTACAATGGCCTTCCACAGGGCTCAGTGTTGGGTCCCTTGCAGCTTGTGGTATATATTAATGATTTGGACTTAAATGTGGGAAGAATGATTGGGAAATCTGTAGATGACACAAAAATTGGTCATGTAGTTAATAGTGCAGAAGATAGCTGCAAACTCCAGAATGATATCAATGGTTTGGTTGAGTGGGCGGAAAAGTGGCAAATGGAATTCAGTTCAAAGAAGTGTGAGGTAGTACATTTGGGGAGGGCAAACAAAAGCAAGGGAATACACAATAAATGGGAGGATTTTGAGAGGGGTAGCAGAATTGAGACGCGTTGGAGTGCATGTCCACAAGTCCCTGAAGTTGGCGGGACAGGTAGATAAAGTGAAGAAGGCATATGGAATACTTTCCTTTATTGGCTGAGGTATAGAATACAAAAGCAGGGATGTAATGCTGGAACTGTATAAAATGCTGGTTAGGCTACGGCTGGAGTATTGCGTACAGTTCTGGTCACCACATTACAGGAAGGACATAGGAGACAGTACAGAGGAGATTTGCAAGAATACTGTCAGGGCTTGAAAGTTGCAGCTATGAGCAAAAACTGGATAGGCTATGGTCGTTTTCCTTAGAACAGAGGAGGTTGAGGGGTGACTTAATTGAGGTGTACAAAATTGTGAGGGGCCTAGATAGCGTAGACAGGAAGGACTGGTTTCCCCTAGTGGAGAAGTCAATTATCAGGGGGCACAGATTGAAGGTGATTGGTGGAAGGATTAGAGGGGTCATGAGGAAAGACTTTTTCAAGCAGAGGGTGGTGGGTGTCTGGAATTCACTGCCCAGATCGGTGGTGGAGGGAGAAACCCTCAACTCATTTAAAAAGGTACCTGGACCTGCACCTGAAGAACTGTAACCTGTAAGGCTGCAGACCAGGTGCTTGGAAGGTGGGATTAGATTGGGCGGCTAGTTTTTTCAGCCGGTGCAGTCATGATGGGCTGAATGGCCTCTTTCTGTGCTGTAACCTTTCTATGCTTCTATCCCCCTGCTTGCTGAGAGCCCAACAGCTGCGCACTATTGTGCAACAGAGTGGGTGGGCTCGCTGGATTCCACTTTGAAAATTGTGGTGCGGACCCCACTTCACCCCCTCAGGTGAGCTCCTAAAATGAGCTTAATGACTCTTTAATTGGAGGTGAGCAGCTTCCTCGTTCCCTCATATTAAAAATTGTGGGCTGTCCCAGAGGTGTCAGGTTCTGGACATGATCTCTGGGATGAAGACTTTAAATCACGTCAGCACCAGCACCCCACCCCCTTTCAAAATCTGGCCCAAGATTTCCTGGCTGCATGGGATAAGTGATCATCAGATATTAACTCCCTACCATGCAAAAGAGATGCCCTCCTGCTGGTTCACCATCATTCCAGTTGTGTAGTGTAGGCAGGCACAACCATTCGGCACAATCCCAGCATAACTACCAGGATTACTTCCCTTGGATTTTTGGGGCCACAGCATTTTCTTGGTTCATTGAGGACGGGTTAGATATTGACAGGATACCATTCGTTCATTAACTGCATTATACTTACACCAGACACAATGAGCTCCCCACCCAAGTTTTGGACTTCTGCCTTCACTTTGCTGCAGATGTTCAGCTGATGGCAGTACAAGGCAATGCGCTGCAGATAGGCCAACAAATCTTGCTTACAGCTGGAGTCGGGACACTGGAAAAAAAACAAATCCAGTTAAAAATCCCACAATTCCTACTAACATTCAGCTGTTTCAATTTTTAGAGTAAAATGTTATGATGCTATCAAACTCATAGCTCAAATGGAACTGATCTGAGTCAGTGGTATGGCGCTACAGTTGTCCTTCGACTTGGAGCAGGTCAGTGAGGAGCTTAAATTGCTTAGATGCAATATCTCCTGGAAAGTAGTCATATATGGAAGATAGATGATATGATTAAACTTGGCTGTGATGCTCTCGAAGAAAAGACCAATATCCATCTAATTTGCCTTCTACCATCCTGGTGATCGCACAGTGTGCTAATGGCTTTGTTGATTCATCATTGCAATCAATCTCTATCAATTACTCTACAACAGACCTGCACATGACAAGAAAAAATCCCTGTCGTTAAGAACTTTGGGAATCACAGGTCCAAAGTCACCTGGATATGCACCCCCCACAAACATGTTACACTTACCATGTTGTGTCTTAAATTGCTCTTGCTTTATCCCAAAATGATATTTTCTGGAAGAAATTTTTCTAATTTGCTTTCACCATCTCCTGAGGGAGCCTGTTTTATAGATTGAACACTCATTGAAATATTGTTTCCGAGGATTACTTTTGAATTTACCTTCCAAATGCAGTAAGTGCCCTCTGGTTTTACTGTCTGGGCAAGGTGAAATAGCATTCATGGGTCTACATTATCTAGTCCCTTTAGAATCCTAAAAAACAGCCATATCATCCCTCAATCTTTTTTTTACAGCAAGAGTATGCTCAATTTACATAATTACTCCTCATATTGAATATAAAAAGATTTGCAAGTATGATTGTGTGATCTTTTCTTTGCCTGGGCTGGGGGTGGGGCAAGAATAGAACATATATGGAATTTTCTAAGTTTGTGTAAATTGAGGTTTATGTGGTGAATGATTCCGAAATGGTCACCTCACCTTTTGTTCCAAGTAGAAGACACAAGAGTCGGACTCATTGTCTCCTCACAAACAAGTGCTCTAAAAAATTAGTTATATAAAACCTATTGTACAATTCTCATACACCTGTAAGTCATCGCTAAAGAAACCTTGCAATGTGGACCAGTAGCAGAGAATGCCAATGCTGGGATCTTAAGGGTGAATAGCTTTGTTTTATATTTATTGTGCTGTGGAATAGTGTGCAAGAATCGAAGCAAGTGGAATTTGCACAATGAAAGGATACAAGATGCTCATATATACCATAACTGTTTAGGTACCAAACCATTAGATATTCAACAAATTTTGAACCTAGCTGCCACATGACAGCAAGAATATATTTTGAAATAAAACTACATGCTCTATTGCCTGTTGTTCAAACTTCTTGTTTAGGTGTTTAAACTATGAGCTTCCTTGAGATCAGAATCCTTAACACAAACTTCAGCCCTGTAAGTCACTTCAAGAAATCTTTAATTCTATATTTAATGTAGCAACTTCCATTTGTATCACTGCTAGTTTTCTGAAAAACTAAACTGACAAAGAAACAACTTGCTGTTTTTTTTAATAAATATAGAAAAAGTAATAGAACTATTATAATATCTGCAATCGGGACATTTATGAATCTACTTGAACAGCAGGGCTACCTTTAAATGAGAACAGATCTGCATGTAGTCTGATTCCCTCTTGTGATTAGACAACAATAGTTTACCTGTATTACCCAACAAAAACACTGGCAAAATAAAGCCACAGAATGAAATATGAATGATTTATAAAGGAATTCTAATAAAACTACACTGCAGTTTATTAGTCAAACCTTAATGCTTGAAACTAAAGGTGTATTTATCAATGGGACTATGTACATTGAATTGACAATGTTGAAGGCTGAACAATGTTGACCAAGTGAAACGTTTAGAAATGGTCATGTTGCAACTCTGAGGACCAAATTAAAAACTGGTTCCTCACTGAAGATTTCACAAATACACAAATGAACGCTAGCTGATACTTGGCTTGGTCATCTATGGACAAAGGACAGGCCAAACATATTTGTCACACTGAACCAGGAATACTTAAACCCTCTGCTTGTTTGACCCCTTTAGGAGGAGGTCTCTACATTAATAACCAAGGGAAACCAAAACAAACAATGCTGAAGCATAAACTGATTTGTCTGGCATTTTTGTCTTCATGTCTGATGGTTAAAGCTTATTGTTGAAAAGCCCTTTTGCATGGAAGACAACAAAGCTGCATTGATCAGGAATCCAGACCGAAAGAAACTAAAATAATGTGTTCTTTTGCTTGAGTTAGTAGATTAAACATGCAGTTTTATAGCTTACCAATGCGGTTGGACTGGTGCCTAGGACTAAGAGAAGGACCGGTAAAATTTGAGTGCAGGGTACATAATGCAAGAAGAAAGCTCTTGTGATGACTAGATTAAAAGTATTAAAAAGGACAGCGCTTTCTGCAGCCCTGGCCTTCCCTTTTGATTAAGTTTTTAGTTGCAAATGGAACTTGGCTTACATCAGGAATTTCAATTCTTCTTTGGAATAAAGCACTTTAAAAATGAAACATGCTCCACTGTTAATTTTTGTTCTCCCTCCACCCAATACAAAAAGCCTTATGGTTGGATCAACTTCTGCAGCTGATTCTTTAACTAAATCTCACAAATGATAATACTAGCTCCAATCTATTACTCTATCTCCACAATTTTTATTGTCCATTTACACTCAGAACTAGTAAAGATAAAGTGTTTGTGTTTCAAACATGGTCAGGATCTGTGTTTTTTCATTAATGGGATGGATATATGGTCCAGTTGGGTAATTAAACATGTAGGTTAGCAGCTACCTGTTCAAAGCAACTCAGAACTGAAAGCTTTACAAACATGCAGCTTGAGCATATTCTTGGTAATGCATAAGAATGTGTTTGAAAATCTAGATTGGCTAAATGGGTATGAATATAAAGCAGCTGATGCAAAATTATAGGAAAACATGTAGTTATCCCGTTTCCATGACATACTAATTTCACATTGTACCTACCTAATTCTCTATGAAGTGAGGTTGATAAAAGAAACTGTCAGAGGTAAAATTAATTTAAAAAAGACTTGCCAAAAGAAAATGTCAGATTTTCAAAAAAAAACAGTATAAGTTTTATTTTTAAGATGAAGCCCATGAAGAAAGAAAAGATATACTAAAACTTTGCAAATTGCATTTTGGATGCAAGACGCATCCAACCATATGTTGGCCTAATTCTAGAAATGCTACTGAATAGAATATTTTCTGAATTTCATTTAGCAGGTAATTTGATTGCCCTGGTCAGCTTCTCAAATTAATTAAAAGTTTCAAATTAAAAGCACTGGAAATGGACAGTATAATCAAATTAATTTTAACACCTCAATTATATTAATCGGTTGAGTCATTAATGGTCCAAATTCTTATTGCACCTTAGTATTTATTCTGAGTTAAGATCTGGAGGAATTTGCAACTGAAACATCTGCAGATGTTACACTGGAGACATGCAATAGGCTTCAGAAACCTTGCCCCACAGTATTACTCCCACAACACTGAGTGAAACAAGCAGTGAGCAAGTTCAGGAAGTCTGCACCTGTTTGCTCTCGTGTGATTTACTAAATTACAGTTCTGTTTTTAATTTTGAATAGTACAAATTACAGCAATTATACACTAGAATTTATAATTTACTGCAGTTGTATGTTGCTTTCTATTTGCTAAAAGATTCAGAATTGCACTTAGCAATGTACTGCTTTCAAAACTGACATCAAGCTGATAAAATTCCATTTTAATCACGAGTTACATTTTTGTTTCCTGTATTATGCTGTTGGCAGAATAAATCCTATAAATATACCTCACTAAAAAGACTATTCTATGTGAATACAAGAAACCTGTGTATGTGTATTCCTTTTTAAAAAAGAACCCGGTACAGAGGTGTTCACAGGTAGTCTGGGGCTTTGATTGAGATTTTGGATTTACTACTTGGAGGCCTTGCATAGACAAGCACATTCTGTTACTTCAGATACTGGCCCAAAGGTCACCTCATTCTACTGATGCTCTGTTTTTCCACATTCACCGTTGCTGCATCCGCCCATCAATAATGGGCACTATGCTTTAGCATTCTGGTGCTGCAATTTAATTGGTGACTGCTAGACCAACTGGAAAGCAAACATGGAACCTACAAAGATAAAGCTTTTTTTTTTGCAAAATTTATTTTGTGTGCTGGGGAATGGAAAAGATTTCCACTTTGGGCATCCATCAGCATCAAGCATTTCCAGGTCAGAAACACAAAACTCCCTCGACTATTCCCAACAATTTGCCTTAATCCTCAAGTACGTTTTTGCCTTCCAAAAAAATCATGCAGAAAAGGACACACCAAACCTTAAGTCCACCCCTACAAATATAAATAAAGCATCAATGATATGATGGTTTAACTTACCAATTTGATTATTTGATGTAAAATCAACATTAAAATAGTCTTAACAATAGACCTGCCTGGAACCCAAGAGACAAAAGGTTTCCTGTTTACTAGTTCTGGATGGATAAAGTATATCAATTGTCAGTTACAATTGTCAGAGCGATTTAAAATCCCATATACAAGCAGAGTGCATCTTATTGCACCGACAGAAGCAAACTAATCAAATATTTATGAATTGGCTGCAATAGAAAACACCAATATTACTAACTTTAAACCATGCATCCTGTAACCTTTCTTTATAAAAAGCAATACACATTTCAGGAAAAAACATCTCACCTTGATATTTCATCATTTATGAGGGCCACACCTGCCTCTGACAGGTGGTCTATATGCCCCCACAAACCCAGGAGTTCAAATGCTGAGGGGATGAAAGGGAGGTGGTATTGCAGCACCTTCTGCACAGCACCATTCTCATTGGGTGGGCAGGGATAAAACGGAGCCTTTTTATCTTGGTTCAATAATGTCCTATAGGGAAGGAAATCCACTGTCCTTACCTGGTCTGGCCTACGTGACTCCAGACACACAGCAATGTGGTTGACTCTCAACAGCCCGCTGAAATGGCCGAGAAAGTCACTCAGTTGAGCTAAACTGCTACAGAAAAGTCAAAAAGTAATAAAACTCCGGACCAACTGGCATCTACTTTGGCACTGGAAACAGTAACGGCACACCCAATCCTGCAAACTTCTCCTTACTAACATCTGGGCTTGTGCCAAAATTGGGAGAGCTGTCCCACAATCAAGACAAGTAACAACCGGACAGTGTCATACACGCAGAATGATACCTTATAGCCCATGTCCCAGACATTGCCAACCCTGGGTATTTCCTGTCTCATCGGCAGGCCAGCTGCAGCAGAGGGGGCGGCACAGTGGTATACAGTCAGGAGGGAGCTGCCCTAGGAGTCCTCAACATTGACACTGGACCCCATAAAGTCTCATGGCATCAGGTCAAACATGGGCAAGGAAACGTCCTAATTACCACCTGCCGCTCCCCCCTAGCCGCCCCCGCAGCTGATGAATCAGTACTCCTCCATGTTGAACACCAATTGGAAGAAGTACTGAGGGTGGCAAAGGCACAGAATGTACTCTGGGAAGGGGGCATCAATGTCCATCACCAAGGGTGGCTCTGTAGCACCACTACTGACTGAGCTGGCTGAGTCCTGAAGGACAAATCTGCTAGATTGGGCCTACGGCAGGTGGTGAGAACACCAAAAAGAGCGAAAAAACTTACTAGACTTTGTCCTCACCAATCTACCTGCCGCAGATGCATCTGTTCATGACAGTCTAAGTAGGAGTGACTACTGCACAGTCCATGCACAGATGAAGTCCCATCTTCACAGAGTATACCCTCCATTGTGTTGTGTGGCACTATCACCGTGCTAAATGGGATAGATTTCAGACAGATCTAGCAGCTCTGAGCCATCGGAGCAAAATTGTATTCAACCACAATCTGTAACCACATGGCCCAGCATGTCTCTCACTCTACCATTACCATCAAGCCAAAGAATCAATTTTGCTTCAATGAAAAATGCAGGAGGCCATGCCAGGAGCAGCACCAGGCATTCCTAAAACTGTGGTGTCAATCTGGTGAAGCTACAACCCAGGATTACTTGCACACCAAACAGTAGCAGCAGAATGCAATAGACAGAGCTAAGTGAGCCCACAACCAATGGATCAGATCAAAGCTCTGCAGTCCTACTACATCCAATTGTGAATGGTGGTGGACAATTAAACAACTAAGAGGAGGAGGAGGCGCCACAAATATCCCCATCTTCAATGATGGGGAGCCCAGCACATCAGTGCAAAAGACAAGGCTTAAGTATTTGCAACCATCTTCAGCCAGATGTGCTGAGTAGACAATCCATCTCGGCCTCCCCGAGGTCCCCAGCATCAAAGATGCCAATCTTCAGTCAATTCGATTCACTCCATGTGATATCAAAGAGGCACTGGATACTGCAAATGCTATGGGCCCCGACTACAACTCCAGAACTCGCCGGGCCCCTAGCCAAGCTGTTACAGTACAGCAACAAGACTGGCATCTACCCAACAATGTGGAAAATTGTCCAGGTCTGTCCTGTATGCAAAAAGGAGGACAGATCCAATCTGGCCAATTACTGCCCCATCAGCCTCCTCTCCATCAGCAAAGTGATGGAAGGCGTCAACAGTGTTATCAAGCAGCACTTAAACAGCAATTGCGGGGCGGCACAGTGGCGCAGTGGTTAGCACCGCAGCCTCACAGCTCCAGCGACCCGGGTTCAATTCTGGGTACTGCCTGTGTGGAGTTTGCAAGTTCTCCCTGTGTCTGCGTGGGTTTCCTCCGGGTGCTCCGGTTTCCTCCCACAGCCAAAAGACTTGCAGGTTGATAGGTAAATTGGCCATTATAAATTGCCCCTAGTATAGGTAGGTGGTAGGGGAATATAGGGACAGGTGAGGATGTGGTAGGAATATGGGATTAGTGTAGGATTAGTATAAATGGGTGGTTAATGGTCGGCACAGACTCGGTGGGCCGAAGGGCCTGTTTCAGTGCTGTATCTCCAAATCTAAAAATCTAAATCTAAACTGCTCACCGATGCTCAGTTTGGGGTCTGCCAGGGCCACTTGGCTCCTGACCTCATTACAGCCTTGGTCCAAACATGGGCAAAACATCTGAACTTAAGAGGGGATGTAGGAGCAACTGCCCTCGACATCAAGATAACATTTGACTCAGTATGGCATCAAGGAGCCCCAAAATTGAAGTTAATGGGAATCAGGTTAGGGGCAGGGGGGGTGGGGGAGAGAGAGAGAAAACTCTCCACTGGCTGGAGTCATACCTAGCAGACAGGAAGATGGTTGCGGTTGTTGGAAGCCAATCCTCAGTTCCAGGTATTCGCTGCAGGAGTTCCTCAGGGTAGTGTCCGAGGCCCAACCATCTTCAACTGCTTCATCAATGACCTTCCTTCCATCATATCAGAAATGGGGATATTCACTGATAATTGCACAATGTTCAGTACCATTCACAACTCCTCAGATACTGAATCAGTCCGTGCCCATATGCAACGGGACCTGGACAACATTCAGGCTTAGGCTGATGAATGGCAAGAACATTCGCGCCACATAAGTGGCAGACAATAGATTTGCTCTTATTGGAGATGGCTAACCATCTCCCCATGGCGTTCAATGGCATTACTACTGCTGAATCCCCCACTATCAACATCCAGGGGGTTACCATTGACCAGAAACTGAACTGGACCAGCCATATAAATATTGTAGCCGCAACAGCTGGTCAGAGACTGGGAATTCTGAGGCAAGCAACTCATCTCTCAACTCCCCTAAGCCTGTCCACCATCTACAAGGCACAAGTCAGGAATGTGATGGAAGACTCTCCACTTGCCTGGGACGAGTGCAGCTCCAATACTCAAGAAGCTCGACACCATCCAGGACAAAGCAGCCCACTTGATCGGCACACCATCCAATACTTTAAACATTCACTCTCTCAAACACCGAAGCACAGTAGCACCAGTGTGTACCATATACAAGATGCACTGCAACAACTCACCAAGCCTCCTTCGACAGCACCTTCAAAACCCGCGACCTCTTCCACCTAGAAGGACAAGGGCGGCAGACACGTGGGAACAGCACCAAGTTCCCCTCCCAGTCACACACCATTTTGACTTGGAACTATATTGCTGTTCCTTCACCGTCACTGGATCAAAATCCTGGAACTCCCTAACAGCACTGTGGGAGTACCCATACCAGATGGACTGCAGCGGTTGAAGGCGGCAGCTCACTACAACCTTCTCAAGGAAAACTACAGATGGGCAACGAATGCCAGTGATGCGCACATCCCACAAAAGCATTTAAAAAAATACTGAAGATGCTTCTAATGTGAAACAGACTCATTTTTACAAGCTGCAGCCAAGCAGCTTCTGAAGAAAATTAGTCAGTTGGGAAAAAATTGCAAGCAGCAAATTACTGCCACAGCTTCTACTCGCACAGCGAGGGGAAAACAGGAAAAAAAAAGAGAAAGCTTCTGGTGACTGGGAATTTCAAACCCCTTGCAGATGTTATTTTAGGATTACTCTACCTGTAACCAACAAAATTAAAGGGGCGGGGGGGGGGGGGGGGTGCCAGGCAAAAGCTTGCTCGCTGCCAACCTTCAGCATGGCAAGGGAGCCGCGTATCCAGCTCCACCTCGTACCTTTGACGAAAAGCAAGAGAAGAAAAACCACCAGTATCAGGAGCAGCACCAACTGCCTTCCTCACCGGTATGCCAGTCCACAGGGCAGAGGGGATAGACACAGCAGGAAGGAGACAAGACCCTCAACACATGGTGAACAGCAGGGTTATCCAACATATGGATGTGAACTGTACTCATCCTCCCCAGGAATCCGTGACTGGAGATGAAAAATTCCACGTGTGCAGACCAGCTTTTAAAAAAGATCACAAGTCAGTTTCAGAGATGACAGATCCTGACATCAGAAACAACAATTTCTGAACTTCGGATAGATTTGGGGTTTTCAAGTGGCTTTTAAAAAAAACTGCGAATCTGTCCGAAATTCAGAAACTGCTAATCCCGATGTCAGGTTCTGTCAGCTGTGAAACTGCGGGGACCAGGGGGGGGGGGGGGGGGGAAGGGAAAGGGGGGGGGGGGGAAGGGAAAGGGGGGGGGGGGGAAGGGAAAGGGGGGGGGGGGGACAGGGGGGGAGGGGACAGGGGGGGAGGGGACAGGGGGGGAGGGGACAGGGGGGGAGGGGACAGGGGGAGGGGACAGGGGGAGGGGACAGGGGGAGGGGACAGGGGGAGGGGACAGGGGGGCAGAGAGAGAGAGAGAGAGAGAGAGAGAGAGAGAGAGAGAGAGAGAGAGAGAGAGAGAGAGAGAGGGGGGGGGGAGGGGGAGTGTATGTGTGGGGGGGGGCTGGTGTGAGGGGGACACATCGAGAGGAAGGGGGGGTGGGGAGGGCGGGCGAGAGAGCGAGAGCTCACTCCTGACAGATTGACATCTATCCACAATACTCTGCATCACTTCAAGTGTGCAGGCGAACATTGAACACTTGTGCAAGCAAAGATTGCCAGGTATCTCACTAAATCAGTGTCTAATCGTAACCAGAACGCAAGTCAATAAACTAGTCTTCTCAATTAAAGCTTCTTCACAAAAATGCAGCTTTGCTGTTGTTTTGATTAGTACCAAAATAAATTTTAATGCTTTTATCTTTCTGAAATTGTCCCACTGCCACCCCACCCCCCCATCATGTAAGCCACTTCTCAAGAAAGCTAATAGGTGAATACAAGTATTTCCATGCCAGCATATATTGCAGAAAATGAATAAATCTGTGCTCAACAGTGCACAGTCCCACAAGTGGTACTGTTTAGCGCAATAGTATTCTGCAGTAAAGACTCACATGATCAGCAATAGTACGTCCAAGTTTATCCATCCTTGATCCAGCTTCAGCAATTTTCTTGGCTGCACTGATTACATCAGATGTATTCTTTAGCGGGCCTTTACCTCTGCAAAGGAAACCATCGTAGAATTATAGAATTGTTAAAACATGGGCTGCCATTTGGCCCATTATGTGCATGTCAGCTCTCTGCGAGAGCAATTCAGCTAGTCTCACTCACCTGCCTTTTCCACGTAGGCTTGTAAATGTTTTCTCTTCAGATAATTATCCAATTCCTTTTTGAAAGCCCTGAGTGAATTTGCCTCCATCACCCTCTCAGGCAGTGCATTCCAGATCTTAACCCCACACTGCATAAAAAAGTATTTTTCTCATGTCGCCTCTAGTTCTTTTGCCAATTACATCGACCCTTCCACCAATGGGAACAGCTTCTCCCTATCTACTGTGACCAGACTTCTCAATTTTAAACACCTCTATCAAATCTCCTGTCAACCTTCTTTCAACCTTCTCTTCTCCAAGGAGAACAGCCCCAGCTTGTCCAATCTATCCACTTAACTGAAGTCTCTCATCCTCAGAACCATTCGCTGGGTCAAAATCCTGGAATTTCCTTCCTATCAGCACTGCAGGTGTACCTATCTCACATGGACTGCAGCGTTTCAAGAAGGCAGCTCACCACCACCTTCTCAAAGGCAATTAGGGATGGGCAATAAATGTTGGCCTAGCCAGTGATGCCCGCATCCCAGGGACAAATAGAAAAAGTCTCAATCTTTTCTGCACCCTCATCAATTCTAATGTGTGGTGCCCAGAATTGGACAAATACTCTAGTTGAGTATGAACCAGGGTTTCATAATACTTCACCACAACTTACTTGCTTTTGTACTCTATGCTTCTATTTATGAAGCCCAGGATCCCGTATCTTTATCAGCTGCTTTTTCAGCTTGTTCTGCCACCTTCAATGATTTGTGCACATACACCCCCAGGTCCATCTGCTCTTGCACCCCCTTTAGAATTGTAACCTTTCTTTTATATCGTCTTTCCTCGTTCTTCCTACCAAAATGTATCACTTCACATTTTTCAGCATTAAATTTCATCTGCCACATGTCTGCCCATTCCACCAGTCTGTCTATGTCATCTTGAAGTCCATCACTATAGGCCTCACTGTTCACAATACTGCCAAGTATCAGCTAACTTAACCAAACTGAAATCAAACGGAATTCCCAACTTGGGTACTAACCTGCTCCCCTCCCGAATCAGTTGCAGTTAACTACAACATCTACATTTATGTGCAGTGGGGAAAATGGAGGACTAAGGGGGGAAAATGTTACTTAAAGTCAAAATTGCAATCATGAACAAAGATGGTTGTACTCTGGCATTTTTTAAAATGCACTTTTATAGCCATTATTCTGAAATGGGATGGCTTTTAGAGTTCGAACTAAAGCCTCTGCTATTATTTTCTTTTTTTAATAAGCAAAATCTTAGTTGAATGTTTCACAATGAATGAACATACATGGCAAAGTATAAAATGTTAAAATATTGAATATGCTGGTTAGTATGATGCAATTTTTAAACAATATCTCAACATAATTAGCTCTATATTATGCAATTATAACCATGCACTGAATGGGCAGTGAAGGAAGCAAGAGATACAATTCAGAAAAGCGAACTAATTGAGGGAAGTAGTGTCAAAATACAAAGACTAATAAAAATATCACCTCACACTTGGTTATTTAAAAACCATCTCAAAGAATGATCAAAATGGTTCTTCCAGCTGAAAAGGAGAACTCAACATCTGGAAGAAATCATTTACACTTTTGGAAAACCAAAATTCTTTTCTTTTGATTAGCAATGCCTGCTTACTGCAAGTGCAGGAGAATAAATGAACGTGGATACGTAACCTGACTGATACAGTGCCACGCAACAGACTTGTGAGAAAAGTTATAGCTCATAGAATTAAAGGAACAGTAGCAACAAGGATACGAAATTGGCTGATCGACAGGAAAGACAGTAGTGGTTAATGGATGTCTTTTGGACTGGAGAAAGGTTTATAATGCAGTTCCACAAGGGTCAGTGTTAGGACCCTTGATGTTCCTGATATATATTAACGACGTAGACCTTGATGTACAGGACAAAATTTCAAAATTTGCACATGATACAAAACTTGGAAACATCTGAACTGCGAGGAGGATAGTGTACAACTTCAGAAGGACAGACAGGTTGGTGGAATGGGCCGACAAGTGGCAAATGAAATTTAATGTAGGAAGTGCGAAGTGATTAATTCTGGTAGGAGAACGCAGAGAGACAATATAAAGTGTGCAATTCCAAAGGGGGTGCAAGAGCAGAGGGACTTGAGTGTATATGTGCATAAATCATTGAAGGTGGCAGGACAGGCTAAGAACACGGTTAATATAGCATACAGCATCCTAGGCTTCATTAACAGGGGCATAGAGTACAAAAGCAAGCAAGTTGTGTTTAACGGGTATAGAACACTAGGTTGGCCTCAACTCGCGTACTATATTCAGTTCTGGGCGCCATACTTCAGAAAAGATGTGAAGGCATTAGAGACAGTGCAGAAAAGAATCATGAAAATGGTTCCAGGGATGAGGAACTTCAGTTATGTGGATAGATTGGAGAAGTTGGAACTGTTTCCCTTGGAGAAGAGAAGTTTGAGAGGAAGTGTTCAAAATCATGAGGAGTCTGGATAGTGTAGATAGGGAAAGACTGTTCCCATTGATGGAAGGATCAAGAACAAGAAGGTACAGATTTAAGGTAGTTGGCAAAAGAAACAATGGCGACATGAGGAAAAACTTTTCCATGCAGCGAGTAGTTAGGATCTGGAATGCACTATCCGAGAGTATGCTGGAGACAGGTTCAATCGAGGCATTCAAGAGAGAGTTGGATTGTTATCTGAAAAGAATGAATGTGCAGGGCTACAGGGAGAAAGTGGGGGAGTGGCACTCGGCAAATTGCTCTTTCGGAGATCCAGCACAGACACAATGGACAAATAGTCTCCTTTTGTGCTGTAACCATTCTATGATTCTGCGACTGAAACTTTCAAAAAATATTCCAATGTGTTACTTCCAAAAAGTATTCCTCCTTTCCTTTGGAAGACACCTATTCCTAAATGAAGATATCACTAGATTTTCATTAAATTATCAATAGTACCATCATCTGGTTGAAAGGTGATTTAAAAAAAAATCATTATGACTCAGACTTCCTGTGAGCAACCAAACACAATCAACTTCTGTCATTATACTAATGAACATTTTACATCAGTATTAGAGGGTTCAAATGCACAACTATCAATTTCTCCAAATCTTGCTTTACCTATTTGCATTTATTAAAGCGAAAGAGCCAAATAACTAAGAAAAGTGGGCTATTCAAGTGTGTCACAATGAAATCCTAAGGGATCACAAAAGAAATGAGCGGAAACTGGTTGTTGACTTATTTCTTATCTAGTTCCAAATGAAATAAACTATCTTATTTGTCTTATAAAGTCAAATACATCAGTGAAATCTGAGTTACGATTAAAAGTTGAACTACACACCTGGTGAAGTCTGTCATCTCCATCATAATCATGCACATCTGCTTGGCTAGGACAATGATATCATTTCCACTGTCATCCCATTTAGAAACTTCAGCATCCAGTTTGATCTTCTCCTCCTCAAAGCTGGCTACCTGCTCAGCAATCTTTGCTTTTTGTTCCTGTGGAAGCTGAGCCATAATGGCCTGAAAAATAAAGACAACCCGCTCCATAAGATCTAAAGTTAAAGGGTAAAGGTTGCCCAAATGTTACAAGAAATGAACGAAGGCACACATGAAACAAGGATAGACGAAAACTGGCAAACTTCTACTTTTTGAAGAAAAAAAAAGTTTAAAAAATGATCTATTGATACGAATTAGCACTCATTTGACAAATTCCAGTGGAAGAGAACATAGTATCAACATTTCACACGAATTGGTATCCATTTGGCAAACTCACTAAGAAGCTTTTAGGAAGCAGTTTGTGAATAGAAGAATCACACTCATGTAATAGGATTGCTTTTCTGAGGATCTAGGTACAGTACTAAGGCAGTGTAGATTGAACAATAAGTTTCAAATAACACATTCCAAACCGAACCCAAGATTACTTAAACTCATCAGTAGAGGTATAGTAGGAAAATATTCATTTCTCCAGTACAGTGACCCCCGCTTTTGAGCAGGCAGTTCAAAGTTTAAATTACCACCGGATAACACTGGCTATTTTATGTTCATGTCTACAACCTATTCATCAGCTACTTAGCATTTTCCTAAAAATATTAGTCAGTTTTAACTTGGAACTGTAGCTTCACGCTTGCTTCAGGTCTCATTAACAAAGGGCAACTTATGGAGGCATTTTCGGGAAGACTTTTCAGTAATGACATTGAGCTGCTTTCTACATACTAAATCAACATCCACCATGCAACTGCTGCAACATTTTGCAGTGTCATCGTGCTCTTATGCTCACTATCACCAAGGCATTTCTCAAAAAATGTCTCTTTAATTAAGAAAATGCACAAGAGGAAGCAGCGAATTATGAATCATCTTCACTTAAACTGCTATACAACATATATCCTGGATTTAATAGTTCTGCTAAGACATGTCTATTCAATATTTTCATTTGCATAAACTATTCAGTTGCTCGGACTGACTGCTTTTCTATATTCCACTCATACCCCATTTACAGCAAATAAAAGTTGAATGAATACATTGTTTCATTCCCATTTAACACTGTAAATGGTTCAATTTTGCACAACTCAACAGTTTCCAAAAGTTTACAATGCCAGCTGCTGCCAACCAGAATGGTAATGCTCCCCTGCATTCACTCACACTTACTGTCCACAAGCGCTTCACCAATAAACCAGAACTAAATTATATTGTTTAGATTTAAAAACTGTACATGCAGCTATGTTGTATGTACGTGCATGTGTACACCACTGCATACACATGTAGCATACCTGCATATGTAGTTTTTTTGCTGGCTTCCATGATTTCCACTAATGGGTAAATATCATGCCACTAATTGCTGTGAAAGGTCTCGGCTGAAACTGAAGGTGCTAAAGTTTTATTTATTTAGGCTGGTAGCAGTCAGCAGAGTAAATAAAGGTTTCAGCCACAGAAAATCCATAAATGATCAGAATTACTTTTGACAGCAACTCATTACAACACATTAGTTTCCAAAGCTATTTAAGACAGTCCTACTGATACTTCACTATACTTCCCTTATTTGGATAAAATACCTCAAATCCCAGCTTCAGAGTCACAGCACCTGTGACATTTTTATTTCCTATACATTTCAAAACAGCCACTCTCCAATAGTGGTAATTAGTGCCAAAAGTTATAGCAGCTGAGCACTGTGGATTTATCCATTGGGAACTGTACTAAAACTGCCCAAACTCATTCTTTGGATTCTAACAGCTGCCACTGACATTCCATCTGCTTTGGCTGCATTTAAACCAAATTCCCAGTAGATAAAGAAGGACAGTATTCTACACCCTATTTCCCACAGCTACTTTTAAAAAGACATCGACATGAAAAGAAACAAAAAATAATTTTTGAAATATAAATTGCTTTTTATTACAAAGATATTTCTATTCCAAGTGGGCAAAACGGTTGTTACAGTAGTTTATAAACATGCTTTGGATTGAAATATTTTTTCGCCAAATAATTATGCAGCAGTTTAACAACCACCCCACTGAAGTTTATGGTTGGAAAATTTTAGTCTGATGAGGAACTTTGTACAGCTGCCAGTTACTCCCCATAAAGTATACAATGCAACACTATCAGTCAACATTTTGGTATTTGAAAGCCACAAGTACAAACACAAGCTAACTTATGTAAATGAGCTATGTATCAACCATGGACAAAGTTAATAAGTAAAGTTACTCTAAAACATAACCAACTTCTTACCCTTGCACTCTGTCCATTAATAAGCTGATCTTCCTGTGTCTGGACACTAGTTCTACTTTGCACATCAAAGTCTTCAGTTTCAAAGTCAGAGTCATCCAATTCTTCGGGAGTCTGGAGGGGTAAATATGAGTATTAATATGTAGACACAGGGAGAGCATAGGAAATCATGCTGGCCTCTGTTGAATGCTAAAAATCTATTATATATTAAATTTAGTACATGGGCACACATTTTATTGAAAACACCAAGTAACTTCAAAATACTTGCAGAACCATAAATTATGTTGGCAGCACTTTGATGGGCCTTCGCAGTGTTAAAGATGGTTAAGCTGCGATACACAGTAGTTGCTGTTCATAGTAACAGCATACCACTCTATAACTTCTGATAATTCATGTGACCGGTAAACAAATGAGGAAGAATGTTATATTGCCTTATGTTTGATATGTTCTTAATGACAGTCACTATAAAGAATATTAAAAAAAAAGGAGTAGGCCATTCAGCCCTTTAAGCCTGCTCTGCCATTCAATGAGATCATGGCTGATCTTCTACTTCGTCATTTTCCTGAACTATCCCCGTAACCCTTGATGTTTTAATATGTAGAACTCTATCGATCTCAGTCTTGAACATACTCAGCGACTGAGCCTCCACAGCCCTCTGGGGCAGAGAATTCCAAAGATTCACCACCCTCTAAGTGAAGAAGTTTCTCCTGATCTCAGTCCTAAATGGCCTACCTCTTATTCTGTGTCCTCTGATTCTTAACACCCCAGCCAAGGAAACATCCTTCCTGCATCAACCCTGTCAAGCCCTGTAAGAATTTTGTATGTTTGCATGAGATCACCTCTCATGCTTCTAAACACCAGAGAATAAAGGCCCAGTCTACTCAGTCTTTCCTCCATCCCAGGAATTAGTTTGGTGAACCTTCATTGCACTCTCTCTATGGCAAGTACATTTTTCCTTAGGAAAGGACAACAAAACTGCAACACAATATTCCAGATGTGGTCACACCAAGGCTCTATATAATTGCAGCAAGACATCTTTACTCCTTTACTCAAACCTCTTGTAATAAAGGCCGACATACCATTTGCATTCTTCTTAATTACTTGCTATCTCCCTGCACGTTAGCTTTCAGTGACTCATGAACAGGGATAAGGACCGGAGTCTGAGAGAATAGAAGAGTGGAGAACATCCCAAGGAGCCAGAGGTTTAAAAAGCACGCCAAATCAGCGTTGGAGACTGGAGTCTGAGAGAGTAGGAGAGTGAGCACAGTCCGAGGAGCCAGAGGTTTAAAAAGCGTGACAAATCAGAGTCGGAGACCAGAGTCTGAGAGAGTAGGAGAGCAGAGCAGGGGGAAGAAAAAAAAAAAAAAATCGAAAAGTGATATCATAGAGACGTCACAATCAACAGAAGAGAGCCGGGAAGAAGCTACCAGTTTGCATCGGAGCTGTGAGCATAAATAACTTACCTCAGGGATTTCACAGCCTAGTTACCGGGGAGCGGAGGTAAAATGGACCCAGAGGAGCTGAGCTGCTTTCACTGCTTCAGTGTTCCAACTGAAACTGAGATAAATCTGAAAAAAGTGATGTCACAGGAAAATGGGTGTGGAATCTGCATTAAATTTGAAAAACTAATTAACTAAAGTAGAGATGGCAGGGCAGGTGACGTGCCATAGCTGCATGATGTGGGAGCTGGTAGATCCCATTGCGAGCCACCGTGACCACATCTGCAACAAGCGCTTGCAGCTCGAAGAACTTCAGCTCAGAGCTGATGGGCTGGAGTCTGAGCTTCAGACACTGCGGCACATCAGGGAGGGGGAGGGGTTCCTGGACACTGTGCTTAAGTCAGTCACACCTCGTAGATTAAGTATCTCAAATTCGGCCAGTGGTCAGGGACAGGAGTGTGACTGCAAGTGAGACAGGTAGAGGGATCATGAATTCAGCAATGGAGGAGCCTCAGCTCTTGACCTTGTCTAACCGGTACGAGGTACTTGCGCCCTGTGTGG
The DNA here is from genome assembly GCF_036365525.1 of Heterodontus francisci. Lineage (NCBI taxonomy): Eukaryota > Metazoa > Chordata > Chondrichthyes > Heterodontiformes > Heterodontidae > Heterodontus > Heterodontus francisci. Next base: position 41,984,785 of record NC_090382.1, read on the forward strand.
ATGAGCAAACTGACCACTGCACCATGGTACAGGTGGTCATTCAAGCGGGGGGAGCAAAAAGAAAAGTGGTAGTGGTAGGGGATTCCATAATTAGGGATAGTGATAGCATCCTTTGTAAGCAGGACCAAGAGTCCCACATGGTATGTTGCTTACCCGGTGCCAGGGTGAGGGACATCTCTAACCGGCTTGAAAAGGTATTGGAGAGGGAGGGGGAGGATCCAGTTGTTGGGGTCCACATTGGGACAAACGTCATAGGCAAGAGGACCTATTTGGGGATTATCAGGAACTAGGAGCAAAATTAAAGAACAGGTCCTCAAGGGTTATAAATTCTGGATTATTGCCCGAACCACGTGCAAATTGGCATAAGGATAAGAAAATTAGGGAAGTAAACACGTGGCTAAAGGAGCGGTGTGGGAAAGAGGGGTTCCATGGGGCATTGGCATCAGTATTGGGACAGGAAGGAACTGTACCTTTGGGACAGGCTCCACCTGAATCGATCTGGGACCAGTGTCCTAGCGGAAAGGATAAATAGGGTGGTCACAAGGACTTTAAACTAGCAAATGGGGGGGGGGGGGGGGGGGAAAGGGGGAGGCAATACAGTTTCAAAAACAAGTAACAGGGCAGAGAGTAAAGAAACAGTCAGGAACCCTGCTTCAGGAACTCCAGGTAATGGCAAAACTGCAAGCAGCAGACTGGTTAAACCAGAAGAGAGAAATAATAAACAGGCGAATAAAGCATTAGTGCTGAGGGACAGGTTAGGGGGTATAGCCCAAATAAGAGTTCTATATACAAATGCAAAGAGTGTAAGGAATAAACTAGATGAGCTGCAGACGCAAATTCAAATGGAAGATTATGATGTGGTGGCCATTGTGGAGACGTGGCTGCAGGATGGTGGGAACTGGGAACTAAATATACCTGGTTATAAAGTTTACAGGAGGGACAGGGAAAAGGGCAGAGGGGGTGGAGTAGCCTTACTGATTAGAAATAATATCGCCTTATTGGTGAGGGAGGATAGAATGAGGGGAAAGCATCCAGTGGAGACTTTATGGGTGGAATTGAGGAACAGAAAAGGATCTAAAACTGTAATAGGTGTTGTGTATAGACCCCCTAGTAGCAGTTCTGAGGTGCTAGATTGTATAAATGCACAAATTAGGCAAGTGTGTAACAAAGGCAGAGTAGTATTAATGGGGGATTTTAAACCTACACAGATTGGGAGAGGTAGACTAGCACCTGTCAGAAAGGTAGTGAATTTCTGGAATGTGTCCGGGATAGTTTCCTACAGCAATATGTCCTAGATGTAACGAGGGGACAGGCAATATTAGATTTAGTTATGAGTAATAAGCCAAATTTAATTAGTAGCCTAACTGTGCGTGAACATTTATCAAATAGTGATCACATGATCGAATTCAAGGTAGCATTTGAAAGTGAAAAGCACGAATCAGCTACTAGAATTTTAGACTTGGGTAAGGCTGACTTTACCGGAATGAGACAGAGACTGTCCACGGTAAACTAGGAAGATCTGTTAATGGATCAAACGACTGAAGAACAGTGGAGAATATTTAAAGGGTCATTTAACGAAATACAGAGCGAGTATATACCTCCGAGAGGAAAAAGCTCCACTTCATAGAAAAAACAGCCATGGACAACTAAAGAGATTAGGGATAGCATAAAACTAAAAGAAAGGGCTTACAAAAATGCAAAACACAGCACAGATCCGGCCGAATGGGATCGATACAAAGACCAAAGGGTCACAAAGCAGCTTATAAGAGCTACTAAAAGGGATTATGAAAGGAAACTTGCAAGGGACATCAAAATCAATAAGAAATTTTATAGTTACATAAAGGGAAAGCAGGTGGTCAAGAGCAATGTAGGCCCACTAAAAGCTGAAAATGGAGATATTATCATTGATAATAGGGAAATGGCAAACATGTTGAACAATTATTTTGCCTCAGTATTTACAGTTGAAAAGGAGGATAACTTGCCAGAGGTCCTGAAAAAATTAATAGCCGATAGGGACTTAATACAATTAATGTAAGTAAATCACTAGTAACAAGGAAATTAATGGAACTAAAGAGCGAGTAATCCCCAGGACCTGACGGTTTCCATCCAAGTGTGTTAAAGGAAGTAGGGGAGCACATTGTGGATGCCCGATAGTCTTTCAGAGTTCCCTAGATTCAGGAGTGGTCCCTCTGGATTGGAGGGTTGCACATGTCACTCCACTTTTTAAGAAGGGTGAAAGGGGGAACCAAGGAAATTACAGACCAGTTAGCCTGACATCTGTGGTGGACAAGTATTTGGAGTCTATAATCAAGGACAGGGTGACTGAACACCTAGAAAAATTTCAGTTAATCAGGGACAGCAGCATGGATTCATGACGGGAAGGTCACGCCTAACAAATCTCATTGAATTTTTTGAAGAAGTGACTAAAGTAGTGGACAGGGGAATGTCTATGGATGTTATTTATATGGACTTCCAGAAGGCATTTGATAAAGTCCCAAATAAGAGACTGTTAACTAAGGTAGAAGCCCATGGAGCCGAGGGCAAATTATTGACATGGTTAGGAAGTTGGTTGAGTGGTAGGCGACAGAGTGGGGATAATGGGTAAGTACTCTGATTGGCAGGATGTGACTAGTGGTGTCCCGCAGGGATCTGTGTTGGGGCCTCAATTATTCACATTATTCATTAACGACTTGGATGATGGCATAGGACGTCATATATCCAAATTTGCTGCTGATACAAAGTTAGGCAGCATTATAGACAGTCTAGATGATAGCATAAAATTGCAAAGAGATATTGACAGACTAGGTGAATGGGCAAAACTGTGACAGATGGATTTCAATGTGGGCAAGTGTAAGGTTATCCATTTTGGACCAAAAAAGGATAAAGCGGGGTACTTTCTAAGTGGGAAGAGGTTAAGTACAGTGGATGTCCAAAGAAACTTGGGGGTTCAGGTGCATAGATCTTTAAAATGCCACAAGCTAGTGCAGAAAATAATCAAAAAGGTTAATGGAATGCTAGCCTTTATATCTAAAGGACTGGAGTATAATGACAGAGGTTATGCTGCAGCTGTACAAAACCCTGGTTAGATCCCACTTGGAGTACTGTGAGCAGTTCTGGGCATCACACCTTAGGAAGGATATATTGGCCTTGGAGGGAGTGCAACGCAGGTTAACAAGAATGATACCTGGACTACAGGGGCTCAGTTACGTGGAGAGATTACACAAATTAGGGCTGTTTTCGCTAGATTTTAGAAGGTTAAGGACTGATCTGATCGAAATCTTCAAGATATTAAGAGGAAAAGACAGGCTAGATAAAGATAAACTATTTCCACTGGTTGGAGATTCTAAAATTAGGGGGCATAGTCTAAAAATTAGGGCCAAACCATTCAGGAGAGACGTTAGGAAGCACTTCTTCACGCAAAGGGTGGTAGAGGTTTGGCACTCTCTCCCACCAACAGCAGTTGAAGCTAGAACAGTTGTTAATTTTAAATCTGAGATAGATAGATTTTTGTTAAGCAAAGATATTAAGGAATATGGGCCAAAGGCAGGTATATGGAGTTAGGCCGCCGATCAGTCATGATCTCACTGAATGGCGGGACAGGCTCGAGGGGCTGAGTGGATTACTCCTGTTCCTATCTTCCTATGACACCCAAGTCCCTTTGAAGTTTAACACTTCCCAGCCTCTCACCATTTAAAAAATACTCTATTTCTGTATTTCCACCAAACTGGATAACCTCACATTTCTCAACATTGTATTCCATCTGCCAAATTTTTGTCCACTCGCTTAACTTCTCCAAATCCCCTTGAAGCATTTTTGCAACCTCCTCACAACTCACACTTCCACCTAGTTTTGTCTCATCTGCAAACTTGGAAATATTCCATTTAATCCCACATCAAAATCATTGATATAGACTGAGAGTAGCTGGGGCCCAAGCACTGATCGTGCAGTACCTCATTAGTCACAGCCTGCCAATCTGAAAATGACCCATTTATTCCTACTCTGTTTTCTGTCTGTTAACCAGTTCTCAATCCATTCTAGTATATTTCCCCAAATCCCAAGTGCTCTAATTTTGTTTATTAACCTCTTGCGTGAGGGCCTTATCAAAAGCTTTCTGAAAATCTAAATATACCACATCCACTGGTTCCCCCCCAGTCTATTCTGTTAGTTACATCCTCAAAAAACTGCAACAGGTTTGTTAAACATGATTTCCCTTTCATAACTCCATGTTGACTCTGCCCAAACTTACCATTATTTTCTAAGTGTCCTGTTATTACATCCTTTATTATATATTCTAGCATTTTCCCTGACTGATGTTAGACTAGCAGGTCTGTAGTTCCCCATTTTCTCTCTCCCATCTTTCTTAAATGGTGAGGTTACATTTGCATTAGACACAAAGTGCCTTCTATGTACAAATGAAAAAAAAAACGATTATCCAAAATAGGAAAACTACGGATTTGTAATATCAAGGCTTTCCATCTCAACAATCCACACAGTACATATAAAGAGAACGTGGGCCACAAAAATAAATATTTTTTAAATGAAAGTGCATTTCAAGACCACCAAAACGGCATCTGATTGCCCTGGGAAAAAAAAATCAGAGTTGCATGACTACTGATAATAAATATCATAAAGGAACATTACAATCTGGCCAAGTCATACTTTTTGAAGTTGAGAATTCTTTAAAATCAAGTACACTTTAATCCGATTTATAAGGTTTGTCCATCAAATTTATAACCCTACAAAGTAATTTTCCTCAATATCAACTATGGTGTTTTCTTTCTTTAACACAAACACACCCATCACACGAGGAGGATTGGTAACTAAAAGTCAGTGGATTCTTTATTTGAAGATATAAAAATATGAATAACTGGGAGGTTAACTAACATGTCTGGTCTCTCTGACTGCTCCTAACTTCTGCTCAAGATTACAAGAGTATATACATTTTATCCTGTTTGGTGACATATAGCAGTTTTAGACAGGCCCCTTAAAAGGTATACCACAACATCAACCTTCAGGCCTGGAGTTTATGCTCAATGTGCTTTTTTTGGCGCAATCCCTCCAATATCAGCATAATCAGCACGAAAGATTGCAGAATTTTAAGTGCAAATTGCATTCAGAGCAACTCAAGTTTCCACAATCTTTTGCACTATTAAAAACATTGTGCTAAAAACAGGCCCCGCCCCCTCCAACATGAATTAATCACCATTGGGAGTTTTATTAATTACACTCATATACAGGCCTTCAAGGAGGCTCCAAAAGTTAAGCTGAAACTTCTGGGCACAAGGATACTAATAGTTTTTGAAAGATTTTGAATAATTAAAAAAATACTAAGGCACGCACATTGCCAGCTACAATCTAACTAGTCAATAATTTTGCGTTTTTAAAAACTCATTTTCAGTAATTTAAAAACCAGGTTATTCACGTGAAGGACTGACACTGAAAAATGAGTTTTTTTTTTTAGATGAACCCATTTTCAACTCTATTAATCAAACTTTACCAAGTTATAACTTTTAAATCTAAAATATTTTTAAAGCAAATTTTTTGAAATTAAAAATTACATTTTTAAGCTTTGTCCGACTGCACTGGCTCAGAAGAGATTTTGCGTTTGGTGACATGCAAATGAGTTTAAGCAGAAACGTGGGGGGGGAGAGGAGAAGAACACTTCAAAACAGACGTTGTGCTGGAATCATTGATTGTGCCCAAAGTGGTACCTCTCCGTCCAGATATTTAAGCAAAAATATTAGTAATAATACAATAGAATAGTTTGATTTTCAGGCTGTGAAATGCCTCCCGTAACTTGCAATTATTAACACCGTTTTGCATTTTAAACACCAACTCGTGCACATAGTTACATCTGTGAAACTGTCAATATAGTAATGAATGCTTGGCTAATTGTGATGTTACACCGTTTCCCTGGGGAAGGGGTAATTTTGTAGCAAAGAATAGAAAATGTATTTGTTCCATGGATAAATTAATTGCTGCACTGAACACAGTTATACACTTCAACTACTTTAATCTGAGTTTCAGCCAACCACTTCACCTCTGTGGTAATCACCTAGAGCAACATTTCACATGGCTAACATTTCTATTTGCTGCATTTAATACCATCAAGCTTGCCCCAAATCACTCAGAAGTCTTGACTGATGACACTGCTGGTGAGCATAAAAACTTCAATCAGTACTCCAGGGGAAACAGTCTTTACTGATTTGTGACAACAGTTAATACACAAGTAAATAGAGGATTTCATATACAAAAGTGCACAGAGGTACAATCAATTTTTTTCCAAAATGCCACTGAAAGCCTAAAACACAAAATAAAAAGATTAAAAAGATAATTAAGGTCAATTTCCTTGATTTTTATTAAATGATCACATTTGAAAAATAAGAACACCCCTACTGCATACTAAAGAATCATAGAATGACACAGCACAGAAGGAAGCCATTTGGCCCATCACACCTGTGTATGACCTGAAAGTAAGCAGAATTACCTACAATGAATCAGGTTTCATTGGTACAACCCCTCCAAAAGCTCAGCAGGTTTACCAACGATTAGCTGAGACTTACAGACCAGGAATGTACTCGGTACAGTCTCTGCTCTACGATCAGTTAGGTAATCTCAGCTGCTGCAGCAGTTGAGCATAATAACTGGCTCTATTTCAAGTACTTAACTTTTGCACCAGCCTTGAATTTTTAAATAAGATAGTCATAAAATAATTCAAAACATCACATTTTCAAAGCTGCCCACGAACACAGAAATATACTCACTCTAATCATCAATACAGCTTTCCGAATGTCCCGAATGCCATCATACACCAGACGTGAAGCATCAATGAACTCATTTTCATCCAGCTGCTGAGCAGGATTGGCGCTCAGTGCTTCCACAGCAGCTTCCACTTGTTCAGTAAATCTTGGCATAACTGGATGGGGAAAATGGATGAACTACATTAATATACATATTAATCATATGCACAGTTTCAATCATATACACTTTTATACATGTACTCTACATCCAGTTACTGAACTTCCTTTGAAAAAATTCAACATTTACTTCTAAGCAGAGCGACATCCTTTGCTCAGAAGAATTGTCAGTCATTAATGGCACTGCTCAAGAGTAAAATTAGCTCCACTAATTCATTAATTACACTTAGATAGATTTTTCACAATACAAGATACATGAAATTGCTGCAACTGCGAGAGTGTAAACAGCAGCCACAAACAAAAGAAGAAAACTGTGACTATCCTATCCAGACCAATGTATCCATTGAACAAGGTTACAAAGATAGATTTACCGTGTTGACCCTTCTTAACGTTTTAAATGCTAAGTATTCACATACAAATGTCAGGGTAGACAAGACAATTTTTTACATGGTTCTTTACACTTGCATCACAAAAAGCCGCTACACATGCAACCTTGCAAGTTTGTTGGTTTTTCTTCAGAAACTTTAGCAGTTCCTATACTTATACTCACTAAGTACTTTTCTTACGAAAAGGTAGTTGCTGTGGCTCCCAGGCAAGTACTGCTAAAAGAAGATATGCCAGTCTGCAGAGCAGTACAATGAGAGCCACGGCTCCTGTTATCAAGTACACGCCACAGATTAAGGGAATGACTAGTTAGTCTTCAATCAAGAGCAGCAACTGAATAAAATGCCCAGTCTTTAGCAACTGCTTGAAGCAACATGGTCCTTTGTTGAACAAATCCTACCTAATTGGCATGGTAGCATGCCATTCTATTCTTTAAATTCTTGTAAATTCATTGGCTGATTGTGCTAATTTATTTGGACTTGGTCACAAAGCTAAGGGCTCATGTCTTGTATGATAGATGTCCACAGTATATTTCTGACCACCATGCCACACAACAGTTGCACCAAGCATCATGGACAGTGAATGCTCAGAAACTATAGAATTAGATTCTAGGTAATTTACATATGCTAGCCCAGTGTTCAGTGACCACGTCCATAAGAAATCCCATGAAAACAGTTTGTTCTGATCTAAAGATCTGAGCAGAGTACTGTACGATGCAGAATAGGATCCTCGGAGATGCTACATGGAGGCGTTGCATAAAGCACTGTGTATTTGGAATTGTGCACTTCAACAAATTATTCCCCATCTTCCACAGCTCCCCACTCCCTGCCTACCCATTTATCTAACTGCCCCGTCAAGGGACAGGAGATGGGAGAATATAGCCCATGAGCCTTTTAACTGGAGAGAAGTGAATTAATGCAGTTTGGTATGTACTGCTACTTTAAATGACATGGAAGTGGGAGAGCATATGCATGACAGCTCATGCATATTTAGCACTTAGTTTGTCCACGTCCTATGAAGCTAGGCGACACTTGTAATGTGTTGAATAAAAAAAAAAGTGTTACAGTAAGAAATGAACAGTCATTACCTGTATCAGACAAGAGCTTGGTAGCTTCCAGAACTTTTTCTGTGTAGACTCCGGGTTCATAATTGTCCATCTCTGAAGTGACCACATGAACAACTCTTGCAGCACGTCCTCGGATTGCACCAGCTGTACGATCTAGGCCATCGACATCTTTTTCTTGGAGTGCCATAACACATTTATTTACATCTTCAAGGATGTGATTTTCTGTTAAAAGAAAAAAATATTTGGTTTAATATAAAACTGACTTAAAGCAAATTCAGCTCTCTGCAAAGTGAACCTAACTTTTAATAAGGTTCATCAGCTTGGTTCATTTTGCTCTCCCTCAAATCCAACTCCAGGACTTGGAATACACAATTTAGGCTGACACTCTAGCTCAAGACTGCAGCATTGTTAGAGGTGCTGTCCTCTGGACCAAATGTCTACTTATTCTAATGCATCAGTTGGGTGTTAAAGATCCCATAATATTCAAACTGGAGGGGGTAACGGTTGTCATTGCTCTGATTTCTTCTTCAACCAACCCCACCCAAAACAGATTAGTTAATTATTTATTTTGTGGCTGTTTGTGGAACCTTGTGTTATACATGCCTGCATAACACTTGAAATTGTGCGTTTTGCGATACCAGCAAGTTACTTGTGACTTTTCTTTGTTCACAAATTTTGCTCAATTAGGAAACTGGGAAAATTATTAAAAATAGAAACATACATATCACTGCCATTGGTATATATACATTTTTATATATACGCTTATATATTATACATGCACACATACACATCAAATATATGGGAACTGCAGGAACTTTTAAATGCAAAGAAAATTAATACATATCATTTTATTTTTAAAAAGTACCAACGGCACAAACTTGCACCTCTGAAACTACGTTGGAGTACAATGTCAAAACTGCCGTGCCCCATAAACAAGATTTCTGAAACTATTTCATTCAAGTTTTACTATTTGAAATACAGGTTTTACAAGTGGTCAATTGTGATGGATGTGTCATTTTTCTTTTTTTTTTTAAAAAAGGTAAAATCGCATGCATACCAGTCTCATCAAAATAAATTTTAAAATCTCAAAAATGTTATGTTAATGCTTTGATGCCAGAGTTTAGATGGTTTGTTGTATTAAGTGAGCACTGCTCCATACTGAACTACTACTTAATTCCCTCCGCTCAGGAGTCTCTCAATACCAGAACCCAGAGTGATTCTCAAGTTTTGCATAATAAAGCCATTATTTGATGGGCCTGTAATTGATTTAATTCAGAACAGCTCCCAATATTGGGAGAAAGGGAAAAGATCAAAATGTATACTCCTTTGGAAGAACTGAAAATTGGCCTCGAAGGTCTTTTATAACCTAAATTTAGGTGCTGGATTGGAGAAGCAAGTTCCCCTTTGAAAATTTGACCTAAAATTTGTGAAGGTGTATTTAAGTAAAATATGAAGGACTTCGGTTCCAAAGTAAACAATTTGACAAAACTCCCACATAGCAAATGGAAAATATTAATTTCATCATATAGAACTTTACCTGAGGTTTTTTTTTTGCTGGACATTACTACAAATAGCTTTTAAAAAGCAGAACAGAGCAACTGGGGATGGCAATACACAATTTGCATATGAGAAGCCAAAGGCCGGCTGGGAGACACAGGTGATTACCCAGTCTAGCCAGAATAATAGGGGTGCCCTCTGATTCAATTAACTAGAATGGTTTTGTCAATGTAGGTTGTCAAAAGCCATCGACACCCATTGACTTAGACAGAACCAAACCACCTTCCACGCCCAAGTGTCTGAACAACTTTGAATTTCAAAAAACCTTACAGAAACTTCCGTTTCAAACAGAGGTGGTCACATGACATGATTGCCTGTGTGATTCAGAGTTTGCGAATTATGCCTCAGAAAAACAGTAACTGAACTCCAAGGAAGGAACATCTCGATCTCCTTCTCCAACAATGTCCCAGGGAAGCCTTGGCAGCAGCCAAACCTCAAATCTACAGATCCTCTCAGTCAGCAAAAGAGGACGGATAAAGCCTCTCTTCAGCCATCCGGAACCAGAGAAGCAAGCCCGAATTGTGCACACGGCCCAGCAAGGACTTTAATTTCAACTAAGGACACTGGGACTACACTTCCGTATTTAAATTCCATTTTTATTAAGAACTCTACTTCAACCTCCCAACTCTGTTTTTTCTCCTCTGTATCTATTTTGTGTGTGCGCGCCTCTCATATGAATGTGAACGTGGATGTGTAGCGTATTTTTGGAATTTTAACTGGTTTATAGTGATAAGGTTAATAAACTTACATCTTTCATACCTGTCTGATTGGTTCATTCACAATTATAATTAGAGCAACAGGAGCAAGTGCTCACTGAGTTGGTAAGTTAAATCACTGTTAAATGGATAAACCCTGTTGCGGTCAAACCAGAGAAAGGGCGAAAGGGAAGCCTGAGACCCCTCCTCACCTGGTTGTAACAACAAGCAGAGGGCTGCTGTAAGCCATGTTACCTTTCTGCATTTAGAATATTCTAAGACTACAAAATGATGCTTATGTTATTCTGCCCCTCAAGTATAAAGGCTATTTTAACAAAATATGTGAGATGATACAGATTAATGATGTTTCATGCACATGGTATGAGGTTAGCTAGCAATGACGTTCAATTGAACAGTGACAACATTTACAAAGGGTTCTAAATTTGCTGTTTGATAGGTCACACTGTAAGAAAGATAACAAGCACAGTCACACCAGGGAGTTAGCAATAACGATTTAAGCATATATGGAATTAATACAGAGAACCTGAATAGTGACAAACACCTATTTCTCTACTGAGTAAAACTTTAAGCACTAACAGGTGCATTAACAGTACACTTTGTATGTCCACATTAACTGAGGTATTACCCAAATGACTTGTGTTAGACTGTGAATAATTGTTAATTCTCATTTTGTTTGGAATCAGGTGGCATGGATCTTCCATAATTATACTAAAGTGCTTTATTATAACAGAAGTACCTGAAACACACAGGAAGTCATCAATAGAAGTAATGTCATCCACAGCATCCGTCAGCACACGCACTTGTTTCTCCCATAGTTCTTTGAAGAGATCCATGTTGTCCTGAGCCACTTTACTCTGAGGTTTAGCAGCCAGGGCCAATGCAGCATTTATGACCTAGAAAGAGCAGTGGAAATAAATTCAGGTTACTAATGCTTTTGTATTATTTTAAAGAACCGACTGTACACATAAATAATGAAGTCAAAGTTGTTTGCAAGTTCATGAAATTTACAGAACAACTTTTGCCAAATGCAAAACCAGCAAAGCCAACCTTGGTGGTACAGCAGTCACCAGTCAACAAAGCAAAAAATGCTTAAGGTTACGGCAAGTGTTACATTCCAGTTGTTGAAATTTGTTATGGACTGATATGAAGTGCTGATGGCTGAAAATCGAGAATGGACAAAAGACAACACTTGGAGCCACTCGTGTACAAATACATCCTGACAAAGGTGTTTATTTACAAAAACTTAGCATTTCCTTTTGATAGGCAAAACACATTAAAAGCAAAGAAAATCACTTCTGATGAAATTTTAGACTAAACAGGATATTGCTTTTGTCAAACCTGTGGACAAAGGCCTTCCAGCTGGGTGGCTGCCATGCGAACTAGTTTCACACCTTCTTCATTGTTGGAAATAGAGCAAGCAAGGTTGGCAACCTACAAAAATAAAAATATTTAGTGAGCCACAGGTCTCAACATGCAATCAGATTTTTAGATAAGCTACTGTGGCACTACATGGGTTTTGGTGTCAACTCTGCAACAAATTGGGTTGAGTTAAATGAGCAAGATTAAGAATGAGTGAGCAGAATCCAAAAATTTAGTCCTGCAAACTCATCCAACAGGAAAAAATCTCAAAAGCATTCAGAAAGTTTTTAAATGTTTTCTTTCTTTCAATCCCTCTGAATCTTCCTGTACCATTCCCCAGTGAAGAGTAAGAGTACTCATTTGTAGTTTTCCAATGATCCTCTAACCAAAAGTATTGAGAACTTTCTCTCCAATTTCTTCCTTTCCTTCCATGCACTCTCAAGATGAAACCAGTCAGATCCTTATCCAATGATAATTTTACATTTTGTACAGAATAGAATAATAAACCTGCTAAAAGATGAACGTAATGAAATTCAGAATTTTTCCTTCACAGGATATTTCTAGCCTACCCACTCATGAATAGACAAAATAATTTTCATGAAAAGATGACTGCTATTAAACAGAGATTGACATACTTGATTTCACAATTATGAAAATCAGTACTTACCTCAACCAATTTGCTGGCATGGTCACGAAATACTTGGGCATATTCTTTCACTTCCTTTTCATTACCATTCTTTGCTGCTTCAATCAAAACCAGAAGGGGAACATTGGTCTCCAAGAAGGAGTCAGATACATGATCCATGACAGCCTTCCTCAGCTGTTAAAGGTAATTGAAATCAGTGTTTAAGCCTGAACAATGTAAACATTGCAGTACTCACGTTCAGTATCCATGCATTACATTTAATTAAAATTAAGTTGAACAGATATGTTAGTTTTCTACTGCAAAATCTATGTATTCATAAGATGTTGAGTATTACATTATATATTTTTCAATCTTTCCATGACCAGTTGATAAGAGTTGCTTGCGACATTTCCTCTTCCCCTAGAAAGGTATTTCAGTAAACTTCTTACCAAATGCATCGTGTCAAAATAGCTTTCCAAAATCAGCTTCCTCAGTTCCCAATATTTTATTGCTCAAGAGCTTTTTTGACCAAAGGTGTTCAATATGATCATAGTCAACTGGCAAAATTTCCTCATTGGTTTTGGCCAGGATTTTAATCCACTGAGGCTGGCCTTTATTCCAGCCACATTATGTCTATTATGCATCCTAAGTGACTGAGAATTCAATGACTTCCTGCCACATTTAAGTGAAAAACAAAAAGCAAACTCACTATACTCATGAATCTTCCACACTAGAAACAGTCAAGAGAAATACTGTAGCACACAAATTGTACTTGCATGGAAGATTTCGGGAGATCGGCTATGTACCTTCATAAAAGACATATGTTGCACAATGCTTCCACTTTTCAGATATGCAAGCAACTGCATACTTCATGGTTCATCCCCAACTGCAAGTCAAATGTACTTATATATTTAAAATAGAAGCTACAATATAATATGAATATGTAAAGCATTAGAAATAAAGCCAGGAAACTAGGGAGGTATGCATTAGTCACTCTTGGAAGAAACTTGGCTGACATCTAAATACTCCTGACTATAATTATTTCAGGACAGATTGTGGACAGAAGGACAATGGGACTGTAGCTTTTGGGATTGTGGGCTCGTTTTACTGGCTTCAGAATGGCAATGACTTTGGAACGCTGTCAGATTTCCAGGATTATCCCAGTTTCAAGATGGTTGCAGATGAATTTGGCAACCCACAACCATCCAGTTGGGCCGTGGTTCTTGAGAATCCTGGGTACAGGCTATGGATCCTGGCAGCTTTCAGACTTGGTGATTAATAGCACCGTGTCTACCTTTTTGGTGAAGGCATCCAAAAAGGTGCTGTGTAGAGCAGTTTTTTGCAGAGAGAGCTAAAGAAGCTTTATCACTCTGTTTTCGGTGGTAGTTGATATCTTTAAAGATGATTAGGAGGCAGGTTGTAAAGGCATCCGCACTGACCTTTGGCACCTCCTGCTGGGGCAGTGAGAAGGCACCAAGCCAACGAAGCAATCTGCAGGGTTTCCTGGTGGAAAATGAGAAATCCAGGTTTTCGGTGGCTTTGTGCCATCCGCTAATCTGCTTTTGTCTACAGAATTATGAGTGAGTTGCTATGTCTAGGTCTTGAGTGACATTAAACTCTGCAAGCAATCTCACTCTCCTAGGACCAGTATGGCATGTATCCTTTCCTGTAGCCTTGTAGGATACTTCTGGCGGCTCCCATTGTCAGCAGTCCAGCAAAGTGGTCGTAGTGGGGGCAGCTGTATTCTCTGGATTATGGCCTCAACAATTCTCAAGAAGGTAGGTCATGAAGCCTCATGAAAGTTCCATCTTGGTTTCAGGACCGAGGCGACTATTGGCACCTTGATCGCTATGCGTACAACGCTGAGTCGGTCTTGCGAGTGGGGAAGATCTTAAGGATCTTAGAGGAGTAGATGAGCGGCCACCCTTTGTCATTGCTAGTTGTGAAACAGAGGTCCGATGAGTATGCCTTCCAACAGCGGGCAGAAAAAAAAGGTGTCTGGTTTCTGGCATCGTAGACGAGGTGGATATCAAAGGCCAGCACCTAGTCTTCTAGTTGTTCACTTGGTCTACTTTTTGGCAGCCCCACATCTGGTGGTGTCTGCTGAAATTGCCAATGTAGATGGTTAGGTGACTTATGTTTGGTAGGGTGACGATTGTGAATGTTTACAACGTGCAGATGGAGACAAAGAACAGTACAGCACAGGAACAGGCCATTCGGCCCTCCAAGCCTACACCGATCTTGATGCCTGTCTAAACTAAAACCTTCTGCACTTCCAGGTACCGTACCCCTCTATTGCCATCCTATTCATGTATTTGTCAAGATGCCTCTTAAACATCACTATCGTACCTGCTTCCACCACCTCCCCCGGCAGCAAGTTCCAGGCACTCATCACCCTCTGTGTAAAGAACTTGCCTCGCACATCCCCTCTAAACTTTGCCCCTCACACCTTAAACCTATGTACCCTAGTAACTGACTCTTCCACCCTGGGAAAAAGCTTCTGACTATCCACTCTGTCCATGCCATTCATAACTTTGTAAACCTCTAACATGTCGCCCCTCCACCTCCGTCATTCCAGTGCAAACAATCAGTTTTTCCAACATCTCCTCATAGCTAATGCCCTCCAGACCAGGCAACATCCTGATAAACCTCTTCTGTACCCTCTCCAAAGCTTCCACATCCTTCTGGTAGTGTGGCGACCAGAATTGCACGCAATATTCTAAGTGTGGCCTAACTAAGGTTCTGTACAGCTGCAGCATGACTTGCCTATTTTTATACTCTATGCCCCGACCAATGAAGGCAAGCATACCGTATGCCTTCTTGACTACCTTATCCACCTGCGTTGCCACTTTCAGTGACCTGTGGACCTGTACGCCCAGATCTCTCTGCCTGTCAATACCCCTAAGGGTTCTGCCATTTACTGTATACTTCCCACCTGTATTAGATCTTCCAAAATGCATTACCTCACATTTGTCCGGATTAAACTCCATCTGCCATTTCTCCGCCCAAGTCTCCAACCCATCTATATCCTGCTGTATCCTCTGACAATCCGCATCACCATCCGCAACTCCACCAACCTTTGTGTCGTCCGCAAACTTACTAATCAGACCAGCTACATTTTCCTCCAAATCATTTATGTATACTACAAACAGCAAAGGTCCCAACACTGATCCCTGCGGAACACCACTAGTCACAGCCCTCCATTCAGAAAAGCACCCTTCCACTGCTACCCTCTGTCTATGACCGAGCCAGTTCAGTATCCATCTTGCCAGCTCACCTCTGATCCCGTGTGACTTCACCTTTTGTACCAGTCTGCCATGAGGGACCTTGTCAAAGGCTTTACTGAAGTCCATATAGATTAACATCCACTGCCCTTCCTTCATCAATCATCTTCGTCACCTCCTCAAAAAACTCAATCAAGTTAGTGAGACACAACCTCCCCTTCACAAAACCATGCTGCCTCGCGCTAATAAGTTCATTTGTTTCCAAATGGGAGTAAATCCTGTCCCGAAGAATCCTCTCGAATAATTTCCCTACCACTGACGTAAGGCTCACCGGCCTATAATTTCCTGGATTATCCTTGCTACCCTTCTTAAACAAAGGAACAACATTGGCTATTCTCCAGTCCTCTGGGACCTCACCTGCAGCCAATGAGGATACAAAGATTTCTGTCAAGGCCCCAGCAATTTCTTCCCTTGCCTCCTTCAGTATTCTGGGGTAGATCCCATCAGGCCCTGGGGACTTATCTACCTTCATGCTTTGCAAGACGCCCAACATCTCCCCCTTTTTGATAATGAGATGACTGAGACTATCTACACTCCCTTCCCGAGACTCATCATCCATCAAGTCCTTCTCTTTGGTGAATACTGATGCGAAGTACTCATTTAGGACCTCGCCCATGTCCTCTGGCTCCACACATAGAGATGTGGCCAATGGTTAGCTCGCCCACATTGATTGTAGTGGAGAATTGTGAGCTAGCTGCTGGCAGGATTTCTTCAGCTTTGGTAATCAGGCCTGCCTGGACATATGTGGCCATACTGTAATTCACATGATACTGGCACGCTATCATGTGGAATTCATGGATCCTGTATGGGTTGCGTTCAGGTTGTTGGGTTTCTTGGAGGGCAAGAAGGTTGGTCAATTGCATTCCAAGTTCCCTTGGCAAGAACTCACACTACGTCCTAAACAGATCTTCAATGTTGAGTTGATAAATGCAGAGTTCTGGACCAATTTTCTTGATTGGTTGGTCCTGAAAGGGACCTTTGGTTAACATTTGATGCTTTCATGCTTTTCAGACCAGGAGACCACATTTGGGCATTCCACAATCTTTTTGATGATATTCGCTGGTACTTTCTCAATGAATTACTACATACAGGGAGACTTCGGAAAGGTGGTTGCATGTGACCTTTCATCAGACCTGAAACGGTAACTCTGATTCTCTCTCTACAGATGCTGCCTGACCTAAGTATTTCCAACACTGCTGTTTTTATTTCAGATTTCTAGCATCTGCAGTATTTTGCTTTTATTTTAGTGTTTCATTCATTGCCACTTCTCTTCCAGGAATGCCTACCTTGAAGTTCTGCTCTTCTCTCCAAAGGGATTGCCATTTGTCTCATTTACCTTGTTCACCTCCATTGCTTTTTATTTCCCTCTTGGTGTTTGATAACCAAAACTCGTTTTCACAGTCACATCTCCTGCCTCAGCAACTGTCTCAGACTCTGATTTATTCCACGTGGATTCCAACTGAAGTTCCATCCTTCATGTTCTGAATCCATCCAGGATTACAGGGCGGCACAGTGGCTAGCACCGCAGCCTCACAGCTCCAGGGACCCGGGTTCGATTCCGGGTACTGCCTGTGTGGAGTTTGCAAGTTCTCCCTGTGTCTGCGTGGGTTTTCTCCGGGTGCTCCGGTTTCCTCCCACAAGCCAAAAGACTTGCAGGTTGATAGGTAAATTGGCCATTATAAATTGTCACTAGTATAGGTAGGTGGTAGGGAAATATAGGAATAGGTGGGGATGTTTGGTAGGAATAGGTGGGGATGTTTGGTAGGAATATGGGATTAGTGTAGGATTAGTATAAATGGGTGGTTGATGTTCGGCACAGACTCGGTGGGCCGAAGGGCCTGTTTCAGTGCTGTATCTCTAATCTAATCTATCTCCGAGAAATACAATGTTCCTCGTACTACAGCTCGCTCCCCATCCTGAGATCCACACTCAATGACACGTGCCACCACGTGTAGACGCTTGACCTCTCTCTCCAGAAGCACCACCTCACCTTATCTCAAAGCTGTTCTGCTCCACAATTTCATTTCATCCATCGTCTTATCGACGCATTAACAAAAAACTTTTTCTCTTCCTTTCAGGTGTTAAGGAACGCAAGCTCCAGCAGCTCATGGGTACCAACGCCCCTCCAGATCCTTCTTCCCCTTCACTTCCCTCTAACCCCATCCCTTCTCCTAACCTGACCCTTTGCTGTGTATTCACAATACCCACTGACCTTCCCATCTCTGATGCTGAACGATCTGTACCTAACAAAGGACTCTTTATCCCCTTATGCCCCCACCTCAATGAATTTCACGCTCGGCATGCCTTTGAGCTCTTCTTCCATCGTCTTCGCCGCCAAGCTCACTTCTTTGACCAGCAGTCCTCGCCCCCCCCGCCCCGACCAACAGACCCTTTCACCCGCCTCCAGTATTCTCCCTCCACCAGGACCCTTACTCCCTCCGAACTTGCTGGACTCCAATCTCTCAGGTCTAACCCGAACAGTTCTGATGAAAGGTTACGACCTGAAATATTAACTCTGCTTCTCTCTCCACAGATGTTGCCTGACCTGAGTATTTCCAGCACTTTGTTTTCACTCCTTAAAACCAAGCTTTTGGTCATCTGACCCAATATGTGGCTCAATATCATTGTACTTTATAATGCTCCTGTGAAGTGCCTTGGGACATCTTATTACGTTAAAGACACTTTACAGATATAAGCTGTTTGTATATGAATGCAACTTCTTTGCAACTATCGCGATCAGGATACTGTAATTTCATCTGTTACCATAAGTATCTATCTTCTGAAAGGCAGTTTGATAAGGTTTTATTATGATGAGGGAAAATACAAGATGAGTAAACTAATTTTCTTTCCTATAATAGTTGAACGAACAAGTGATTAAGTGAACTATAATTAATTTTTTGTAATATATTTTTGAGGGAGGGAGGAGAAAAGACAGGACAGAAATAGTGGTAGGGGATTCTATAGTTAGGGGAACAGACAGACATTTCTGTATTCGCAGATGCGATTCCAGGATCGTATGTTGCCTCCCTAGTGCAAGAGCCATGGATATCACCAAGCAGCTACAGAGCATTCTGGAGGGCGAGGGTGCACAGCCAGAGGTCGTGGTTCACATTGGTACCAATGATATAGGAAGAAAGAGGGATGATGAGATCCTGCAGGCTGAGTTTAGGGTATTAGAAAAGAGATTAGCAAGCAGGTAGTAATCTCCGGGTTACTCCCAAGGCCACATGCTGAGTCGTAGAAATAGACCAGATGATTGCGTGGCTGCAGAGATGGTGCAGGATGGAGGGCTTCAGATTTCTAGGGCATTGGGACTGGTTCTGGGAAGGTGGGACCTGTACAAGCCTGAAAAGGACTGGGCCGAATATCCTTGCAGGAAGGTTTGCTAGTGCTTTTGGGGATAGTTTAAACGAGTTTGGCAGGGGGATAGGAATCTGAGGGTGGTTTCAAATAGGACAAATTCAAGGCAGGGAATGGGAGGCAGAAAATTAGCGAGTGACTCTGAAGGACAGAAAAAGCGAAGGTTAAAAAGTGCGCAGCACAGGAATTTGGCAGTGTTGAAAAGTATTTATTTAAATGCAAGGCGTATAGCAAATAAAGACGATGAGCTGAGGGCACAGATAGACACATGGCAACACGATATCACTGCTGTAATGGAAACTTGGCTTAAACGGGGGCAAAAATGGCAGCTCAACATCTCTGGATATAGAGTTTTCAGGTGGGATAGAGGGGGGGATAAAAAAGGAGGGGGGTGTAGCATTATTAGTTAAGGAATCAATAACAGCTATGCTAAATGAATCAGCAAATGAGGCCATATGGGTTGAGCTCAGAAATAAAAAAGGGGTAGCCTACTACTAGCAGTGCACTATGGACCCCCAAATAGTGAGAGGGAAACAGAAGAACAAATATGCAGGCAAATTTCTGAGGGCAAAAACAATAGGGCAATAACAGTTGGGTATTTCAACTCCCCGAATATCAACTGGGATACATGCAGTGTGAAAGGCACAGAGGGCACAAAATTCTTGAACTGCATTCAAGAGAACATTTTTAGTCAGCATATAACAAGCCCAACGAGAGGGGGTGCAATTTTAGATTTAGTCTTCAGAAATGAAGCTGGGTAAGTGGATAAAGTAGCAGTGGGTGACCACTTTGGAGATAGTGACCATAATAGTTAGTTTTAGCATAATCAAGGAAAAGGACAAAGATAAAACGGGAGTAAAAGTTCTAAATTTGGGGAAGGCAAAATCTACGAAGCTGAGAGGTGATCTGGCGAAAGTGGGCAGGATACAGCTATTTGAAGGAAGATCAGTGGGAGGCATTCAAAAGCGAGATTCTACAAGCACAGTGTAGACACTTCTCCACAAAGGTAAAGGGTGGCACAGCCAAATCTAGAGCTCCCGGTTATCTAGAAGTATGCAGGGTAAGATAAAGCAGAAAAAGAAAGCTTACGACGATCACAAAAAACTTAATACTTTAGAAAGCCTTGATGAGGGTAGAAAGTGCAGGGGTGAAGTAAAAAAGGAAATTAGGAAAGCAAAGAGAGGACATGAAAGATTATTGGCAGGTAAGATCAAGGAAAACCCAAGATGTTTTACTAGTACATTAAGAGCAAGAGGATAACTAAGGAAAGGGTAGGGCCTGTCAGAGGTGTACAAGGGAACTTATGCGTGGATGCAGAAGATGTGGGCAGGGTTCTTAAATTAGTTTTTTGTCTCTGTCTTCACAAAAGAGAGGAATGATGCAGACATTGTAGTAAAAGAGGAGGAGCGTGAAATATTGGATATGAAAAGCACAATGAGGGGAAGTACGAGAGGGTCTGATATCCTTGAAAGTGGATAATCACCAGGGATGCTGATGGAGGTGTCTGGGACATTGACTGGACATCATAAATAATTACTACCACATTCACTTGCTTTAGTTTAACATTTAGTGTAAGCAGCAATTTTAGAACATAAGTCAATGGACATGACATCTGTGCCGCACCAGGCTATTTTCAATTCCAAATATCCTATAAATTACAGGCAAAAAACCCACACATTTAAGCCCAGAAATCAGGGTAGTTTTAAATAACCATTAGTACTTAATCTGTTTTTAGATTTTCTTTTAACTGTGGCAACTTTTGATGCAGTCACTAAGTTGAAGCCTTCATTAGCTTTATTTTACATCTGCGCAAAAAGACAGGCTCTCAGGTTTTGATGAATTTATTTTAATATGCCTCGGTTCCAAGCACCGACACAAATTGCATCAGGACCTGGATCATGGGACACCAATTTGCATGGGTTAATGATGGGATTGCTGTTTTCAGCAGTTGCCTGGGCTGACCATCTGATGATCTGTACTAAAATGGTTCCCATCAGCCAGAGAGGATGAAAATTGGCCCTCATGAAGTTTTAAGCTTATACCAATACATTTACAAATTCCACTAAAGATCTTAACTTCAGAATCCCTAGCTATCGGGTTAGCATGTTTCAGCTATGTTCTTGCAAGTTAATTTAAAGTAACTTAAACTAGTTTTGTGCACAAGTATGAACCCACCACTTTCCTGAAGGTTTTTTAATTTTTGAAAGCATCTGTATGTTGACGTTTAAAAGTAAATGCTTCTTTTTGAACAATCACTTCCATAATTTAATCATACCTGTCTGCGCAAGTCCCTTGTCTTTTTAGTCATTTTGTCAATCGCGGCATTGAGTGCATCGCCCCTTTCTTTTCGACCAGCCTGAAAGAAAAATGAAGTTTACTAGAACACATATTGCGACACTAACGTTTGAGTGAGGGTGCAAACGCATGTGCAAAAATCAAACAAGGTGATGGTCAACTGCAACAGTTCAGTACTTTAGAAATTCCAACATAAATATTTACTTAAAAATACATGAACTAGAAGTGTTTCATAGGACACCAATACCCATTAGTGATGATAATATAGTCAAAATAACATGACAATTTTGAAGTTACACTTTGATAGTCCTTAAAATCTGGAATGTCCAATTAAAAACTAAAACATTGCAATGCAAAACACCTGACTTTTCCCGAAGACTTACACTTCAATGAAAAGCCTCCAATTTCAACCACCACACTTAAATCCCTGTGCGATTTCAAGTTTCAATAAGTGAAATCACCTTCTGTTAATCAAATTGTTCAGCAATGCAGAAAAGGCCTGTTATCCCTTTTTAATGCAATAAAGATGCTCCAAACTTAGATTTTCACCCTCTACCTCCCACTTTCATCTTACACTTAGCTCAAATGTTTTACAGGTACAATTTAACAGAAATGTATTCAGAGAACAATTTTTCTTAATCCAACTTGAAGAATACCCAAATACCCTAAATATGCATCCTTTGGGTGAATACATGGTGCATAATGTTCACCGTCACCACATGAAGCTAATTCTGGCAGAGGGGATCACCTGTTGTAGAACATGCCCAATTTTCATCGCAACCGACTGTGCACATGCAGTGAAGGTAAAAAATAACTTTGAAAAGGTAACTAAATCAGAAACGGAGTATACAGAATTGCACCATATAAGAACTAGATTAATTTCATATTATTGCATTCCATAAAAGCACATTGTATTGGTATTAATTACCCAAACATGAAAATGCGATCAACTTCAAAACTTTAGAATTATGAAATGCCATAAAATGTAATTTTCAAAACCTCATTAGTTTTCTGAGCATTGCCCAACAATTTAAACCAGCATATTAAACTGCAAACCAAATTAGAAGTGGAGAGTAAACCACTGAATAATGCCCTTTAAACTGCTGTAGCAATTCTACAGCTATGTCAGGAACAGTTGAAAAAGTACTGTCCAACCAGCTGAAAATACATATGCCTTGTATATAAAAAAACATCCAGCACAAGACATATTCTAACCATTATTTGAACAAGTAAATACACACCATTTTAATAAATGATTATTTTGTTTGTATAATATTTATGTGGAATTTAAAGTACTAGATTTTTCTAAATAATGAACCCTGCTTTTGATAAACAGAAAAAACAGAAATTGTAATGACCAAGTCTGATGATATTAAGGATTTGGAGATGTCAAGATATGTACAATAAAAGAACGAGATTAAGTGGTCTTCTGCTATTCTAAACAGCAACATATAATTCCATGCACTAATGCTGCCTCTACTGGTGTTCCATCCTTTATACATCACTGCTGCACATTTGGGAATTGTATTTTTATATATACACTATATTCACATTCTTAATCTAGGGGGGCATTTTATTTATTCACTAGCAGCCCAAAAGTGATTATGAGGCAAAATATTACCCCATTTAACCTGCTCCATAATGTGAGTGGATCAGATCGGTCTTAAATTAAAACCATTAAATTGAGTGAAAACCATGAATAATATTTCTTCCAACTTATCTGTTCTAGACTCAGTTTTGTCAAAAGTAGTTGCACTGGGTTACACTGAAACAAAAGTCAGTTTCCTGTGTGTGACCTTTTCAGGTGTATGCTTAAAAAAAACATTTTTATTATAGTTGATTAGATGTGAAAATAGTACTGCACATAATTTTAGTTGAGGAGTGTTACATTTAAATCAGAAATTGAATTGACAGTAGTCCACTGTCAGCTTTCATCCACGTTAAGAATACACTCTCATATTCAAAATAGGACTTTAAAGGGCCAAGTTATATTATGTGCTGTATATCAACAGGACTTGAAAAACTGTTGTGGACACAAAATTCAGCACAACTGTCGCCTGAAATCAGAGGCCACTTTAAAATTTTGATAATTGGTAAGATGTCACTTCAAGTTAAATGCTTGGCTTGAAAACCAGTGGTACAACTGTTATGAAGCTATCATTTTAGGTTTAAAAGCAGTGACTGGATATACTTACTAAAAATATTTTTAATGCCAATAAAACATTTGACTTTTTGCAAATAAAACTTTTCTGGCATGTGTGTCAGCATGCAAAGCTGGCAATAAAGCTTGGGGTGGCCAACTCACACCAATCTAAAAGAGACAGCACCATCAAAACAATACCTGTAGAAGGACACCATTACAACCTACAGAAGATAACTTCCATTTTTATCAGTATGCATGAGAAACAAATCCAGATTCCATAAGTTTAAATTATCAGCCAACTGTTTATATACATGTGAACTTTGAGACATTTTACAAATCTTTGAAAATCAGCCAGCAGCAAATTAGCGCCCATTATAATTTTTCATGGAAAAGGAGGACAGACAGCAACAGGGAAACAAGCCATCTCAGGAATTAAAAATAAAAGACTGCCAATCAAGAAAATTGCAGCTTGAAAGGTGCCATTCTCTCTGCCTACCCCCATCCTCTTGTCCACATGGAATAGCAGGCCCACCTGCCATTACATCAGCCTCTATTTAGAAGGCCTTCTCTAGCTTCCTCAGCAGCCCAACAAACGAAAATGAGTTCTAAATCACTGCAGCACTCTCACTCTGTGCACCTGCTTTTAGGACCAGTGTTAAATAATCAGCTGATCTGCAAGATCTGGACTCCTCAGCACATTGGGGGATATGGAACTCAGTGGAAGCCAGAATAAACTAGCAATAACCATTGATGAAATGCAGCCTGAACCATGTACCTGTAACAGGGAGAAAACCACCCCAACCTTATCAACTGAGAAAGTTAACTCAAAGTCTCTATGCACATCTTTTTTTTTTCTTTGGCCTCCTTGTCTCGGGAGACAACGGGTAAGCGCCTGGAGGTGGTCAGTGGTTTGTGGAGCAGCGCCTGGAGTGGCTATAAAGGCCAATACTAGAGTGACAGACTGTTCCACAGGTGCTGCAGAAAAAATTGGTTGTCCGGGCTGTTACACAGTTGGCTCTCCCCTTGCGCTTCTGTCTTTTTTCCTGCCAACTGCTAAGTCTCTTCGACTCACCACACTTTAGCCCCACCTTTATGGCTGCCCGCCAGCTCTGGCGATCGCTGGCAACTGACTCCCATGACTTGTGATCAATGTCACAGGGCTTCATGTCGCGTTTGCAGATGTCTTTGCACGTACCTCCAAGAATTCTACTTGTTTTGCAATAGTAATTTGCTGGTTTAAGGTCCAGATTAAATATTCTGTTCGACAGGAGCATAAAAGGATAGAGTTTAACCACCTGTCCTAAACAAGCGCACCCTGCAGGAAGAATGCCAGAATCAAAACTTTCAGCTGGAGCAAAGTAACCATGCTGTGTGACTCCAAACTGAAAATGTGCAACAAAAAAATCCCACTGCCTACATCTAGACACTACACAACATAACTACTGCTGTTGCAGCAGATTCTCTGTGTGCTATTAGTGATCCGTGCAAAAACCCGGCCCATAGCTCAGATGACAACATAAAGAACCTGAAAAAAAATCTGTTACAAAGAACCCAGAACTCAGCGACAGCTGTCCCATTAATGCTATGTTATCTAGGAAATGTGTTCTCTGTTAATCCTGCAACCCAGGATATGAACTGTAATGCATACAGTATCCATAAGCCAGTGTGGAACAACTAACATGGTCACAGGTCATGCAAACCACACATGACTGCCCAATATTCTGATGGCAATTAGGAAGCTCAATTAAAATGCTGTGGTCATCATCCAGAATATGCATGCACTGCTCAATGGTGTAAATGTCTAGATGAGACACAAAATAAATGAGTTTGATGTCCATGCATGCAAAAAATGAAGCCAAGATGATGAAACAAGTAGACCAAACATAATTAAGTGGAAATAGTATTCTGGTAACGGCATCAGGTCAAAAGAAGATGAAATTATGTCAAAGAATTTATGGTTAGTGCAGTTCAGGAGCTGTGATCCATTCTGCCCTATGAGAATGAACTATATACAGTGTATGCGCAAAGTTCCCTTTGCACGTCAAATTCAAATTTGGCCTCATTGTATAAATGTCAGTTCTTTACTGAGTTTTAATGTAGATAAAAATGATATATTACGTCATTTGGCCTTACATAGAAAAAAAGCAGAGTCAGATTTCACAGAAGAAAGCATAATATTAGTTACAATTCTAGGAAACACTGTAGCTGAGCGAAAGCAGAGTGGGATAAAAGGTATGACGGCAAAGCAGGCCTGAGACTAGGAGCAGCACTAGCGGAAATTCGAAATTATAGTTACAGACATTTGACAGGCATTACTGTGGCTGCAAACATGATCCAGGATGGTATGTTGCCTCTCTGGTTACAGGGTCAAGATGTTGCTGAGAGGCTGCAGTGCACTGTTGCGGGGAAGGGGGGGGGGGGGGGGGGAAGAGAGCGGGGGGGTGAACAGCCAGAGGTTGTGGTCCATATCGGTAACAATGATATAGGTAGGAAGAGGATGAGGTCCTGCAGATAGATTTTAGCGAGTTAGGAATGAAACTAGCAAGCAGAAGCACAAAGGCAGTGGATCTTCAGATTATTCACGGTGCCATGTACTACTGAGTATAGAAATAGGAGGACACAGCAGATGAATGTGTGGCTGGAGAGATGGTGCAGGAAGAAGGGCTTTAGATTTCTGGGACATTGGGACTGGTTCTGGGGGAGGTGGGTCCTACATAGGCCTGACGGGTTGCACCTCGACAGAGCTGGGACCAATGCCCTTGCACGATGGTTTGCCAGTGCTGTCGAGGAGGGTTGAAACTAACTCGGCAGGGGAATGGGCATCAGGATGTAGTATTAGAGGGGAAAAATAAGGTGCACAAAGGGAGGGACGGGTAGCACAGAAGTACGAAATAGTAAGGCATTAGGTGGGAATAGACTCAAAGCGAATACAATCAGGTCTAAATTAGGTTTACAGAGCATGTATGTGAACATATGGAATGTGGTAAATAAGACTGGCGAATTGCAGGTGCAGATAGCCAAGTGGGAATATGATGTTGAGGTGATATTGGAGAGCTGGCTCAAAAAAGGGCAGGACTGGGTACTAAATATTCCTGGATACAAGCTGGAAAAATAGGGAAGGAATGAAATGATTAAGGAGAATATTTCAGTGTCAGAGAGAATGGATGTGCTGGAGGGGGTCAAGGACAGAATCTATTTGGTTAGAGTTTATTCGGTTAGAGTTAAGTGCAGTGCCCAGAATAGGGCACCATACTCTAGTTGAGACTGAATAAGTATTTTATAAAAGGTACATCTTAACTAACTTACTTTTGTGCGCTATGCCTCTATTTATAAAGGCCGGGATCCAGTATACCCTTGTAACCACTTTCTCATCCTCTTCCTACCTATATCGTTGTTACCAATATGGACCACGACCAACGAGTTGTGCACATATACTCCCAGGTCCCGCTGTTCCCGCGCCCCCTTTAGAATTGTATCTTTTATTTTATATTTCCTATCCTCATTCATCCTACCAGAATGTATCACCTCACACCTCTGCATTAAATTTCATCTGCCATGTGACTACCCATTCCACCAGTCTGGCTATGCCCTCTGGAAATGTATCACTATCCTCCTCAATTTCACAATACTTTCAAGTTTGTGCCATCTGAAAAATTTTCCCTGTACACCCAAGTTCTAGGTCATTAATATATATCGAGAAAATCAGTTGTCCGTACACAAGACTCTTGGGAAAGTTGCCCCACAGACTAATCAAACAACAGCCTGACAAAGTCACACTCACTGTACCATACATTCTAGCCAATGTCCCAGACACCTCTCCATCAGCATCCCTCGGTAAGTCCTGTCCCACCGTCAGGACAGACCCACCAGAGGTGGTATCACATTGGTATACAGTCTGGAGGGAGTCCTCAACATTGATTCCAGACCCCATGAAGTCTCATGACATCAAGTCAAACGTGGGGCAAGGAAACCTCCGAAAGATTACCACTATTGCCCTTTCTCAACTGATGAAATCAGTACCGCTCCATGTTGAACACCATTTGGAAGAAGCACTGAGGGTGACGAGGGCACAGAATGCACTCTGGGTGGGGGAACTTTAACGTCCATCACTAAGAGTGGCTCGGAAGCACCACTACTGACCGGGCTGGCTGAGTCCTGAAGCCCATAAGTGAACTGGGCTTGCGACAGGTGGTGAGAGAACCAAGAGGGAAAACCTACTTGACCTCATCCTCACCAATCTACCTGCCGCAGATGGATCTGTCCAAGAGTAGGAGTGAGCACTACACAGCCCCTGTGGAGACAAAGTCACGTCCTCACATTGACAACACCCTCCATCGTGTTGTGTGACATTACTACCAGAACAGATCTGGCAGCTCCAAACTGGGCATCCACAAGGTGCTGTGAGCCATCAGCAGCCGAATTATATTCAACTATAATCTGTATCATAGCCCAGCTTATCCCTCACTTACCATTAAGCTAGAGAGCCAACCATGGTTCAATGCAATATGTAGAAGAGCATGCCAGGAGCAGCACCAGGCATACCTAAAAATGAGGTATCAACTGGATGAAGCTTCCATACAGTACTACATGCATGCCAAACAGTAGAAGCAGCATGATATAGACAGAGCTAAGTGATCCCACAACCAACAGATCAGATCAAAGTTCTGCAGACCTGCCAAATCCAGCTGTGAAGGGTAGTGGACAATGAAATACTAACATGAGGAAGAGGCTCCAAAAACAGCCTCATCCTCAATGATGATGGAGCCCAGCATGCCAATGCAAAAGACAAGGCTGAAGTATTTGCAACCATCTTCGAGAGGATGATCCAGCTTTGCCTCCGCCCGAGTTCTCATCATCATAGATGACAGCCTTCAGACGATTTGATTCATTCCATGTGATCGCAAGAAACGGCTGAAGGCACTGGATACAGCAAAGGCTATGGACCCTGACAACATCCCGGCTGTAGTACTGAAGACTGGTGCTCCAGAACTAGCTGTGCCCTTAGCCAAGCTGGTCCAGTACAGCTACAACACTGCTGCATTTCTACACAGGCTGCTTCAGTATCTGAGTAGTCACGAATGGTGAACATGATTGCACTATCAGCGAACATCCCCACTACTGACCTTATGATTGAAGGATGGTCATTGATGAAGCAGCTGAAGATGGTTGGGGCCTAGGAAACTACCCTGAAGTTCTGCAGTGAGATCCTGAAGCTGAGATGATGGACCTCCAACAACCATAACCATCACCTTTTGTGCTAGGTATGACTCCAGTTTTGCTAGGGCTCCTTGATGCCATACTCTCACCTCACCGCTGGAGTTCAGCTCTTTTGTCCATGTTTGAACCAAGGCTATAATGAGGTCGGGAGCTGAGCAGCCCTGGCAGAACCCAAACTGAACGTCACTGAGAAGTTTATTGCTAAAGCAAGTGTCGCTTGATATTACTGTCAATGACTCCTCCCATCACTTTACTGATGACTGAAAGCAGACTGATGGGGCAGTAATTGGCCAAGTTGGACTTGTCCTGCTTTTTGTGTACAGGGCACACCGGAGCTGGGTAGATGCCAGTGCTGACGCAGTACTGGAACAGCTTGGCTAGAACAGCAAGTTCTGGAGCACAGGCCTTCAGTACTATGGCTGGAATGTTGTCAGGGCCCATCACCTTTGCAGTATCCAGTGCCTTCAGTCATTTCATGATATCACGTGGAGTGAATCAAATTGGCTAAAGACTAGCATCTGTGATGCTGGGAACTTTGGGGGAGGCAGAGATGGATCATCCACTCAGCACTTCTAGCTGAAAATTGTTGCAAATACTTCAGCCTTATCTTTTGCTGTGCTGGGCTCCCCCATCATTGAGGATGGTGATATTTGTGGAGCCACCTCCTCCAGTTATTTGTTTAATTGTCCACCACCATTCACAACTGGATGTAGCAGGTCTGCAGAACTTGGATCTGATCCGTTGGTTATGCGATAGCTTAGCTCTGTCTATTGCATGCTGCTTCAGCTGTTTGGCACGCAGATAGTCCTGCATTGTAGCTTCACCTGGTTGACACCTCATTTTGATGTATGCTTGATGCTGCTCCTGGCTTGCCCTCCTGCACTCTTCATTGGACCAGGGTTGGTCTCCCGGCTTGATGGTAATGGTAGAGTGGGGGATATGTTGGGCCATGAGATTACAGATTGCGGTTGAGTACAATTCCGCTGCTGCTGCTGATGGCCCACAGCGCCTCATGGATGTCCAGTTTTGCATTGATAGATCTGTTCGAAATTTATCCCATTTAGCACGGTGCTAGTGCCACACAACACAAAGGAGGGTATCCTCAATGTGAAGATGGGACTTTGTCTCACAAGGACTGTGTGGTGGTCACTCCTACCAATACTGTCATGGACAGATGCATCTGCGACAGGCAGATTGGCGAGGACGAGGTCAAGTATGTTCTTCCCTCTTGTTGGTTCCTTCACCACCTGCCGCAGACCCAGACTAGCAGCTATGTTCTTTAGGACTTGGCCAGCTCGATCAATAGTGGTGCTACTGAGTCACTCCTGGTGATGGACAATGAAAGTCCCCCACCCAGAGTACTTTCTGTGCTTTTGCCACCCTCAGTGCTTCTTCTGTGCTGTTCAACATGAAGGAGTACTGATTCATCAGCTGGGGGGGGGGGGGGGGGGGGGGGGTAAATCAGCAAGAGATTTCCCTGCCCACATTGGACCGATGCCACGAGCCATCATGGGGTCTGGAGTTGATGTTAAGGACTCCCAGGACAATTCCCTCCTGACTCTATACCACTGTGCTGCCACCTCTGCTGGATCTGTCCTATCAGTGGGACAGGACATACCCGTGGATGATGATGGCAGTGTCTGGGACATTGTCTGCAAGGTATGATTTCGTGAGTATGACTATGTCAGGCTGTTGCTTGACTAGTCTGTGGGACAGCTCTCCCAATTTTTGCACAAGCCCCCAGATGTCAATGAGGACGACTTTGCAGGGTCGACAGGGCTGGGTTCGCCATCGTCACTTATGGTGCCTAGGTCGATGCCGGGTAGTCCGTCCAGTTTCATTCTTTTTTGACTTTGGTGGTTAGGTACAACGGAGTGGCTTGCTAGGCCATTTCAGAGGGCATTTAAGAGTCAACCACATTTCTGTGGGTCTGAAATCATATGTAGGCCAGACCAGGTAAGGACAGCAGATTTCCTTCCCTAAAAGGATATTCGTGAACCAGATGGGTTTCTACAACAATCAACAATGGTTTCATGACCATCACGGACTAGCTTTTAATTCCAGATTTATTAATTGAATTCAAAGTCCACCTTCTGCTGTGGGGGGATTCGAACCCATGTCCCCAGAGCAATACCCTGAGTCTCTGGGTTACTCAGCCAGTGACAATACCACTAAGCCACCACCTCACCTGAAATTTCAAATCCTCTTATCCACATTGTTCAAAGCTCATTAGAATCAGAAAGCATCCCAATGGACTGGAAAATCGTAAAAATGATCCCCATTATAACAAAAAGGCAAGGGATGAACAAGTTATAAACTTGCCAGCTTCAACTCAATTCTGGTTGAAGTGTGCAAGGCTTTGGTTGCTTTAGGCCTCAGTGTTATAAGAACCACTTAGACCTTTCTTCAATCATAAGGTTAGAAGTGGGGATATTCGCTGATAATTGCACAATGCTCAGCACACCATTCACAACTACTCAGATACTGAAGCAGTCCGTGTAGAAATGCAAGACCTGGACAATATCCAGGCTTGGGCTGATAAGTGGCAAGTAACATTGGCGCCACACATGTGCCAGGCAATGACCATCTCCAACAAGAGAGAGTCTAACCATCTCCCCTTGACATTCAATGGCATTACCATCACTGAATCCCCCACTATCAACATTGACCAGAAACTGAACTGGAGTAGCGATATAAATACCGCACTACAAGAGCAGGTCATAGGCTAGGAATCCTGTGGCGAGTAACTCACCTCTCGACTCCCCAAAGCCTATCCACCATCTACAAGGCACAAGTCAGGAGTGTGATGGAATACTCTCCACTTGTCTGGATGGGTGCAGCTCCAACAACACTCAAGAACATTGACACCATCCAGGACAAAGCAGCCCACTTGATTGTTTGTAGATGGGATGCCATTCACTCCCTCCACCACCGATGCACAGTGGCAGCAGTGTGTACCATCTACAAGACGCACTGCAGCAACGCACCAAGGCTCCTTAGACAGCACCTTCCAAACCCGTGACCTCGACCAACGAGAAGGACAAGGGAAGCAAATGCATGGGAACACCACCACCTGCAAGTTACCCTCCAAGTCTCACACCATCCTGACTTGGAACCATATCTCAGTTCCTTCACTGTCGTGAGTCAAAATCCTGGAACTCCCTTCCTAACAGCACTGTGGGTGTACCTACCTCCCATGGACTGCTGCGACTCAAGAAGGCAGCTCATCACCACCTTCTCAAGGGCAATTAGGAATGAGCAATAAATGCTGGCCTAACCAGAGACACACACATCCCACAAATGAATAAAAAAAAAGTTAATGGAAAGAGCCAAGAAGAGGTCTATGAGGATGATTCCTTAACATTATAAGGCATAGTTATGAGGAAAGATAGTCTCACAAAAACTTTACTTTCTGAAGAGAAGGATGAAGAATGGAGCGAGGGGGAGGAATTAATAGTCAACATTTTCACTGGTATAGTAAGTTTGGGTGCAGAAAAAATCTTTTGTAGGGTACAGGATTCAAAAATTAACAAACACTATTTAAAGTGAAAGGTATGAGAAGAAAATGGAAAAAATGTGGCTAAATTTTCTATTTTATTATGTAAAAGGGCAATACAATGGCAGGACAAATTACTAGCCTGTACAAAAGAAAGGCGTTAGAAAATGGATAGGTTGTGTTAAATCTTCCAGAATCAAGTTAGAAAACTGATGGGTGGTTTGGAAAGTTAAGCTACAATGATCTTCTCCTACTCAAAACATGACCATATTAAAGCAGCTGAAATATTAATCCTCATTTTCATTTATCTGTGGTTTAATTCTTTAGTTGTTGGAGCAAAATCAATGTTTTTCTGCTTACTTTATAATACAATAGAGTTGATAACAGCTGCGATTTTGGTATTAGTGCTGTATACAAGTGCCCCTGCAGCAAGGATCATCACCAACAAGTGGCTTGTTCCACACCACATGCTTTCTGGTTCAGGTCAAGCTGAATGCTCAGCCTGCCTCTATCGGTAGGTGACATGGTTATTACCTTGCTGGTCTTCCCCAGCCAGTGCGGAAAGCTCATGAGTAAAATGAAAAGTGGTGATCATGACTTTTATACAGCTCAATTTTACCAGTACTCAAATTTAATTGTATCTGGACAGATTGCAAATAAGGAATCCTCCAGACTTTTGGATAATTACATCCAGTAGAAATAATCAAGTAATTTAAATGGAGCATTTCTAACTCACTCTAGCTGTCTCCACATAATGACTTCTCTTACTTTACTCAAATCTCCCTATTTTCCTGGTGCGACATTTCCCTAACCTTGCCAAAGCTAAGTATCAAAAAAGGACACCAGCAACTAGCCTAATCTCCTAGCATACACTGGTTTAGGAGAGATAGAAAGAACTCAAAAGTGTAAATTAATAAAATTCATGAAGTGCATTTGTATTGGATCATTTCAATGGTCATGGGTCAACACTGCCAATGGAACATTCTAGATTAGGGCAGAATGCCTATTTACTTAATTATATGTGCTAGTGCTTTTAGTGTCTGCTGCTATATTATTTGAATCAATCTCAAATAAAAGAATTTCTGTCAAGATTCTGAATCTGTGCTAAAATATAGCAGCAATAAACATGGCACATGTTGCCTAAGGATAGATTGCAAGATATTAGGTAAACAGCTCACATTATCTCAGATGTACAACACATAGCTTAATAAAGGCTTAAAACATCATTTTGAAGAGTTTTTCCTGAGAATTGATTTATTGGCTGATAACACGAGCTGACTAAATCTACAACTAGTTAGCAATGTTTACTGTTGTACAACTATTAAGCAGCTAAATGCCAAAGGGAAAAGCACAGATGCCATTTTCAAAAAGTATTTATTGGTCAAAAGTAGCACAAACTAATCATGGATTTGCTTTCACTACTTCAAGAGACAAAGGAATACCACTATAAATTTACATGTAAATTGCTGAATCATCTGACAACATGGTTGTCCCAGGATCAAAGTGTACAAAATGCCTTCAGACCAGTCCAAAGTTGTAGCCACTGCACATTATCTCACCTTTACAGTGAAGGAAGACCAACTCAAAATCAAAACCAGTTAAATCTATCAAATGTACATTTTCCCAGCCTATTTTTAAAAAAATAAAAATAGCATACTGAGGAAAATATATAAATGAGAATGTTACTTCCCCTTGAATATAATGATATTAATTCTCTTTGAAAGAGTTATAAACACATCACCATTCGATTTGCACCTCAAAAAAGTCAAGGAAAGGCTTAAAGGAAGTGATCAAAATCTTGCTACTATAAAATTAGTTCTGAATTATAATTTAAGTTATTTTCAATTACCTCCCTAAAACATTTTTCCAAATACTCATCTTAATATAAAGTTATTAAAGGTCTAATTATAGCTATTACTACATTTGTCAGTATCTGCTACACATTTATCTGTGCTAAGTTAAACTAGGGAATACAGTAAAGTCTCTATACTCTAAGACTGTCAACTACAAACAGTATAAATTCCATTTAAAATTGACTTCAGGGCTACATTGTGGGCAGCACAGTAAAAGGAGAGCAACACACTGAACAGTAAACTTGACTAATGGTAACAAAGCATACTGAAGCAGAAATCTAGCATTGAAGCTTATGAATGACAACTGTACAAAACATTAGCGACAATACCAATTCTAGAAAAAAATTTAACTAATTCAAGAATATATTTTGTAATAAAGTACACCAATGTAATTTTAAATTTAGCAACTGTTGAAAATATTAGCTAGAATTCACAGGGACCTTAGATTATGACACTGGTGGGCTTCAGTATGGAAACAAGATGTTCGGGGATAGGAACTGTGTTTTTATATGCATAGTAGAGTTAACCCTTTCTGCAAGATTAGACATGTTAAACAAGCTGATGAACATATCAGGCCATTTATTTAAAACGTAACTGATTCCAGATGGTGCAAAGTAATTAAAACCATCAAGGACTTGAGTGAAATAATTATATTATCACTTTGAATAAGAGTAACCTGAAACTCCCCAGTTTATTCGGATGGGTGCATCTCACTAATACTGTGTATGTGAGATTGACACAACTGTAATTGTTTGAAATGACTCCTGTAACTTTAAAGCAACCATGCATGCATATCTCATGCATCACATCCAGACCCAACATATTTGTTGTTGGTGGTACATAAAAATCAGATGCATCAGGAAATTTGGAAGGAACCAGTATTGCCTTCTTTGCCAAGTTGCCTCCAATCGTATATTTGCTGTCAGAGGCAATCTTAAAAAAATGGGCTTTAAGGTGTAGCATTGGAGAAGGCCGCCAAGACACACACTCCAAAGGAACAAAAGATCTATTTGAAACTTTTATTTAAAATTTGTTTAGAAATGAGAATTCTATCATACAAATGCATTGAGAACATTCTATGAATGTTAGGAAACATTTGGCTTCTGCTTGAAATATTTTAAATTGTAATGTTTGAATGCTAAGATGACCAAGGAGTTCAAGTTGCATCAGATTATATATACCAGTAAACATCAATGATCAGAGTAAATTGTCGATCTGCTCCTTTACTCAAAACACAACAGAATCTAAAATGTGTGAAAGAAAGTTGCACCAAACACAAATATATACTTATACCAAAAGACAGCAAGTGTTAAGACACCTGGCTTTCAATGGTATTTGCATATCCAAGATGATGAGAAACCACAAACATATGTGCACAAAGATAAACTGCAAAATTCCATGACAAACTTTTAAGTATAATTACTCTACATTCAATTACTGCTTTTAACTGGAGCTCCAAGACCCAACTGCAATTTCAATGCAAAATATATTCATAAAATTAACTACACACACTACCATCTGTCAGTGTAGTTAGCACTAATACTGCAAGTACTTTTTTGCATACCTCTATGATTTGGGTTCTTATGTGCAATCCTGACGCAACACTTGGTCAGTGCTGCACTGAATGTTTAGTGGTACTGTTTTAGAACTGCATTGCTAACAGTACAAATAATTTCACTACTTCTCCCTGGAATTCTCCTCTTAATGCAGAGACGTTTCTGAATATTTAATATTTATTAGTCTTTTGCTTCCAAAAAGCCTTGCAGTTTAGAAATGATTTCATACTGGGATAACACAAGAATTAGGAGCAAGAGTAGACCATGCAGCCGATCGATCCTACTCCACCATTCAAAACAATTATGGCCGATCTTAGGATTCAACTCCACTTTCCCGCCCGCTCGTCTATCCCAGCCTTAAATGTACTCAACCCTCTGGGATAGAGAATTCCAAAGATTCACAACCCTTTGAGTTAAGTAATTTCTCCTCATCTTAGTCCTAAATGATCGGCCCCTTATCCTGAGACTGTGCTCCCGTGTTTTAGATTCCCCGACCAGCGGAAATAATCTCTGGGCCCCTTTAGAATCTTGTGTTTCAATGAGATCATCTCTTATTCTTCTAAACTCCAGAGAATACAGCCCCAATTTACTCAGCCTCACATCATAGGACAATCCTCTCATCCCAGGGACCAATCTAGTGAACCTTCACTGTACCACCTCCAATGCAAGTATATAGTTTCTTAAATGTGGAGACCAAAACTGCAAACAGTACTCCAGCTGTGGTTTCACCTAAACCATGTACAACTGTAGCAATACTTCTCAATTCCTGTACTCCAATCCCCTTGCAATAAAAGCCAACATGCCATTTGCCTTCCTAATTGCTCGCTGTACCTGCATGTTAACTTTCTGCATTTCTTGTACAAGCACACCCAAGTCTCTTTGAACACTTGCAAGTTTCACACCTTTTAAAAATATTCTGCTTTTCTATTCTTACGACCAAAGTGAATAACTTCACACTTCCCTACACTCCATCTGCCATCTTGTTGCCCATTCACTTAACTTGTCTATATCTCTTTGCAGCCTGTGTCCCCACAGCTTTCCTTTCCACCTACTTTTCATCAGCAAACTTAGATACATTACTCTCTGTCTCATCTAAGTCATTAATATGATTAGATTAGATTAGAGATACAGCACTGAAACAGGCCCTTCGGCCCACCGAGTCTGTGTCGAACATCAACCACCCATTTATACTAATCCTACACTAATCCCATATTCCTACCAAACATCCCCACCTGTCCCTATATTTCCCTACCACCTACCTATACTAGTGACAATTTATAATGGCCAATTTACCTATCAACCTGCAAGTCTTTTGGCTTGTGGGAGGAAACCGGAGCACCCGGAGAAAACCCACGCAGACACAGGGAGAACTTGCAAACTCCACACAGGCAGTACCCGGAATCGAACCCAGGTCCCTGGAGCTGTGAGGCTGCGGTGCTAACCACTGCGCCACTGTGCCGCCCTAAAATTGCAAATAGCTGAGGCCCCAGCAATGATCCTTGCAGTAGTCCACTATTCACTGCCTGCCAACTTGAAAATGCCCCGTTCATGCCCACTCATTGCTTCCTGTCTGTTAACTAATCATTTATCTATGCTATCCATGAACCCTTATCTTGCCTATTAACCTTTTGTGTGGCACCTTATCGAATGTCCTTTGGAAATTCGGGTATACTACATCTACTGGTTCCCCATTATCTACCCTACTACTTATATCCTCGAAAAACTAATAAATTTGTCAACCAGGATTTCCCTTTAGTAAAACCATGTTGACTTGTTCTCATCATACTGTGCTTTTTAAAATGCATTGTTTAGCCTTCCTTAATAACAGATTCCAGCATTTTCCCAACAGCTGATGTTAGGCTAACTGGCCTGTAGTTCCCTGTTTTCTCTCTCCCTCCTTCAACTGTTCAGAATGCAACTCGAGGGACACAGTGCCAGAGATATTGCTCATCTAACACCACAATGGGAAATCCTCCACAAAATTATGCATCCAAAATGTTTGTTGCAAATGTTTGCAAATTTTATGTTTAATTCTGCCTGAATCCTTGGACATGTCAAATGCCTTTGTCTCCTATCACAATTAAAGTAGCATCAGGATAACCATGAGAATTGGGGTAAGTGTGAACCAACCTAAATGCTGACCAGTAAAACAATAAGCAAAATACTACCAATGCTGGAAATCTGAAACAGACAGAAAATTCTGGAAACAGAATCACAGAATGGTTACAGCACAAAAGGACATCTGTGCCAGCTTTCTGCGAAACAACTCAGCTAATATCACTCCCTGCCTTTTTCTCACAGCCCTGCAAATATTCTGTTCAGATAGTTATCCAGAAAGTCAGACATGGAGAGGAAAAAATAAGGTCAACTTTCCAAGCCTTTCCAACCTTCAAACAACCTGTTGGCTGGTTCTGGTTTCTAAGATGGCTAACCAAAGACTTTGTTGGTAGCCTCCATTTATAGACTATATCGTTCCTCACTTTTGTGTGAATATTCTCAGGTGACAATCTTTCCCATTATTTCGTTGATTTTTCTGAAGGACATAGAATTTGCTCAACTAGTGTGATGGAACCCAAGAGATCTTTGGTTGTTGCTCTCATTAGTTTCTCCAAGACAGTGCTTGCAGTAACCAGAAGGATGATTTCATGTACATCTGCCCTCCCTCTTTTACGACTGTGACATTACTAGCAGTTTAAATTGTGATGGCTTTAGTGTGAATGTGGCCATTTTTAAATTGTAAAAGAAAAATTTCTTTTACAGCTTCCATGCATTAATCCATACTTGACTGGGTAGCTATGCGTCCTATTCTGTTTTCTCCAATGCTGCCCTTAAACTATGAAATACAGAGTACCATCCCAGAGTAACTGGTCCTTGAAGTTTTTACCGCCCCACCTTTCCTTTGGAAAAGAAAAATAGAGCTTTGTATCGTCCCCTGATGACGTGACCCATGTTGGAAACTTGCTTTGGTATTTGTAATTTGAATTACCAATGAAAGGCTTCCTTCAATACTAAACATTTACAAAATTAAGACTGTCTGATAAAATCATTTAGAGCTTGTCAAAAAACAAATAAGCAAAATTATTGAGCAAGAAATGTCTCATATTTGGCTTGAGACACTTATCTATGAATCAGACATAAACTAAAGCTGCATGGTGACACCACTCTCCCAAAGAAGTGTTGGCAACATTTCTAGTTATTGTTGTAAAAACTTATTTCTTTGCTTTTCTGCGCCCAAAATGTTGCTGCCACAGTAAACATAAAAGAACCATATTTTTACATAATGTTTTTCACAAACTCAGGACATCCCAAAGTCCTTCACAATTAAGTGCTTTTGAAGTGTAGTCACTGTTGCAATGCAAGGAAAGACAGCAGCTAATTTGGACACAGCAAGATTACACAAACAGAAACAAGGGCCGGAATTTTACGTCGTGGCAGAGGCCCCGCCCAGTGGCTTAAAAGTCGGGAGTGAGCCTGCCTCCGCTGGGCCTGGAAGCCACACAGCGATTTTGTGTGGCCCAGCCCCTTAATTGGTTTTGGTCAGGACCTCTGTCCCTCTGAGGCAGGAAGTACTCCCTCCAACAGTTGCCAGCCAATCAGAGGGACAGCAGCTCCTCAGTCCCAGCAACACCGCCAGAAGCAGCGGTCACTGTGAGGACTGCATGCAGCCAGAAAAACAAGAGGGATGCTGGCCCCAAAAAAGGTGAGTGGGTTTTTGGGCGTCACCGGGGACAATTGCCTGGGCCCTGGTGAACGGGATGGGAGTTGATCGAGGGGGAGGGGAGGAAGTGGTCCAGCAGGGGTGTGCTGCTGGGGGTCCCTCTGTGGGGCACAGGGTGTCTGATCAGGAGGACCCCCGCAACCCCCCAAATCCGAGCTCACAAGGAGGCTGCCAGGTTTTATTGGGCAGCCTCCCCAGGTGGCAAAGTGCCCACCCACTGCTGGTAATATATCAGCGTTTGTAGGAGGAAGCCCTTAAATGGCAATTAATTGGCCATTTAAGGGCATCAACTGACCAGGGGAAGGCAGGCTGTTTGCCACCTCCCCTCTTCTCGTTTAAAGGCAGTGGGGGTGGGCAGGCAACAGGAACAGCACCCCCACCTCCCACTCAATTTTATGCCCCCCCGCCTGTCTCCAGGCCTGGCGGGGGTGGGGGGAGGGGAAGAGGGGGTGTAAAATTCCAGACGAGATAAATGAACAGATATCTATTTTTGATGGTATTGCTTGAAGAATAAATATTGTCCGCCACACCAGGAAAATCGCCCTGCCTTTCTTGAAAGGCTGCCATGCGATCGTCTGACAAGACACGAGTGTAATGCTTCATCCAAAAGATAGCATCTCTGACAATGCAGCACTGCCTCAGTACTCCGCTGAAGTGTCAGATTATGTTCTCATGTCACTAGTAGGGCTTGAACCCACAACCTTCAAACTCAGAAGAGAGCTGTACCATCGAGCCAAGACCAAAACCTTTTGCTTTAAACATATATTTAAAACATCTAGACAATGTTTATGAATTTTTTTTTTAGAGCAAACATTTTATTTGAAATGTTTCAGAATCAGAAAATTGAGCGATTTGTGGCTTTGGCAGTTGAGCTGCTGCCTAGATCCTAAACTCTGGTATTTCTTCCCTAAACCTCTCAAACTCCATCTCCTCCTTCAAAATTCTCCTTAAAACCCAACCCTTTGACCAAGCTTTTGGTCACCTGTCCCACTATCTCATGTGGCTTGGTGTCAAATTCTGTTTGATTACTCTCCTATGAAATACCTTTTACTACTTTAAAAGTGTTTATAAATAAATGTAGTTGTTGCCCACCATATAGGAAAGAAATTATTTAAAGTATTCATGCTTGGTTTAGTGTGCAATTGATGTCACAAATTAGATATGGTATACTTTTCAAGAATGTGATGACTTCAAATATGTGCAGTTTAACTTTCTAGGAAGCCATTTTAACCATTGCTCTCACAGGGTAGCACGTTTGTTGTAGTCTGCATGGATTTTAGCAACGTTTTTGACAAGGTCCCACATGACAGACTGGTTGGGAAAATAAAAGTCCATGGGATCCAAGGGAAAGTGGAAGGAAGCAACAGGTAATAGTCCATGGATGTTTTTATGATGAAGGCCGTTTCCAGTGGGGTTCTGCCTGGCTCACTGCTAGGTTCCTAGTTTTTCATGGTATATATCAGTGATTTAGACTTAACTGCAGGGGCCATGAATAAGTTTGTAGAGGATACAAAATTTATCTGAGAAAATATCAGATAAGCTGGGGTTGTTTCCTTTGGAAGAGAGGAGGCAGAGGGGAGATTTAATTGAGTCAGAGAGTAGAGTCATAGAGAGACACAGCACCGAAACAGGCCCTTCGG
Source organism: Heterodontus francisci (assembly GCF_036365525.1). NCBI lineage: Eukaryota > Metazoa > Chordata > Chondrichthyes > Heterodontiformes > Heterodontidae > Heterodontus > Heterodontus francisci. The sequence goes on from NC_090382.1 coordinate 42,025,971, forward strand.
CCCAACAAGTCCACGCCGACCAACCACCCATTTTATACCAATCCTACATTAATCCCATTTTCCCTCCCACATCCTCACCTTCCCTCAATTCTCCTACCACCTACCTACACAGGGACAATTTTCACAATGGCCAATTTACCCATCAACCCGCAAGTCTTTGGCATGTGGGAGGAAACCCATAGGTCACAGGGAGAACATGCAAACTCCGCACAGGCAGTACCCAGAACTGAACCTGGGTCACTGGAGCTGAGAGGCTGCGGTGCTAACCACTGCACTTGAGGTGCAGAAAATTATGAGGGACCTGGATAGTGAATAGGAAGGACCATTTCCCTTGGCAGGGAGGTCAATAATCAGAGGGAACAGATTTAAAGTAACTGGCAGAAGATGAGAGTGTTGTTGAGGAAAATTTTTTTCATCCTGAGGGGGTGGGGGTCTGGAACTCAATGTGAAAAGGATGAAAGAGACAGAAACCCTCATCATGTTTTTAAAATACTTGGATATGTACTTAAAAGTGCTGTAACCTACAGGGCTAATTAGGTTGGGTAGCTCTTGGCTGGCATGGAAATTTTTTATGTTTCTTCGGTAAAATTGAAGACTTCGATAGTTAAAAGTGAAGCTTGCTGTGCAATTTGGAAACATACAATTTGGAAACATAACATTTCAAATCCATTTGGGAATGGGAGAACAAAAATTGATACAAATAAATTCTATAAATGTGATCAGTGGTTAATTATGAAACAGGATTTTGACTAAACTTTTAGGGTTCATCTAGTTTCTTCACCATGTAGCTGAGCCTAGAAAACAGGATTCAATCCCTAGTTCTGAGTTAGTTGAGCCCAGCCAGGATACAGCAGAAACATTTCAACTGACTTTAACCCCGTGGGTTAGGTAGGTCGGGAGAAAAGATAAATATCGGCCAGAGTTCCTGATAACTATGCAGCACCTTTGCTGCAAGTGAACTTGCAGACATCAGGGTAGGGCAAGATTAGGTTTGGCTATGATGCTGTCTGTGGTCTAATTCCCTGCCATGGCTACACACATGATTATGATTACTTTTGTAAGTAGTGTAGTACAATCTGTGCCTGCTGAATCTGATGCATACAAGGAATTAGAAATGGGATGGGTGAGAAAAGAGGAAAAAGTGTATATAAACTCAGCATATTTAAACATCTAAATATTAAACCCCAATATAAAATTAGCCAATAGAATATAAAAACATGTAAAAACTATTACAAAAGGAATGAATATATGAATCAGTCTACATCTTCAATATACAGACTTAAGAGTCAAAATTTTGCATGGGGCAATTTAAAAACCATTTTGCTTCAATCTTTCAAATATTTTAAAACTGATGCATATTAAAATTACAAGGAGAGAAAATAGTTTCATGAAAGCAGATAAAAATGTGTGCAAAGCAATAGTCCTTCATTCTATCACTTAACCTTTAGGAATGCTTTCATTTATCAGTATTCTTGTCTAATATTAAAACAGCACCCAGAGATTAAAAATAGGGGCATCAGATTGCAGAATTAAACTTCTATTCATTTTTATATTCAGGTCAGACATTTTTAGTGATAGCTATTTTGTTTTTTCAAAGACTAGCTATTTGCTTCTTATAGGTTTTTTTTTATAAAAGGCACAACAGAAATTTAGTACAATAAAGATCAGCTATAATTCTATTGAAGGGCACGATTCTAGACAAATATTATATCCAGTACTTCCCCTTTTATTTATTAGTCATTTTAGATGCTTCAGTGTCTGTTTCATCTAATTTGCAGACTGCATGCAGCATGAAGCTCATCATCATGCTACTGAAAAGCCTGAAAACATTGCACGTCACAAGCTTACGCCAGCCTGCCACCAATCTGCAAGTCTGCGCTCTTGCAGCACCAGCACAGCACTCCTTTCCAAAGAAGCTTTCAGTCAATGTGTTCGCACCGCTAGCTAGTCTCTGCACAAGTACTTCATTACCATCAACAAGTTAAGGACAGGACCACCAGCTGTGCAGCCGAAGGTTTGGGCTTCAATTAAGCAATTGAATGGACAAGTGAAGGAAATGTTTGTTTGCATTCATTCTCGAGAAAAATTACTACAGTCCTAAGCCAGTGGAGATCAAAGCAGGGCAAGGGCAAAGCTTTGGGAGGAAACGTTACAGCTGGGATAGGTGAAGATTTGCTATGGCATTTTTCTTCTTGCCTCCAACTGGAATACTTGCTATTATCTTATGTGAAAGGAAATAGAAATCCTTTTGTATTGCGTCTTTTCAAAAGCTGCCTCTTCCACTGGAACTTCTTTCCAGCTCACTGCTCGAAGAGTCCGAACAGAAGGATAGTTGAATGCAGTCTCCAATGTGCAGAAAAGAATGGGTAAGTGTTTTCTTTTCATTTGGGATTTTCAATACCCAGATGGGAGGGAAACATAGGATTTTGTAGGGATGGAGGGGGAAGGAGGAGCAAATTACTTATTCTGTTGGAAACAACTAGAATGTTTCCCCTCTTAAAAACAAAATCAGGTCTGACAATTCTATCATCGTTAGCTACAACAGCTTTTGTGGGGGAGGGGGTGAAAATCTAAATCACTATATATGATGGACTGTTTAGGCTAGAAACCTAAATGAATTTCATTTGATTGCCACCTACAGGTTTGCATTCGAAGTGGCCATTGGGGGGGCCAACAACAGTGGCATTGTGTGTAATGAGCATGTTGTTGAAAATGCTGCCTGCCTCAGGCACAGCATGTCCACAAAAATGCAGATGCGAGGAGCTGCTCTTTTACTGCGACTCCCAAGGTTTTCAAGGAGTACCCAATAATGTCTCCCACGGGTCTATCGGCTTGTCGCTCAGGCACAATAGTTTTGTTGAACTGCAAAACGATCAGTTTACAAGCTTTAGCCAACTTACGTGGCTCTATTTAGATCACAACCAGATTTCTGTTATTCAAGAGGATGCCTTCCAAGGACTATACAAACTCAAAGAATTAATCCTCAGCTACAACAGAATTGTGCGCCTGGCAAATACTACATTCAGCCAACTGATTAACTTGCAGAATCTGGACCTGTCATTTAATCAAATTACTTCTCTACAACCAGAGCAATTCCACAGCCTACGGAAACTTCAGACACTACACCTACGTTCAAATTCACTAAGGACCATTCCCATAAGGGTTTTCTGGGACTGCCGAAGTCTGGAGTTTTTGGATATAAGCAACAATCGTTTGCGAAGCCTGGCTCGTAATGGCTTTGCAGGATTAATCAAACTCAAGGAGCTTCACCTAGAGCACAACCAGCTGACAAAGATTAATTTTGCTCATTTCCCTCGGCTAATTAGCCTCCAAACACTATTTTTACAGTGGAACAAAATTAGTATCCTGTTATGTGGAATGGAGTGGACTTGGGACACACTGGAAAAGCTCGATGTAAGTGGAAATGAGATTAGAACAATTGACTCTCATGTTTTCCCTACAATGCCGAACCTAAAGATACTTCTGATGGATTCAAACAAGCTCACCACACTGGATGTCCAGATTGTTAACTCCTGGAAATCTCTAACTCACATCGGTCTTTCTAGCAACATGTGGGTTTGTAACAAAAATATTTGTGCTCTGGCCTCCTGGCTAAGCAATTTCCAAGGTCGATGGGAGAACTCAATGGTCTGTGCTAGCCCAGAGCACACACAAGGCGAGGACATTTTAGATGCTGTTCATGGATTTCAAATCTGCAGTAATCTTTCAGCAACCACCACACAAATAACCACTGGTTATACAGACTCTACACAGCAGCCGGAAACTACTGAATATGTAACAGAATTAACGTCTACCGACTCCAGTACAGAGAATACTGAAAATCCAACTATAGGAACAACGACTGAAGACTTCCTTGAGCCCGATAATACTCTCTTTACTCACAGGATAATAACTGGAACAATGGCTCTATTGTTCTCTTTTTTCCTCATTATCTTCGTGGTGTATATTTCACGGAAATGCTGCCCCCCTACCCTAAGACGTATAAGGCACTGCTCCATGATGCAACACCGTAGGCAAATTCGCCACCAAGCCAGGCAGCCTATGGCAGATTTATCTACACAAGTACCCTATAATGAATATGAGCCCACCCATGAGGAAGGCGCACTGGTGATCATAAATGGTTATGGACAATGCAAATGTCAGCAGCTGCCTTATAAAGAATGTGAAGTATAAATTACTGAGCTCATGTAACCAACATACAGTTTAAGAAATGGGAAATCTGTGAGTAAAATGCTTTCAACTTTTAACTACAGAATTGAACTTTAATATTTTTTATTTGCAGAATAAAGTTACCAAAATTCTGGCACTGGCTCTCTTACTCTAAACTGCACCTGATGCTGTGAATGAAATTCAGCTTAGATTTCTCAGTCTGGATTTGCATCATGCCATTTGTGTTAAATTTATTTTTGTAATAACTATTTTATTTGTTGGTGGAAGAAACTACTTGAGCAATGGTTTCACAAAACAAATAGTTTTTAAAGGCATGTTAGAGAAACATTTTTTCTTAAAAGGAATTTCCTTAGCCACTAAGTGAGCTAGACAGTCTGTCACTAAAGATCAAACATCCTATTGTCTCATGTCCTTGGCATCAACCTCTCCGCACAAACAGATCTTTAGATAAGCCAGCTACTGTACGTTATTAAATACTGAGATCAGTTTGAAACTGTGCCCAAACTGTTTCATATGGTAGAAATCAGAAGGAATTAACAGTGAGCTATGTATTTTTAAATGTCAAAACCGAAACAAAATTAGTCTTTATTTTTAAACTGATAACTGAAGTTTTTGCTGGTTTAGCAGATCAGCACGCTTTGCAATTAAGCAAAGTACATTAAGATGGTTACCAAATAGCGATGCTTTCATAAAACATGTTTGTGAAATCCACCCAATTATATAATAAATTTTGCTCCTCAACCTTGAATAAAAAGATAAATTTTAAAAAGGTTAAATACTATGATCCAGGGATCATAAAATGTTCCAGCTAATCTGCACATTATCCTTTCAGTAGGAATACCTTGCAGTAAGTTGGTGTTATTAAAAACATTGCCACATAAAATATAGCTGCAGGTTAATACATTGTTCAGCATCCACATGGACGCTACATTAAGCAAATACATACAGCAATGTTCAATTGGCTAGATTCAAGGAATAAGCTACCACTGGGACTTCAACCAAATTACAGAAGAAAACAGAAATGCAGTCATGGCCTAGCTGGCAAATTAACATCTCACAGAAATATAGTGCACAATCAACCCTGTGTAATTTTTAACTAATGTAAATGTCATCAACTTAACGTCTGTCCACCCAAGAATGTCAGCATGTGGGAAACACCTGGAATTTCTGGTGGAGAGGGGCATGGAGAGAGACTCTGACACAACATGATAAAACAATAAGGTGTGTGGTGGAAAATGAAAAGGCTGCAGACTGCAAAGATAGACAAAAAATCTATAATGCAAAGGGATGTGTATATGCTATTGACCACTCTTCTCTCTTCCTCTTCACACATGCTGTTGTCCAGCAGCTACTGCACCCCTAGCATTCAAATACAGTCACTCTCTGCTTCAAGAATACAAGAGAGCAAGAGCTAGAGCAGGCACAGAAAGTCAACGCAAGCATAAGCAAATGTTGTAGAGGGGAAGGCAGGAAGCAATGATCACCAGGTACCAGAAATAGCTGAAGAGTTTGGTAGAAAATGGATCATGCATTAAAAGACAGGTCCGCAAGTTATTAACTAGAGGTTTCAAATTCCAAATAACATTCATTTTGTAGGACAATGCTGCCCCCTTTATTCAGGTGACTTGAAAATAAAATTCTATAAAACAATGCACTATAATAAAGGTCACACTCGTATCTGCTGGGTTAATATACGTAATTTGCTCTGATATATGGCTTGTAAATGTGCAGTAGAGTAGTATACTGGAGGAATACAGTAATGGCATTTGACTCATGTCTTCACCTCAGATCTAGGTTGAAATCTCACCCACAAAATTAATGTATCTATGCTATGGGCAAGGTTCCTAATTAAAATTGCTGTTCAGTTTAAAACCCAAGTTTGAATACCTGCATTAGATCAGAGTGATTCACAAATCTGCATTCTCTTCTTCATGCAATTTGATTTTTCAGAGGTAAAGCACACTAGAACTCAAAGCTTCAGTTGGGTGACTGTTTCCCTAGCATACCATGAATTCTCCCACCCTATCCCAAATCGCACCAAATTCCCACAGATTCAGAAGCAAGGACTCAGAAATCAACAGAAACGTAACCAATGCACTGATTGATCAAAGTGCGTAGCGCATGACTGCCTGCAATTTAGCACAAAATTGGATATCTCACTGAAACGGGCTACAAAGATAGCTCACAGGGAAATGAACATGTCACTGGACTATTAGGGCTGCTCTGCTCTTCTTATATTAGCATTAACACATGATTCACCTTGCATCCAGCTCATGTTACGTCTAATCTGGAAGCCCTCAATCCTGATCAGTGCAAAACTAAAAAGGAAATTATTAATTACCAGGATTCAACTCAATTACATCGCTGAATAAAATAAGGCCTAATTTTGTGCTACTTCGGCCATTAGCATCAATACTAAGAAATCAGACATGTAGCTTGCAGGTGAGGTTCTCCAAAAAAAATTGCAAACTTAAAAACTACCCAACAAATCTTATTTGGTTTAATTTTCACTCAAATTCTTATATTGTAATTTCTTAATACATTAAATCTATGTTAGTCTAAAAACAGCATAACCTCTGCTAAACTACAAAAATCTTTTATAAAAATTGCTTTGTAGAGTCTTTACTCAACCTGCTGTACTGTTTCCTTCTCCTCATTTTTGTGGAGAAACAAACGCTTTTTTCAGTTTACGCAGCTGACAGATTGGCCAATAATGGTTACTGGAAATGCAATGTAAACAGTTAATGTTAGATATGCTAATCATGTTTAAATTGTGGGTTCTCATTATTGGACTGTGTTAAAATTACAGGCTCCTCAAAGCTCAAGAGCCAAATTGAAGGTATTGTACTACGGCAAAACAAAATCAAAGAATGTGGAGTTATAATTTATGGTCTATGTTGAGGTTGCTGATGGGAAAGTGGGGTCACTGTAGATAGATTCAAGTATCCTCAGGCTAGAATTAGGAAAAGCAGAAAATGGGTCGCATTCCAGGGCCTGACTGCTATCCAGTGACCTCTGCTGGAGGTTTGTATGTGGACAAATGGATGAGGGGATACTGCAGCACCCTACATCAATAGTCCAGGAACATACAGGAATAGCATCAGCAGCTACCTTCATTACAGGCGGGGTAAGAAAAAAATTGGATCTGGGGAGAGGATAGAACAAACAATACAGACTTCTGCCATATGTTGCTGTTATGTAGGCAAAAACAACTCTTTCTGCACAGACCATGATCCCACAAAGAGCAATGAGATGAACAAACTATGAATTTATTTTTGTTGATGTGATACTGGGAGAACTTCTAGCTTTACTTTTTAAAAAAAAGCCATAGGAATTTTAATGTCCAGCTGTACCACAAGGCAAGATACACACGGTCTCAGGTTAATATATCACCCAAATATCTCCAACAAAGAAGCACTCCCTCAGTACTAAACTGTGTCAGTTTAGTAACTCAAATTTCTGGTGTCCAGCTTCAACCTCAGATTGAAAAATTCTATTTCTAGAAATCTGGGGCAAAACACTTTGGATATTAAAAATTAAAACTATGATTTTCCCATTTGAGTGCGTAATGGATATTTGTAAGCAAAGGCCAAAGATGAGTTTGAAAAAGGCAAAAATAGATTTGAAAATATTTACCATGTCTTTATACTTTGAATAGTTCAATCAGCTCAGAAAAATTCAGCAAATGAAAAGCAAAATACTGCTGATGCTGGAAATCTGAAACAAAGACATAAAATGTTGGAAATACTCAGCAGGTCTGGCAACATCTGGCTGGAAATCGGAAATAAAAACAGAACATGCTGGAAATATTCAGCAGGTCTGGCAGTATTCTGATGAAGGGTCATCGACCTGGAACATTAACACTTTCTCTCTCCAGATACTGCCAGATCTGCTGAATATTTCCAGCATTTTCTGTTTATAGTTCAGGAACATCCAGACCTTGTTTTCTGAAAAGACCTGGCTGTAAAAACATAGGAGACAGGTGGCTGTTTAGATACAACAGGAAAGGCCACTGTTTGCATTAACTGTTCACCATATTATCTGAGAACTTCCCAACTGTTGCCCCATTAATTGACTGAACCGCCGCAGAAGCAATCCTGTAAATGACCCAAGCGCTCGCCATCAGAGGCACTGAAATTCTCAGGTTTTTTTTGGATGCCAGCAGAAAGCCGAATGGCTTCTTACTACAGCACCTATGTCAGGTCCACCATCTTGATTCTAGCCAGGGGTGGTCTGAATTTCCAGTGCAGCCATACAGGCCAGTACTTTGGTCATTGTTGACATGCATCAAAACTGCACGTGGCCAGAATGATAAAGCTGCACAATTGTCAATCTGTTGCTGAATCTGCCTTGCAGTACAAACAATGCAATTTGCCAATGGAGCTCAATTATAAAACTGCTGCCATTACAAATAGTTCAATAACACAAAAGCAACCAATACTAGGTTTGTACTTAAAAGATGGCAGCATTTTGAAATTCTCTTTCTTTACTCTCCCCACTGCAAAAGCAAATACTGATCAAGATGAGATGCCTTGCCACGAAGATTCTACCCAGGAAATAGTAATTAAGTTCTTCCTTGGTACAGCATTTAAATTTTTTTTTAACCTTGGCATGCCATTAATTTCTGTGAAAAACATACAATATCTTACATCTGCACTGTACACAATCAGATTTTCCATTTTGAATTCAGGTTTATAATGTAAACTTGTCACACTGCAATTACAGCCTCATGTCAGTGTGGCACTGTAGTGCCTCCATTAGTAGGAGGGCATAATAACAATGGTAAGTTTACATAGTCCCATTATAACAAGTTCAAAATGGAAAATCTGACCCATGTACAGTACAGACACAAGATATTGTATGTTTTTCACAGAAGTTAATGGCAGTTTCCATTATAAAAGTGGGCATTGGAATTTGATGGAACTATTAAAATACTAGGCTGAGGGCACTGGATATAACAAAGGCTATGGACCCTGACAACATCCTGTCTTTAGTACTGCAGACTTGTGGTCCAAAACTAGCCATACCCTTAGCCAAGCTGATCCACTACAGATACAACACTGGCATCTACCTAACAATGTGGAAAATTGCCCACATTTGTCCTGTCCACAAAAAAAGACAAATCAAATTTGGTCATTACTGCCCCAGTCTACTGTCAATTATCAGCAAGGTAATGGAAGGTGCCATTGACAATGCTGTCAAGCAACGCTTACTCAGCAATAACCTGCTCACCAATGCTCAGTTTGGGTTCCGGCAGTACCACTCAGCTCCAGACCTCACTGGTGTCTTGGTTCAAACATTGACAAAACAGCTGAATCCCAAAGGTGAGGCGAGAGTGACTGCCCTTGATATCAAGATAACATGAGATTGAGTGCTGCATGAAGGAGCCTTAGCAAAACTAGAGTCAATGGGAATCAGGAGGAAGAACCTCCACTGGTTGGAGTCCTATCTAGCCCAAAGGAAGATGGTTGCTGTCGTTGGAGACCAATCATCTCGGCCCCAGAACATTGTTGCAGGAGTTCCTCAGGGTAGTGACCTAGGCCCAACCATCTTCAGCTGCAGCATCAATGACCTTCCCTCCAACATAAGGTCGAAGTGGGGTTGTTTGCTGATGATTGCAGTATTCAGTAACAATTGAAACTTCTGATACTGAAGCAGTCCGTGCCCACATGCAGGACGACCTGGACAATGTTCAGGCTTGGCCTGATAAGTGGCAAGTAACATTCAACATTCCACCACACAAGTACCAGGCAATGACCATATAGAGAATCTAACCATCTCCCCTTGACATTTGGCATTTGTTATGACGGTGCTTCAATATTATTTTAAAGTTTTTTTTGAGGACTTATGTATTTTAGAATTATAGACATTGTTTTATTTGGGGAAACTGAAAGGAATTCCAAGGATGTTTTTTTCCACTGGGGTCATTGAGAGTTGTGTTTGAAAACAAGATTTACTGGAAGTCACCTATCTTCAGATAAATACCCAGCAGGGACTTTCTGACTTGGGGGGAGATGTTTATACAGAAGTGGCAGGTCAAGATTTATAGGGGTCAGGAAGCTTGACACTTGAGATATTGTTTTTGGTTTCGCTTTGGACAGTGTGTTGGGGTGTGAACTGTTTAAGGCAGTTGGAGAAAACCAGTCAAGAGAGCAGTCATCAGCACCCTCTGCCATCTCTTCGAGAACTTCCTGAGAATCAAGTGTAAGAAATAGAAAAACTGATGCTGCATTTCTCCTGGAAAGCCTGCCAAACTGATCCTCAATGTCGTCTGAAAAGAGCTGTTCTACAAAGATCCCAGTGACAGCCGTCTACGCATATTTGGGACACCAGAATAAAGGGAGAACTGCCATCTTTCCATATCCTTTGTTTTCTTCAAGAATTACCAAGTATTTGGCCAAAGTATTTTTGTTTTGTAACAGAGCTCTAAAGAGGAAACCTCTTTTTCGGTTAATGTGTGTATGCGAGTGAGAGAGTGAGAGTGGCAGGCTAAGGTAAAAGGGAACTTTCGTATATCAATCTGTGTTGATGCTTTGCTTCGTTACTGGTTAAGTCTTGTTTTATAATAAACTGATAATGTTGTGGTTTATTAAAGAAACCTAGTTGGTGTATTTTTATTCTGGGATAAAAAGAAAATCTATGATTGACAATATCAGTAACTGGGTAAGCATTTAAATATATGTTGTGACCTTTGGAAAAGCTGAACTAGAAAAACAGTGCACTCCTCCCGCCTCAGTCGTAACACATTACCATCGCTGAATCCCCCACTATCATCCTGGGCGTTACCATTGACCAGAAACTTAATTTTACCAGACACATTAATACTGTAGCTACAAGAGCAGGTCAGAAGTTAGGAATTCTGCAGCAAGTAACTCACCACCTGACTCCTGAAAGCCTGTCCGCCATCTACAAAGCGCAAGTCAGGAGTGCGATGGAGTACTCTCCACTTGCCTGGATGAATGCAGTTCCAACAACACTCAAGAAGCTCAATGCCATCTAAGACAAAGCAGTCTGCTTGATCAGCACCCTATTTACCACCTTAAATATTCCCTTCACCACCAGAACAAAGTGGCAGCAGTATGTACCATCTACATGATGCACTGCAACAACTCGCCAAGGCTCCTTCCAAACCCGCAAGCTCTACCACCTAGAAGGACAAGGGCAGCAGATGCATGGGAACACCAATACCTGCAAGTTCCCCTCCAAGCTGTTCCTTTATCATCACTGGGTCAGAATCTTGGAACTCCCTCCCTAGTAGCACAGTGGCTGTACCTACACAACATGGACTGCAGTGGTTCAAGAAATCAGCTCATCAACACCTTATCAAGGGAAATTAGAATTGGGCAATAAATGCAGGCCTTGTCAGCCATGCTCACATCCCAGGAATGATTGAAAAAAAAAAAAGGACAAAACACGCGACTTTAAAATGGGGACAGAATTATATCTTTGTGTCTTGGTTCAATTTGGTCTTGCCCTGTAACCATACTTCACCTGTACATTCGGTATTAATTCCCTGTGCACAATGCTACTGGACTACCCCCACACAAATAAAGCCAACAATTGAACACTACCTATGACAATTAATGTTGTAGTTTAGCTTATTTGTGAAGTTCTGTTTCACAAACATTCAGCCAATTTCTTGCAAAAATTCTAAAATTAGTACAATTAAAGCAATGATTGGCAGCTGTTCCTTTCAATAATTCAGTATGATATTCAGAATTCAAAAATATTGAAAGTTGCAGTTTATGGATTAAAGTTGAATGGACAATTGTGAATTGTGAAGCGTTTAAGACTTCTATTAAGCCTACAAAAAATGAATTTGAACCAAAACGATGCGTGCACGGTATCTTAGCTTTTGAACTATAAATTGAAAAAGAGCCTCGCAGTATTTGGTACTGAACTGTAAACAAATAGCTTTGCAGTATAAAATAATGTCAGTCATATAGCACTGAAGGAAGACATTCGGCCCATTGTATCCATGCTTTCAAAGAGCTATCGAACAAGTCCCACTCCCTGATCTTTCTCCACAGCCCTGCAATTTTTTTTTTTCCTTTTCAAGAATTCATCCTTTCCCCTTCTGAAAGTTATTGAATCTGTCTCAACCACCCTTTCAAGCAGTGCCAGAATATAACCGCATGCTGCTTTAAAAAAATCTCATCCCCCGGTTCTTTTGGCAACAATCTTAAATCTATGTCCACTATCATAACTCCTCAATTTTGAATGCCTGAGTTAAATTTCCCCTTGACCTTCTCTGCTCCAAGGAGATCAATCCCAGCTTCTCCAGTCTCTCTACATAACTTGAAGTTCCTCATTCCTGGTATCATAGGAACATGCCAAATTAATTATTTAGTTGCAACATTTAAGTAAACAGGAGTTTTGAAAAAGCTATCCCAATGCCAAGTTTAGCAATAGATTCAATAAACATTCCAACACCAGCAAAGAAGTGAAATGCATAACTGGTACAAATTTAAGAAACATGGCCCACCCATCACAAAATTGGCACTAAAAATGGTCAGATAATAAAATTAAATTTTTGAATTAATACCCGATTGTTACTATTATTACAATGAAGCTCAGAGATTTGGCCATTTCCAAAATAAATTTTTAAACAAATGTGTACACTGCCAAATAATCTTGGGAAGGATGAATCCTACAGGATGGAAACGTACAATACTTACTCTGGTCTCTTTAGAAGCTCAGCTAAAAACAGACAGGGAACCAGAATTAGAAAGCAGAAAACTATTCTTAAAATGAAGAATTATAAGATCAGAATTGGGAGCAGTAGGCCACTCAGCCCTTCAAACCTGCTCTGCCATTCAATATGATCATGGCTTATCTTCTATCCCAACTCCACCTTCCTACACTAAATATTGTATAGGTGAGATCTCAATGATTTAACTACAATGCATCGATAATTACCAGACTAATTCTTGCCACTAGACCCACAAACATAATTCACTGTATTACTATCATATGGAAAAGCAATCAAAATTCACTTCCATGTGCAAAAGATGTTCTGCTCAGTGTACGTAAAATCCTTAGAATCTTAAATCAGGTTTATAAATTGACTTTAGAATAGAATATTAAACACTGTTAAATAGTGGCCAACATTGAGATATTGGGACCTTGCAACACATTTATAATTACTCTCAATGACAACATTGGTGTGATACCTTACAAATGATTCATAGTTTTTGTTTTAACTTAGTCATATCAAAAAAAGAGTTAAGGGGAAAACATTTCATGCGACTACAAAAAAAAATTACGGCTGGTATCTGACACAGGAACTCCATAATCATGGAGTGCATTTAGCATAATGCACATCTAAGATTTACCTGCAGTATAAAACTGATCACGTGCTGCAGCTGGTGTATTAATGTTACAGGAAGTGCAATAGTATGTCAAAGCATGTGAATATCTAAGTTAGTTTGACAAAAGTAGCTACATTTGGAATTTAGAACTTAAGACTAACATTTGCACCAGTTGACACTGAAATAATGGAACAGAATGCTATTTTAAAGCAGATTACTACTGAACTTAGACTGTTCTTGAGTAGTCAGTTGAGAAATCTATTTGTCATATGTTTGATAGGTCAACACTGTTGAAAATATTGTGGTAAAAAAAATCAGCAGGTATGTATGCATCCGCCCTCCACAAAAAGCAACAATCCTGTGAAAACAATGTTTTAAGATTACAAAGCAGAAAAAAGCATTGTACTTTGGATACTGTTGTTAGGAATGGTCTTTCAAAGTTTATCTCTGAGCGCCATCTAGACTAAAAGATTGGTGGTGCAGGTACATAGCAAGTACAATATAAAATTTTCAGAAGAAATCCAAAATGTATCAAATTGGATACAAGAGCAATAACTAGCAGAATTCTTTGTCCATTGTAAAATCCTGTTATCCGCATTTAAGACTTGTGATTGCACCATTGTTCTTTTCAATGCACCAGTGCTCGAGTTTGCATTCCTCTGTGCAGCAACGAAGGCGGGGAGAGCAAATCCGTACAATACAAAATTGGAAGAATTTCAGATATTATGGACAATCTTTATATAACAAGAAATCCCAAATGTGTGTTAAACAAACAGGAAATGGGGAATAGGTTGAGAACTCCCAAAGTCTTAATATTTTAGCAGCTAGAAACCTACCTCGTAACAATGGAAGGAAAGGCATCCAGTTTTGAAAATGAATTAATGATATAATGCAATAGGATTTTTAAAAAATCAATCTAGAAAAGGCAAATGTGTGAAAAATGTACACAATATGAACTGCTTCACGTCATAACTACAGTTCCAGTTTAAATGCAGTCCAAGTTAAAAATGTCTCGCAGACTATGGGCAAAAGTTAATTACAGCTAGGAATTTCTAGCTAGAAATCTTTATTGCAGCAGCTAGTTATGAGCGTTCTGCAAAACTATAAATCATTGGTGAGGCCACATTTAGAACTGTATGTGCAGTTTTGGATATAATGCGGCAAAACTACACCAACTTTTCAGGCACGATTCAGGAAAGTGACGAACAGTTCTAGAACTTTAAGCCTTAGGTTGATGGGAACTCAGAGCTAAACACGTTTACACTGGGTGAAAAATAGATTGAGAGAAGACGTGATTCAAGTTGTAAAAAAAGTGAAAGGCATGTATGTAAGCAGCATAAAACCACAAATTAAAAAAAACTGCATGTCTGATTTGGAGCAGGATTGGAAAACTTTAAAATGAAAGGGAGAAGGGTGGTTAAATATTGGAAGTATGGGGATGCTAAGTATTCCACTGTTTTGATAGATTGCCAAAGGTAATCTAAGTATTTACAGATAACATTCTCAAGATATTTCCCTGAAGATGAAGGTTAAATGGGTTAATAGCATTTTCACATTCCATGCTTTCTTATGAAACATTTCTGAAACTACCCTGGAGATTGAAGATAAGCTTGAAATAGAAAAGGGCTATCAATCCATCAGGTCAGTTCTTTTCCCTGACTATATCACAGACTCCGTCAAACGTTTTATCACAGGGCAACATTTCTCTTACCCCCAACAGTAAAATACGTGAAAAACTCGTGGACTATTTTTCATCTTTCACCCTGATTATTAGCATGATACTTAAATGACCCTAACTATTCAAATTCCACACAACAGTGATCATATATCTATACTTGCGCCTTGGCTCAGGGTTAGCACTCTGGCATATGAGTCAGAAGGTTGTACATTCAAGTCTCACTCTAGAGAGTTGAGCACCTAATCAAGACTGACACTCCAATGCAGTACAGAGGGGGTACTGCACTGTCAGATGTGCTGTCTTTCAGACATCACATCAGGTGGATGTAGACGACTCCATGGAACTATTTAAAGATGAGCAGTGCCATCCCAGCTTCCTGGCCAATATTTAGGTTTCCCCTTGTGGAAGAATCTAGAACTAGGGGTCACTGTTCAAAAATAAGAGGTCGTCCATTTAAGATAGGGATGAGGAGAATTATTTTTCTCTCAGAGGATCGTGAGTCTTTGGAATTCTCTACCTCAAAAGGCGGTGGAAGCAAAGACTTCCAATATTTTTAAGCCAGAGGTAGATAGTTTCTTGATAAGCAAGGTGGTGGAAGGTTATCAGAGGTAGGTGGAAATGTGGAGTAATCAGCTCAGCCATGAACTTACTGAATGGCGGAGCAGGCTCGAAGGGCCGAGTGGCCTACTCTTGCTCCTAATTCGTATATTTATAACCAAGGCCATGAAAGAAGCAATTATCTGGTCATGTATCTCCAAAAAGGGAACCAGAACAGCAAAAAGAGGTAAGGTGTATAGAAAAGTAGGAGGGATAAACAGCAACAGAATAATGAATAGTGTAGCAAGAATTAGATGAAGTAAAAAAGTAAAGCTGACTAGCATAATGTTGGAATGCATTTGTGTTAATGCAAGAAATATTATAAATAAGGTTGCGGAGCTGCAGGCACATGTTGCCATCTGGAGTTATGATATAGTGGCTAGAACATGAGCAGGAATGAGTACTAAACATTCCTGACTACAATGTATTCAGGAGGGATAGGAAAGAGAAAGAAAAAGAAGGTGCAGTGGCAATATTGACCAAGAATATTACAGTTCTACAGAAGGACCATAGAATAGAGCGTTCAAAGACCATCTATTTACTTAGAATTAAGAAACAGAAAAGAAACTGATACATCGCTCGGTGTTTTCTAGTCTCCCAAATAGTGAGAAGGAGATAGAGGAGAAAATCTGTATGCAAATTTTAGAAATATGTAAAAAGGGCAATAATAGTAGGGGACTTCAATTACTCTAATACAGACTGAGTGAGTGTGGTAGGAAAGTAAAGGGCAAGGAGGGTGAAGAATTCCTAAAATGCGTACAGGAGGACTTTCTTCATCAGTCTGTGTCAAGCCTAACAAGGAAGGAAGCAGCATTGGATGGAGTTCTACAAATGAAGTAGATTAAGTGGAGTGCGTTTCAGTGGTAGAACACTGTGAAATTAAAATTAGATTTAAAGTAATTACAGAAAGGGACAAAGAAAAATCAAAAGGTGAAATACCCAACAGGAACAGAGTCAACTTCAGTGATTTGAGAAGGAATCTAGGACAGGTGGACTGAAAATAAAGACTGCCCACAAGAATAAACAAATACTTCCAGAAAGCGGAAAGATGAGGCATTGTCATGCTAGGCCCCCACCTGCCAAGAATGAGGCACATTAATTTTGTCATGAACATTGATTTTAAACTGTTACTGGAGTGAAGAAAGGACTTGTTAAACAGACCAGCCGTGGCTGGAAAAGACATTTGCATATTAACAGATGGAGATTGGAAGCACAAAGGACCATTCCCTGACACATTCAACCCACAATGGACCTTGACTACCAGGTAGCGTGTGTAAAAGAAGCATTCCAGAGACTAAGGTGGTATAATCCAGGACTTGTTAGACCAACTGGTCACATCACTGACTAGCTATTCCAGGGTCTTTTGAACTAGTCAGAGAGAGTTTGAACTCAAAGACTGTTTACTCCTGGAGTGAAAAGATTTCTCCTGTCCACTCCCATCTCTTTCTCAGAATCCACTGAAAACATATGAACCCCAAGAGAGAAAAGTCTCCTACAGTAAACAAGGTTTAAGAATACTGGGCACCAACGAAAAGCAAGAACTACCTACAATCAAGGACTCTACGGTGAGCTCAAAGAACCATAACAAAAACTCTTCAGGTATTGCAAACTTTTCCATTATTTTTCTTCTGCTCTTTTCTGTCTCTATTTGCATGCGTGTATTGCATATGCATGGTAGCGTGGGCGTGTCATGTATCCGTAGGCGTCAAGTGAATTAGAGTTTAAGTTTAATAAATTTCAACTTTTCTTCTTAAACCTAAGAAAACCCATTTGTGTTCGTTTCTTTGCCTTATAATTGGAAAGCGGTGAATAAGGATTCATCAAGGGGGAGCTAAAAATACTGTTTAAAATTAAACCTTTTATGGTAAGACCAGGTGAAGGCATAAGGGACCCCTAGACACCTTTCTCACCTGGTCATAACAGCATTCAAAGCTGGAACTTGCTAAATGACAGAGGAAAGCTGTTAAAATGAAACAAAAAGGGTTATGACAAATGTCAGCTGCAGAATACAGTAGAAAGCCAGGTCGAATACAGAGTGCAGGAAAAAACTGAAAAAGATACAAGGGCAAAGAGAGTATGAGAAAATATTAGCAGGAAACAAAGGAAACCAAAAATCTTTTTAACACATAAAAAGTAAAAAAATAAGTTAAAGGAATGGTAAGGCTAAATAGGGACAAAAAAGGAAATCTTCATGTGGAGTCAGCAGGCATGACTGTGGTACTGAAGGATGCATGTGTCTTCACAAAAGAGGAGGAGGAAGTTAATGCCATGGTGGGGGGGGGGGGGGGAAGAGAGCTATTGAGTAGGATAAAAATAGATACAAGTGATATACAACATAGGTTGGCATCAAAGTTAGCAAGTTACCCAATCCAAATGGAATGCATCCTAGGTTGGTGAGGGAACCTAGGGTGGAGATAGCAAAAGCTCTGACCACAATCTTTCCTCCTTGGATACAAGTGAGGTGCAACCTTGTTCAAAAAAGGAGGCATAAACCTGGTAACCACAGGTCAGTCAGCCTATGGTCAGTGGTGCAGGCCATCGCCAAGGACAAATTTAATTCTCACTTCGAAAAGCATGGGTCAACAGCCAGCCAGTTATGAAAGGCAAATCCTGTCTGACTACTTTATTTAGATTAGATGAACTGAAAGGGAGGATTGAGGTAGTGATGTAGTTGATATTGATATGGACTTTCAAAAGACAGTTTGATAAAGTACCTCATAGAAGACTTATTTGGAAAATAGAAGTGCATGGTGTTAAAGGACAGTAGTAACTTGGGTACATAATTAGCTAAGGGATTGGAGGCAGAGAGTAGTGGTGAACAGTTGTTTTCTGACTAGAGAGAAGAATGCAGTGAGATCCCCCAGGGCTCAGTATAGGACCAGTGTTTTTCTTATTCTACATAAATGACTTGGACTTGCACATAATGGAATAGAATTTCAAAGTTTGCAGATTATATAAAACTTGCCAACATAGTTAATAGTGAGCAGGATACCAGAAGATTCCAGAAGGACATAGGCAGCATGGTGAAATGGGCAGACAAAACCTAATGAGAAGAAGTGTGAAATGATGCACTTTGGGAGGAACATAGTGAGGCAGCATAATCTAAATGGTACTATTTTGAGGTGGTTCAAAAGCAGAGGGACTTGGGATACATATTCACAAACAGGACAAGCTCAGAAAAGAGTTAAGAAAACATATGGCATACTTGGCTTCGTAAATAGGGGGAATGAATACAGAAACAAGGAAGTCATCCTAAACTTTGACTCATCATTGGTTAGGTCTCAGCTGGAGCATGGCATACAATTCTAAGCACCACATTTTAGGAAGGACGTCAAGACCTTGGTGAGGTTACAGAGGAGGTTTTACAAGGATATCATCAGGAAGCAGACACATCAGTTCCGCGGAGAGATTGGAGAAGCTGGGATTGTTCTCCTCGAGAGCAGAGAAGGTTAAGTGGAGAGCTAAATTATGAAGGGCTTTGATAGACAAAATAAAGAGAAACAGTTTCCTCTGGCAAATGCGTCAGTAACCACGGATCAGAGATTTAAAATAACTGGCAAAAAGAACGGGAGAGAAATGAGGAAATTTTTCCCCCACTAGTGTTAAGATCTGGAACACACTACCTGGAAGGGTGGTGGAATAAATTCAATAGGAACTTTCAAAGGCATTTGGACATGTACTTGAAGAGGACTAATTTGCAAGCTAGGGAAAATGCTGGGGAAAGGACTAAATCGAGCAGTCCTTTTAAGGGCCACCACATGTATGGTGGGCTGAAAGGCCTCCTTCTGTGCTATAAAATTCTATGATCCTCTTTGTTTGTAAGATCCTGCCAAGTGCAAATTAGCCACGTTTCTCTGCATAACAGTGAGTAAATTGGAAAGCACTTCATTGATTGTAAAGCATTTTGGGATACCCTGTAGTCATGAATGGCGCTATATAAAGACTTTTTTCTTGTATCCTTCAGTTTCATTACCATTCAACTAGCTTAAAAAGTGTATTCAGCTTTAACTGTTCTTGCAGACAGTCTCACACATCAACATCTTGTGGAAGCGGGGAAGTGGGTGGATGGAATGGAGAATAAAAATTCCAAGATTTGTGTGAAGTTCATTCATTTTCTATTCATGTCCTTTAATTCTATGCTCATAGTCCAAGTTACAAAAAGAATCTGCATTATCCATACCGTTGAATATTATCTCCCAATCGCCCTCTTTCGACTGAATAGTGTCACATGCTTCTCTGAAATTTTTCCCACAGCACAAGCTGTTTTAACAATACAGTGCCTAAAGCCACACAACATTGCAAATGTAACTTCATGGATGACCCACAAAATTGTTTCTTGAATTAAGGCGTTGCTTGTAGATAAACCCCAGAACATGTTTAGCCAAGTTGATGAAAGTTACACATGGATATAATCAGTGATGCAGCACACGACACCATTCAGCCCCTGTATCTGTGCCAGTTCTTTACTGCAGTTAGTCCAACTCTTGAGCTCCTTCCCCATAGCTCTGCAAAACCTTTTCCCCTTCAAGTACTTATCCAATTCTCTTTTGAAAGTTATTACTGAATATGCTGCCATCACCCTGTAAGGCAGTGCATGCCAGATCATAGCATGCCGTGTAAAATAAAACATGCATCTTCTCTCTGGTTCTTTCGCCAATTACTTTACACCTGCCTCTATAAAAGATAATTCTTTCAAACCAAAATCTTAATTTTCATGACAAATGACACTAAGCATACTATCCTGGTTTTTTGTTCTAATGTACATCTTATATTAACGCATATTAGAAATCCATTTTTCATACCTTTATTCAGCCATTTAATTGGCTCAAATCCCTTGTATGCTCAACCTTTTGCAACCTGGCCACAGCATTGCATCAGCAAATGTCTTTCGATTTATTCCTTTTCACAACATTTATGAATAACATTAACAGCAGAGGTCCCAGAACATTACCCTGTAGAATTACTGCATCCCAAGTAAAGCTTTTTCCATTATTGCCACATATTTTCCATTCCTGATCAAAATTTCAACACAATTAGTCAATTTACCATTAATTTCGAATAGCTTGTTCTTTATAAAACTCATTAGCATCCTCTGGTGGTAGAATTTGAGCATTAAAATGGATTGTGAGCTCTGAAAAATTAACTTTTTAAAAATAGCATTCACAGAATATGGGTATCACTGGCAAGGCCAGCATTTATTGCCCACCTCTAACTACCCTTGAGAAGGTGGTGACCCATGTGATGAAGGTACTCCCAATAGTACTGTTAAGCAGGGAGTTCCAGGATTTCAGCCCAGCAATAAGGAAGTGATGCCAATATATTTCCAAGTCAGGATGGCGCGAGATTGGAGGGAAACTTGGAGGAGGTGGTGGTGTTGCTATGTGCTTACTGCCCTTGTCTTTGCAATAGTAAAGATCACGGGTTTGGGAGGTGCTGTTGAAGGAGCCTTGGTAAGTTACTCAGCACAGTATACCCAGCCTCCGACTTGCAGCCTCGTTATTTATGTGGCTCGTCCAGCTAAGCTTTTAAGTCAGTGGTGACACGGAACACAAAAGTCCGAGTGTATCAGGCCTGTGTCCTCAGTACCTTGCTCTACGGCAGCGAGGCCTGGACAACGTATGCCAGCCAAGAGCGACGTCTCAATTCATTCCATCTTCGCTGCCTTCGGAGAATACTTGGCATCAGGTGGCAGGACTATATCTCCAACACAGAAGTCCTTGAAGCAGCCAACACCCCCAGCTTATACACACTACTGAGTCAGCGGCGCTTGAGATGGCTTGGCCATGTGAGCCGCATGGAAGATGGCAGGATCCCCAAAGACACATTGTACAGCGAGCTCGCCACTGGTATCAGACCCACCGGCCGTCCATGTCTCCGCTATAAAGACGTCTGCAAACGCGACATGAAATCGTGTGACACTGATCACAAGTCGTGGGAGTCAGTTGCCAGCATTCGCCAGAGATGGCGGGCAGCCATAAAGCCAGGGCTAAATTGTGGCGAGTCAAAGAGACTTAGTAGTTGGCAGGAAAAAAGACAGAGGCGCAAGGGGAGAGCCAACTGTGCAACAGCCCCGACAAACAAATTTCTCTGCAGCACCTGTGGAAGAGCCTGTCACTCCAGAATTGGCCTTTATAGCCACTCCAGGCGCTGCTTCACAAACCACTGACCACCTCCAGGCGCGTATCCATTGTCTCTCGAGATAAGGAGGCCCAAAAGAAAAAAAAAAGATTCCCAGAATGTTACTTTGGGGGGTGGGGTAGAAATTAGACGATAGTAATGCCATTGAATGTTATGGGAAGGTGGTTAGACTCTGCTGTTGGTGATAGTCATTGCCTGGAACTTCTGTGATGCAAATGTTACTTGCAACCTAGCCCCAAGCCTGAATGTTGTCCAGGTTAAGCTGCATGGGGTAATGGGCCACATCAGTATCTGAGGAGTTGCAGATGATATTGAACACAATACCATCAGCAGCAAACATCCTCACTTCTAATCTTATGAGAGGGAGGGTCAGTGATACAGCAGCTGAAACTGGTTGGGCCTTGAACACTGCCCTGAGAACCTCCTGCAGCGATGTCCTGGAGATGATTTGCCTCCAACAACTACAACCATCTTCCTTTGTGCTAGGTAGGTCTCCAACCAGGAGTGTTTTCCACTTCAAATTTTACAAGGGCTCCTTGATGCCAAGGGCAATCACTCTCACCCCTGGAATTTGTTCCTTTGTCCAAGTTCGGACTAAGGCTACAATGAATTCTGGAGCTGAGTGACCCTGGGGGAACCCAAACTGAGCAGTGAATAGGTTACTCGTGAATATGTGCCACTTGATAGCACTGTGATGACACCTTCCATCTGATGGGGAGGTAATCGTCCAGATTGGATTTGCCCTGGTTTTTCCAGATAGGATATACTTGAGCAATTTTCTACTATGCCAGGAAGATTCCAGTGTTGTATTTACATCAGAACAGTTTGATAGAAGCCTGGCTAGTTCTGCAAAGTCTTAAATGCCACAACTGGAATATTGTTGCTGCTTGTAACCTTTGCTGTATCCAGTACGTTCAGCATTTCTGGATATCACGTGGAGTAAATCAAATTGGATGAAGACTGGTTTCTGTGATGTTGGGAGCCTCAGGTGGTGATTGGGAGGGATTACCACTTGGCATTGCTAGATGAAGACGGTGGCAAACATTTCCGTCATCTCTTTTCCATTCATGCTGTGTTTCATCATCACTGGGACTGGGAATGTCCATGGAGCTGCTGCCTCCCCCCATTAGTTGTTTAAGATCGTATACCACAATTCACAAATGGATGGGGCAGGACTAGAGAGTCTGATCTGTTGGTTGTAGAATCATTTAGCACTGTTCCTCCGCTGTTTAACTTGCATCCTGTGTTGTAGCTTCACGAGGTTGGTACCTCATTTTTAGGTATGCCTTGTGCTGCTCCTGGTATGCTCTTCTACACTCCTCATTGAACCAGGGATGTTCCCATAGCTTGATAGTAATGGCAGAGTGAAGGTTATGCCAGGCCCTGAGGCTACAGATTGTGGATGAATACAATTCTTCTGCTTCTGATGGTCCACAGAGCCTCATGGATGCCTAGTTTTGGGATGCTAGATCTGTTCTGAATCTATCCCATTTAGCACAATGTTAATTCCACACAACACAATGGAGGGTGTCCTCAATGTGAAGATGTAATTTTGTCTCCGCAAGGACTGTGTAGTGGTCACCCCTACCAACTGTCACAGACAGATGCATCTGCAACAGGTAAACTGGTGAAGACAAGGGCAAGTATGTTTTTTTCCTTGTATTGGATCGCTCACCACCCACGCAGGCTCAGTCTGGCAGCTATGTCCTTCAGGACTCTGCCAGTAGTGATGCTACTGAGCCACTTTCAGTGATGGACATTGAAGTCCCTCACCCAGAGTACATTCTAGGCTACCCTCAGTGCTTCTGTCAAGTGATGTTCAACATGGATGAGTATCGATTCACAGCTTGAGGGAAGGCTGTAGGTGGTAATCAGGAAGAGGTTTCTTGCTCATATTTGACCTGATTCCATTAGACTTCATGGGGTCTGGAGTCAATGTTGAGGACTCCCAGGGTCATTCGCTCCCAACTGCATAACACTGTCTCGACCTCTGGTGGGTCTGTCCTGCTGGGATGGTGATGGAAGAGTCTGGGACTTTGGCTGAAAGTAGGATTCTGAGAGTATGCCTGTCAGGCTGCTGATTGACTAAGCAACAAGATTATATGTTTGTAGATTTTACTTCAAAGTTATATTGCAAATTTTGGTGTCAACACTCCCAGTGTGGCAGTTTATAATGCTACCCCTCTAAATTACTTTTGAAATTGTTTAAGCAAACTAGTTCATTATTTGTGAAGAGCTTTATGACATTCTGAAGACATGATCAGGCATGAATTACATAAATACTGCTGTTTTCCTTGCACTGTCAATTTGAAATACTCATAAAAGAGCATTTCATGGAATTAATGGCCATTTGAATCAGCAAGTGCAAATTCCCAATCTACATACATGCTTGTGAAACCTGAGACTATTAATTGTTGATATGTTTAAATGTGCCAAATGGATATCAAAGCATTCAAGTCACGGACAGAGATACGATGAGAGTAGTTAAGTAAAGTCCTTTTTAAAAAAAAAAAGAAAACGAAGCATATCCTACACATAAAAACAGGGCAAACGACTACCAGTCAAGAAAACCATAGGGCAATTCTTGTTAATAAATTTATACAGTTACCTAACATATTGCCAGCAATCTTCCCCATTCCTACACAGTTTAAGTGGCCCATAATTGGCCTTCGCTAATCAGATAATAGTTAATTGATAAGTTAAGGTAAAAACTACTTCAATTGCTCATCTGATTGAGAAGTGAAGAATAGATCAATCCTGGGTCTGCTCTCAATTACTTAGGTTCATCAGGGCAGGGGCTCAACAATTAGCCTCAGTGGGAAAGAGAGAAGAGGGATATTATCACTGTTGCGACTCTATAAATGGGTGTGAATTGTTATGAGACTTGCAATCAGTATTAGAGATGTACTTTTCTTAAATGAATGTCCACGTTTAAGCTTATTACTATAGCTACATAAAAGTGGAATATTTGCTTTCACAGCTAAGCTTGGTTTATGCACAAGTTACATTATGGACAAAAGGCTTACAGCATTGCATTGTAGAAGATTAATTTTACAAATTCTGACGGTGCACTTTTTGGGACCTGATGTAAAATAATTTCTAGTCACAATATTAGTTGCAAATAAAATGCAGTAATATAATATAAATAATGTTTCTCATTTTCAATTTCTACATTAAAGGTTAATACTTCCCTTGCATTATACTTTGTCAAATTTTCATTTTTGCTGTGTAAGTTGAAACTACACATCATTTGCTTAATGTATATTTTTTGTACTTGCAATAAATTCTCAGGAGTATTAACTGTTGAGATTGCTTTGAGAAGCTGAAGATAAAGCAAAATTGCAAATTTTGCTTTGAAATGAATTTTCCGATCAAAATTTGGTTTGGCATGAAATCCAAATACAGAGGAAATTATTCTGTCCTCACAACTGGCCCAGTTAACACTTGACCACAATAAAGGTCTTAATTCCTGAAATGAACATTCGCCACATACCATCAGAATAAATTGGGCAATTAACATAGCAAAGTGCTAGCTTTGAGTCCTTGACCTTTTCATGCCCAGAGCAATAAATTGACTT
Source organism: Heterodontus francisci (assembly GCF_036365525.1). Taxonomy (NCBI): domain Eukaryota; kingdom Metazoa; phylum Chordata; class Chondrichthyes; order Heterodontiformes; family Heterodontidae; genus Heterodontus; species Heterodontus francisci. Next base: position 42,051,464 of record NC_090382.1, read on the forward strand.
GGCTGGACTCATCATCTTGCATGGGCAGTGATATTGAAAGGAGTGGTGAGCAATCATGTGATCTGCTCTTTGTGAAGTGCCACATCCAATTCAATAAGGGTAACATTAGCTAATGATGTACTAGACAAGAGCTCACATGAATTCAACCAAAGATGAAGGGTATATGATTGAGCTACAGAGCCAAATCAAAATAGTGAAGAGTAACATTTCTGTGTCTCACACCAAGCCAGTTACATTATCAAAACATTTGAATGGGATATAAAGAACAATGCCAGAGGAAGCCCGAGAACAGGAGGAACAGGAGCTAAGCAAGACCAGAGTGGGATACAAAGAGCAGCAACAGAAGAGGTCCAAGACCAGAAGGAACAGGAACTGACCAGAGCGGGATTATGGAGAGTTCTGTTGGAGCAGACGGACTGCGTTCAGATCAAGAGTTCCAAAAAGAAGTCAAAGTGTGATGTCACAGGAAAGTGATTGGTTAGTGTGTTTCTTTTTTCGCTTCCTAAACGAAGGCATTGGTTTAAACGAAGAGCTGCGAGATTAAACATTTCAACAGGGCAAAGTAAAATAGCAAGTGATTTAATAAGAGTAGTAGCACAGAGCAGCTTCACCAGATTGCAGATTTCACCAGTGCGAGAGTTTGATGAGTGTGGGAATTTGGTGAAGGGGGTTTGAAGTGTTGCTTGATATATAAACAAACTGGATTAAATTAGGTCTGTGGGCTAAATTATAGTAAAAACCTAAAGCATATAACTAAATTTAACAAGGTTACCTAGATTAAAAATTAGAAATAGACAATTTGAGTGTTAGTTCAAAACTTGAAAACATAATTAAGTTAAATAATATATAATAGAGACTTCAGGGCAGGTGATGTGTTGCAGTTGTAGCATGTGGGAGCTAGTAGACACCAGTGTGATCCACAACCACGACATCTGCAGTTAAATGTCTGCAGCTCAAGGAACTTTAGCTCAGAGCTGTTGAGCTTCAGTTTGAGATTCGGACACGGTGATACATCGGGGAGGGAGAAAGTTACCTGGACACTTTGTTCCAGTAGGCAGACACACCCCTCAGGTTAAATACTTTACATTTGGTCTTTGGTCAGGGACTGGAGGGTATGACTATGAGTGAGGCAGGTATAGGGATCCAGAAGGTAGCATTGGAAGAGCCTCAGCCCTTGCATTTATCCAACAGGTACAAGGTTCTTGCAACTGTCTGGATGAAAGCAGGGAGTGCAGGGAGGATAAGCAAACTGACGACAGCACTGTGGTACAGGGAGCCATTCAAGTTGGGGGAGTAAAAGGAATGTGGTAGTGGTAGGGGACAGTATAGTTAGGGGGATAAATATTGTTCTCTGCAGCTGAGCGCATGTGTTACAAAGGCTGTGTTACCTGCCTGGTGCCAGGGTTAAGGATATCTCCATGGGGCTGAAGGGGAACTAGGGGTACGAGGGGAAGGATCTAGTTGTCATGGTCCACATAGGTACCAACGACATAGGTAGGACTAAAAGGTTATGCTGAGGGAATATAAGCATCTAGGGGTTAAGTTAGAAAGCAGAACCACAAAGCTAACAATCCCTGAATTACTACCTCAGCCATGAGCTAATTAGCATAAGGTCAATAGGATCAGACAGTTGAATGTGTGGCTCAAGGATTGGTGTGGGAGAAATGGGTTTCAATTCATGGGGCACTGGCACCAGTACTGTTCCATTGGGACAGGCTTCACTTAAATCATGCTGGGACCAGTGTCCTAGCTAATCGAATATCTAGGGCTGTAGATTGGACTTTAAACTAAATAGTGGGGGGAAGGGTTCAAGTGAGGAGAAATTTAGTAAGTTAAAGAAAAAGGATAAGGCAATAATGCAGGGTAGCATTTTGAGTAATGATAACCAGAGTGTGGCAAGAAGGGACAGGACAAATATAATACACCAGTGAGTAGGGAAAAACGGTAAAGATACAAAATTAAAAGCTCTTTACTTAAATGCACATAGCATTTTTAACAAGATAGATGAATTGATGGCATAAATATAAATAAAGATATGATTTGATAGCCAGAGACATGGTTGCAAGGTGACAGAGGCTGGAAACTGAATATTTGACATTTTGGAAGGATGGGCAAAAAGGAAAAGAGGTGGGGTAGCTCTGAGAACCAACTCACCATGAAAATATTAGGAACATAGGAGCAGGAGTAAGCCATTCAGCCCACTGAGCCTGCCCCACCATTCAATATGATCATGGCTGATCATCCGCTTCAATGCCTTTTTCCCACACTATCCTCATATCCCCTTATGTCATTTGTATTTAGAAGTCTGTCAATCTCTGCTTTAAACATACTCAATGACTAAGCTTCCACAGTCCTCTGGGGTAGAGAATTCCAAAGATTCACAACCCTCTGAGTAAAGAAATTTCTCATCTCTGTCCTAAGTGGTTTCACCCTTATTTTGAAATTGTGTCCCCTGGTTCTAGACTCCCCAACCAGGGGAAACATCTTAGCTGCATCCACCTGTCTATCCCTTTGAGTATTTTGTAGGTTTCGACGAGATCACCTCTCTCACGTTCTTCAAAACAGGCCGAGTTTCCCTAACCTCTCTTCATAGGACAGTCCTGTTATCCCGGGAACAAGTCTAGTGAACCATCCTTAAGATATGGGGACCAAAACTGCACACTGTACTCCAATGCAGTCTAACCAAGACTTCACTATTCCTGTACTCAAATCCTCTTGCGATAAAGGCCAACATACCATTAGCCTTTGTTACAACCAGGTGAGAAAGAGGTCTAGGGTTCCCTTTCAGCCTTCACCTGGTCTTACCGTAACAGGGTTTTATTTTTAAACAGTGTTTTTAGCTCCCCCTTGGTAAATCCTTGTTCACCGCTTTTCAATTATAAGGCAAAGAAACCAGCACAAATAGGCTTTCTTAGGTTTAAAGAAGAAAAGTTGAAATTTATTAAAATTGAACTTAAACTCTAATTTGGTTCATGCCTACAGGTACACAACACCCCCACGCAAGCATGCATATGCAATACACACACGCAAATAGAGACGGAAAAGAGAAGAAAAATAAAGTGGAAAAGTTTGAGGCAATATCTGAAGAGTTTGTTATGGTTCTTTGCGCTCACTGTAGAGTCCTTGATTGTAGGTAGATATCGCTTTTTATTGGGGCCCAGTCTTCTTCAACCTTGTTCGCTGTAGGAGACTTTTCTCTCTTGGGGTTCATGTGTCTTCAGTGGATTCAGAGGCTTGTGAGAAAGAGATGGGAGCAGGTAGACTGGAGATGCTGTGGCGAGCCAAACAGGAGATCTCAGTCCAGGAGCATTCGGCTTTCTGCCCAAACTGTTCGTACAAATTCAAAAAACTCAGGTTGCCCAGCAGGTTAGTCATGTGACTAGCTGCTTTGACCATGTTCATTTGTGTATTCAGTCACCTTAGCAGTCAACCTGGAATGCGGGCTTCCCCACCTTCAACGTCTGGTGAATGTGTCAGGGAATGGCTGCTTTGGACATACAAACACTGTTTGCTAATATGCAAATGTCTGTCCAGCCAAGATCTGGCAATTTTTTTAAAAATCAAGTCCTTCCTTCACTTCAACAGTTTGAAATTTTATATCCATGTGGTGAAATTAATATGCCTCACGCTTGGCAGGTGGGGCCTGCATGCCACCTTCCTAACTGCTTGCTGCACCTGCACGCTAGCTTTCAGTGACTTATTGACAAGGACACCTAAGTCCCTTTGTGCATCTACACTTTCTAATCTCAACATTTAAGAAATACTTTCCACATTTATCCCTATGAAAGTGGAAAACCTTACATTTTCCCACATTATACACCATCTGCCACGTTCTTGCCCACTTACTGTGTCTGTCCAAACCCCCTTGAAGCTGCTTTGCATCTTCCTCAACACATACTCCCACCTAGTTTTGTGTCATCCGCGAACTTGGAAATATTACATTTGGTCCCCACATCCAATTAATTGATATATATTGTGAACTGCTGGGGCCCAAGCACTGATCCCTGCGGTGCACCACTACTCTCAGCCTGCCAACGCGAGAATGACCGGTTTATTCCTACTCTCTGCCTTCTGCCCGTTAACCAAATCCTTAATCTATGTCAGTATATCACCTCCTATCCCATGTGCTTTAATTCTGCTGACCAACCTCCTGTGGGGGACTCTATCAAAAGCCTTCTGAAAATCCAAATACCAGTCCACTGACTCCCCTTTATCAATTCTGTTAGTAACATCCTCAAAAAACATGATATCCCATTCATAAATCCAAGTTGATTATGCCCAGATTATAATCCAAGTGTCCATTTATCACATCTTTTAGAATAGATTCTAGCATTTTCCCAAGGACTGATGTAAGGCTAACAAGGTCTGTAATTCCCTGTTCTCTCTCCCTCCCTTCTTAAATAGTGGGGTGACATTTGCAACCTACCAATCTGCAGGAACCGCTCCAGAATCTATAGCGTTTTGGAAGATGATCACCAATGCATCTACTATCTCCATAGCTACCTCTTTCAACGCTCTGGGATGTAGAATATCAGATCATGAAGACTTATCAACCTTCAGCCCTATTTATTTCTCCAATACAATCTTCTTACTAAAACTAATTTCCTTCAATTCCTCATTCCCCCAATCCCTTGGATCTCTAATTCTGGGAAGTTTCTGGTATCTTCCTCAGTGAAGACAGGCACAAAGTAATCATTTAGCTTCTCTGCCATTTCTCTATTCTCCATTATAAATTCTCCTGACTCTGCCTGTAATGGACCCACATTTGTCTTAGCCAAATGTTTCCTTTTTGCATGTCTGTAGAAGCTTTTATAGTCCGTTTTTATATTTTTTGCTAGCTTGCATTCAAATTCTATTCTCCCTTTCTTTATCAGTTTCTTCGTCCTCCTTTGCTGTATTCTAAAATCCTCCCAATCCTCAGGTTTACTATTATTTCTGGCAACTTTATAAGCCTTTTCTTTTAATCTTATACAATCCTTAGCTTCCTTTGTTATCCATGGTTGACTGTCTTTACTTTTGGGGTTTTTGTGTCTTGAAGGAATGTATAGTTGTTGTAAACTATGTAATCTTTCCTTAAAGACTACCTTCATATCTTTATATATATATTATGGCTGAGTTTGCTGACAACGCAGTGGCGCAGTACTTGCACATGCACAAATGCAGGCTCTTCAACTGGAACGTCAGTGTCTGCGACGTTCAGGCAGCTGTCAGGATTAAAGATGGCGCTGCTCAATTTATCACAGAAAATGCTTATGGCAGATCGTTCTAGCAAACTAACCTTACATTAAGTTGGATGGAAGCCCGGTAATATGCTACTATGTAGTTCTTGGGTACTAACTGTGATCCTAAGATCCATTTAATATTCCAGTAATACTACTAAATAGAAAAAAAAATTTATGATCATCTTCCAATGAAAATTCAGTGAATTGGCACCCCGATCGATGAAAAAGCAAATTGGGCAGAGTATAAAATGTGCTGCCAATTGATTGTGATTCATTTATATGACTGACCAGGTCTGATTTCATCCGAATGCAGCTACTAGCTCCTGCCTCACTGGCCACTCACTCTCTCCGCCCCCTCCCCCCCGGCAACTCGCTTTCTCCCCCTCCGCCCCACTGGCCGCTTCCCCCCCACCTCAGCCGCTCACTCCAGACCTCACTGCTCACCCCCACTCCCCGGCCAATTGTTCCGTGCTCGCGCCACCCTGCTCTCCAGCCGCTCGCTCCCCGCTTCCCCGCCCCCACCAGCCACTAGCTGCAGACTGCGTCACATCCCTCCTTTCGCTCTCACGTTTCATCAGTCACCAGACGCCGCCTGAAGAAGCAAGGCGGGCCGCAATGGGCAACGTAGGAGTGAGTGGAGGGAGGAGGGAAGTAGCGTGGTCTTGAGCAAGTTGCTGCTTCCTCCAGCCGAGTGAGGGGCTGGATACCCAATGGCGCTTTATCGCACATGCGTAAAGATGGACCAGGCGCAGATACGCGATGACGTAATCCCGCGCATGCGCCACTTAGTCCTGGCAACATGTAGCTGCGTATGTGCGCAGCTTGGCGCACCCTGATGACATCAGCAGCCGCTACGTTGTCAGGAATCGCTGATATATTATATCTATGTAACGCTATATTGTATATCTTTATAGTGTATATTGGACTCACAATGCGGCTGGGTACAAACCAGAGGCAAACCACTGGGAAATACATTTGCTTCTCTCCTCAGACTCCTGTAACTATAGAGCTGGGAATGGCAGAAATAATTAAAGGCAGCGAGTATCTCATCTATTAACCCCACACACTCAGCATCAGATCCAAGTTCTCTACACTTACAGCATCTACAATTGCAACAAAAAGTCATGAAGAATCCAGCCTCTCAGGTTCAGACACTCTCCTAGGATAACATGGGATATGAAATCAGGAGTATTAGCGTACAGGTGGTCAGGAGGCAGTTGTACAAAATTATATGAGCACATCCAGAATATTTGATTCATTTTAAAGATAATTTGACATCAGCTGTATCTGTGTTTTACAGCAGAGTGTTTGCTTCATTGCAAAAGCTCCTTTCAATATATTTTTAAAAATTGAGGATTAAACTTCAAAAATAAAAGTCCTACAAACCAGGAGGTTTGCATTTTAAAAGATCCCACTGTTTGGAAATATCTTGCACATTTAAATGCATTTGCAGAGGGGTGTTTTATGTTAAGGGGTTAATAAATTCCTAGTGGGGAATCTACTGAGCAGGGTCTGCCCCTGCTAACATAAGCTTTAAAAAACGGTGTTAAAATCATCATAACTTGTGGGCAATCAGCCTGAACTGTAGAATTACAGATCCCTGCCACCTTAAGAAGTGGCTTGGCGAGACCATCATCGTATGCTCCTTTAGAGCCCATTAAGTTGCACCGCAACTTCTGGTTCCTGGCGCAAGCGTGCACGCCAGAAGTTGTGGTGCCATTGCGGTCCTCAATAGCGAACATCTCAGCGTTCACCGCCATTGGGAAAACAAAATCCAACAAAGAGAGTCTGAAAAAGGATAGGTTAAGCGAATGGGCAAAAATTTGACAGATGGCATATAAGGAAAAATGTGAGGTTATCCACTTTAGTAGGAAGATTAGAAAAGCAACATATTATTTAAAAGGGGAGATACACTATAGAATGTTGTGGTACAGCGGGATCTGGAAAACATGAAACACAAAGATAGCAAAATACAGCAATTAATTATAAAGGCAAATGGAATGTTGGCCTTCATTGCAAGGAATGGCATATAAAAAGTAGGAAGTCCTGCTACAACTGGACAGGGGGTGTTGGTGAGACCATACCTGGAGTACTGCGTAGAGTTTTGGTTTCCTTATTTAAGGAGGGATATACTTGTATTGGAGGCAGTTCAGAGCAGGTTCACTAGGTTGATTCCTGGGACGAAGGGGTTGTCTTATGAGAAAAGATTGGGTCTATACTCATTAGAGTTTAGATGAATGAGAGGTGATTTTATTGAAACACAAAGATTGAGAGGGCTCAACATGGTAGATGCTGAGAGGATGTTTCCCCTCATGGGGGAAATCTAGAACTAGTTTCAGAGTAGTGCGTTGCCCATTTAAGATGGAGATGAGGAGGAATTTCTTCTGAGGGTTGTGAATCTTTGGAATTCTCTACCCCACAGAGTTGTGGAGGCAGAGTCATTAAATATATTCAAGGCTGAGATAGACAGATTTTTGAACGACAGGGCAGGTTTCTGGGGAACAGGCAGGAAAGTGGAGATAAGGCCAAGATCAGATCTAGAAATCCTGCATACCCCAAATAAGTTCTCTGATCAAGATATTTCGAAAATTAAATCAAAGTGAATATGCAAAAATATATGTTATTACAGTCTAAGCAATTACTCTTCTGCAAATAACCTTTTGGCTTCCAGCAATCAATTATGTAAATATATGCAATTCAGACAAAAAAAGGAATTTGAATTATTCATGCAATTAAGTATCATTAATTAAACAAAAGTAAATGGTACTTTACAATATAAAATAAAAGGCAATATGGTTTACAATGTTCACCCCAAACAAAACTATTCACAATTTTTCTACATAGCCCAAAAATTTAAAATTAGAGGTATGGTAAGTACCCACCCATGAAAGCTTTATCTTTTAGAGTGAACTTTTAAATATGTATTTAGAAGGACTAATAGATTAGTTATTTAGCAGATGACATCTGAGCTAACATTAATACTATTGCACAAAATATATGAAAGATAAAACATTTTGTCTCACGTGAAAGCACAGTCGTCGTTTCATCCAAATTGCAATTGACCTTCAGCATTTAGCTAGCACATGTGCAAATCACTACATTGCCTTGCCCCTCCCCATCTCTAATCTCCTCCAGCCCTACAACCATCTGGGAGAACTTTGCATCCCTCCAACTCTATCCTCTTGTGCATCCACCATTACCTTCGCCCACCACTGTCAGCCATGCTTTTGGACATCTGGGTCGTAAATTCTGAAATTTGCTCCCTAAAAATCTGTTTCTCCCCCTTTAAGACGCTCCTTAAAACCTACCTTTTAGGCCAAGCCTTTAGTCACCTGTCCTAACCATTCCTCCTTTCGTTTGGTGTCCATTTTTGCCTCATGCTCCTATGAAGCACCTTGGGACTTTATTTACATTACATACGCTGTATAAATGCAAATTTATACGGTTCTATTATTTTTTCAAAGGGGCAACGAATATTTCCCAAAGGAAACAGTACTCAATACAGTTAATTAGGAGTCAACAGCAAATATTGCAGGGATTAATTAAAACTCCAAAGACAAACATGTTACAGTAGCAATAATGATCAATACAAAAGCTCTCAGCCACCATAAATATTTTCAGCGTATTCACTGTGCTACAGAAATGATTAGCCAATTGGGCAACTGCTCAAGATTTGCCCATTTTTTTGAGCCTGAACACTAACATAAAATCTTCCTCAGCAAACACGAATCACTGTGTGTCAGTCAACGAACAGTGCACCACTTATGAGTGAACATAAATTACTGTTTGCTGTACAAATGAGACAGGACTGAGGCCTTAGAAAGCCCAAGGGGTCAAGGACTGAGGCAGCAGCACCACACAAGTATTCATTACCGTTTACCAATAAATCTAGAAAATGCTTACTGGGAAGGACTTATTGATCTCATTTCTCATCAGCAAAATACATTTCTAATGTATTTACTGCCAAACACATTTAGCAATTCTTTGCAGCAGCATTAGCAGAATTTCTGATGTAAAAAGGCACATGGGCAGTTAGTTCAATTAATTTTATTAGCATGCTACTGCAACAATGGAAGTGTTTAAGTATTTGATAGTGTTTAAAGTGGACCTTGATCAGTCAAACAATCTTTCTGCAAGTAGTTGTATAGTATACAGATATGGCACTATTTTGTACAAACCTGAAAGCTTTCATTTGCCAACCATCCATCCTCAAAAAGCAATCTGTAGTGTATTTGGAAGTAGCAACTGAAGCCTGCCATATCCAGTATAGCAGTAAAAAATGATTGAAGCACATCAGTCTTACCACTCTGTACCCCGGACAGTGTAAAATGACGAATGGAATTTTATCAGTGTCAATTTAAACATGAGGGAAGTGACTTGAATTTCAATTAGGACAGCCTAATATGTTATTTCTCCTCTAAAGAAGAATGAACCTGATCTGGCATGCAATGAAAACAGTGTGAAAACCAAGGCAACCCTGATAAAAATCAAATCATTTTTATTTTCAACTATACCACACAAACCAAATAAATTCACTTAATTTATTGCAATTTGGTCATTTGGAACAGTCTTTTTTTTAAAAAACAGCCATTTAGAGTTGAAATTCCATTCTCTTCCCTGACCACAGTCCACGATTTCAACCTGAACTGTGTCTCCTCACCACAGCCTCTGAACTGTGTCTCTTTGCCATAGCCTCTCCATCACAAAGATGGCCTATTTCCACCTATACAATATCACCCATCTTCACCAGTTACCAAAACCCTCATCCATGCCTTTATAACCTCCAGACCCGACTGTTCCAATACTCTCCTGGTCAACGACCCATCCTACACCCTCTAGAACAATTCATTTATATAGCGCCTTTAACATAATAAAACATTCCAAAATGCTTCACAGGAGCACTAAAAAACATAATATGACACTGAGCCACATAAGGAGATATTAGGAGATGACCAAAAACTAAACCACCATCGACATACTGTGATGACAGTATATACTAACTATAGGATGCATTGCAGCAAGTAACAGAGTACCTTCAACATATGGACTGCAACGGTTCAAGGTGGTCCATCACGACCACCTTGATGGAAATTAGGGATGGGCAATAAAGTCTGGCCTTGACAGTGATGCCTATATGCAGAAAATGAATAAAATAAATCAGTTCATCCAAAACCTCATCTGTATCCCAATCCATACAAGTCCCACAGACTCATTACCACTGTACTCAGCGACCTACATTGCGTTCCAGTCCCCCAGCGACTCTCAATTAAAATTCTCATGCTGGTATTCAAATTTCTTCGTGACCTCGTTCCTTCTCATCTCTGTAACCTCCTCCAGCCCCAGATATCCCTTAGATAATACTGCACCCCTCTGGCTCGGGCCTCATATGCAACCCAAAGTCCCTTTTGTCCAAGGACAGGCATGCTTTCGGCCATTTAGACCTCAAACTCTGGAATTCCCTCTCCACCTCTGACCAAGCTTTTAGTCAACTATCATAGTATCTCCTTCATTGCTTCTGTGAAAATCCTTGGACCAAAGAAATTTTTCAACAAAACACATTGGCCTAACAGGCTGCAAAAAGCTTTGTAGGTAGTTTCCAGCTGCTCAACAAACAGAACCAAGAATAGGATTTAAAAATTCCCATTAAAGATCACTTCAATGACAAGTACTTAAATACACACAATTAATGCTGACCGTTTCAAAAATGCCCTTTCTAGAAAGGCATTAAAGAACATGATGAGAAATTACTTGTACAGCCCAAACAGCAGTTATTGAAGGACATCGGTGATGTAAAATCCTGGACACAAACATGCTTCTAAATAGACCAATCTAATACAGAGAGGGCTGCCCACTGGTTGAAGTGCAACGAAGGATTTCCTAGTTAGAAATGATGAGTATTCAGAAGGAGCAAGAAAATGTCTCATTTTCATGCTGGGCTGGCAAACAAAAGATTGTCCAACATTATCCAAAATATGAGATCTTTAAATGTGCAGCTTACATTTACAATTCTAGGTGAATTATTCTGCTGTATCCCCTAAGTCCCATTGAACAAGCCTAAAAACAGTTGGTGTTTATTTTTCCTTATCAACACTCAATTCCTGCCAATCATCAACAAAAAATATGGAAAACCGACTTAGTATTAACTGATGTTACTTTATACTTCGAAAACAGTGAACTACTGCATATTGCCATAGAAATTCCAAGATGATGAAGCTTTCAAGTATTGTAAATGGCCAATAAACCACAAGAAATGACAAATCTTGCAGATTCTCCTTAGTCCTTAAACCCAAGTACACAATACAACAGAGGTGCTATAGTAAAATAAAAGCAAAATACTGCGGATGCTGGAAATCTGAAACAAAAACAAGAAATGCTGGAATCACTCAGCAGGTCTGGCAGCATCTGTGGAAAGAGAAGCAGAGTTAACGTTTCGGGTCAGTGACCCTTCTTCGGAACTGACAAATATTAGAAAAGTCACAGATTATAAGCAGCTATGTGGCCTGGTCCAATCTGCACCTTCTCCTTTGTTATCTCTTTCCCCACCCCCACCTCACTTGCTTATAATCTGTGACTTTTCTAATATTTGTCAGTTCCGAAGAAGGGTCACTGACCCGAAACGTTAACTCTGCTTCTCTTTCCACAGATGCTGCCAGACCTGCTGAGTGGTTCCAGCATTTCTTGTTTTTGTTTCAGAGGTGCTATAGTAGTTAGGTGACTGACAAACATCAGTTATTATTTTGATACTACAGAGATTCTACAGAACAAAAAAACTGAAGTCATACAAACAGGAGTTATAATGATTCTAGCTAGTACATCCAATTCTTGGCACCGCACTTCAGGAATATTTGGTGTCAGAATGTAGCCTTGAAGAAGCCAGTGGCATAATGGCTCAGTGTTGTTATTAACTTCAGTTAATACAGGTAAGATCGTGTCTTTGGTAAAGGTGGACTTTAGATCCTGGCACAACTCTTCTACTGTATATAGGATTAGAGGGCAGGGGTTAACTGGACCAGCCAGATGCATTGTGAGGAAATTATTTGAATATAATCTGGACTGGCATTTACTGACAAAGAAGTTTGGCAGTTCCCTGATGGCCTACATCAGGTGTGCCCAACCAGCAGTTCTAGGGACACACGATGCCCCCAAGCTTGATCCTACAAGCAAGTATTTTCCAGCCAGGGTCACTGGATAGTGATCAGGAGCAGCTATCCTGCCTGTTTTTACTCTTACATGTTCCAAGAGTGCTGAGGCCAAATGTAGCATGCCATTTACTTTATCAGTGATCAAACTGCATCCTTTTGTAAATCTGGCTCAAGTAAATTGGAATCAAAGATTGGAATGAGCTGCTTTTAAAGGGGAGATAGCTTGGGTACAGTAAAGGTACATTCCCACAAGGGGGAAAGGTAGGCCCAAACAGATCCAGAGCTCTCTGGATGATGGAGAGCGAGAATAAGATGAAGCAAAAAAAGGGTGCATATGACAAATGTCAGGTGAATAGAACAATTGAGAACCACTCTGAACAGAAGGAAAATGAAAAAAACAAGTAATAGAAGCAAAGAGACAGCATGAGAAGAGACTGGCAGCTAACATAAAAAGGAATCTAAAAGTTTTCTATAGGCATATAAATAGTAAAAGGGTGGTAAAAGGAGGAGTGGGGCCAATTAGGGATCTAAAAGGGGATTTACATGGAGGCAGAGGGCATGGCTGAAGTACTAAATGAGTACTTTGCATCAGTCTTTACCAAGGAAGAGGATGCTGCCCAAGCCATGGTTAAAAAGGAGGTAGTTTAGACACTGGATGGGCTAACAATTGATGAACAGGTGGTATTAGATAGGCTGACTGAACTTAAAGTTGATAAGTCATCAGGACCGGATGAGATATGCATCCAAGGAGACTTCAGGAAATAAGCGTGGAAACTGCCGAGGCACTGGCCATAATCTTCCAAACCTCCTTAGATACAGGGATGGTGCCAGAGGACTAGAGAATTGCAAATTTTACAGCCTTATTCAAAAAAGGGTACAAGGACAAACTCAGCAACTACAGACCAGTCAGTTTACCCTCACTGGTGGGAAAGCTTTTTAAAAACATTAATTCAGGACAAAATTAACGAGTCACTTGGACAAACATGGAGTAAGGAAAGCTAGCATGAATTTGTTAACGGCAAATAGTGTTTAACCAACTTGCTTGAGTTTTTTTGATGATGTAACAGAGAGGGTTGATGAGCTGTACATGGACTTGTAAAAGGCATTCGATAAAGTGCCACATAACATGCTTGTCAGCAAAGTTAGAGTCCGTGTAATAAAAGGGATAGTAGCAACATGGATACAAAATTGGCTAGTGACAAGAAACAAACAGCAATTGTGAACGGTTATTTTTCAGACTGGTGGAAGGTATAGAGTGGGGTTCCCCAGGGTCGCTATTGCGATCCCCGCTTTTCTTGAAATAGATTAATGACTTGACTTGGGTGCACAGGGACAATTTCAAAATTTGCAGATGACAAAACTTGGAAGTATTGTGAACTGTGAAGATAGTAATAACTTCAAGAGGACAGACAGGCTGGACAAGTGGCAGTTAAAATTTAATGCAGGAAAGTGTCAAGTGATTCATTTTGGTAGGAAGAACGAGGAGGGACAATATAAATTAAAGGGTATAATTCTAAATTGGGTATATGCGCACAAATCATTGAAGGTTGCAGGGCAGGTTGAGAAAGCGGTTAGTAAAGCATAAGGGATCCTGGGCTTTATAAATAGGAGCATAGAGTACAAGAACAAGGAAGTTATGATAAACCTGCATAAAACATTGGTTCAGCCTCAACTGGAGTAGTGTGTCCAGTTTTGGGTGCCACACTTTCAGAAGGATGTTAAGGCATTAGAGAGGGTGCGGAAAAGATTCATGGAATGGTTCCAGGGATAAGGACCTTCAGTTACCTGGATGGGTTGGAGAAGCTAGGGCTGTTCTCCTTGGAAAAGGGAAGAAATTAAGAGATGTTCAAAATCATGAGGGGGCTGGATAGAGTTAACAGAGAGGAACTGTTCCCATTGGCAGAAGGATCCAGAACCAGAGGACACTGATTTAAGGTGATTGGCATAAAGAAACAAAAGCAACAAGAGGAAAACCTTTTTCTTTTAAATGCGAATGGTTTAGATCTGGAATACACTGCCTGAGCGTGGTGGAGGCAAATTCAAATTGAGGCCTTCAAAAGAAAATTGGATAATCATCCAAAGAGAAACATTTGCAGGGCTACAGGGTAAATGCACAAGCATGGAATTAGGTGAGTTTTTTTTTTTTGCAGAGAGCCAGCATAGACACGATGGGCTGAACGGTCTCCTTCTGTGCTATAACTATTCTATGATTCACATAACAGCGCTTACCACTATATTTTCCACTCTTAACTAACCATTCATAGCCAGAACCTCTCAAATAATGGTTCCTCTTCTCATCCTCACACTGTTGCCTGGAGTCCTCCAAGAACCTATATTTGGCCTCCTCCACTTCCCCATCTATCTGAGCAACATTATTTGTAGACATTGGGTCAGCTTTGCACATATACTGTGATATCCAGCTCGAGCTCTCCACCATCTCTTCTGACCCGTTCACTGGCACTGTGTTGTCAGACTGGCTGTCGAACATCAGTCTTGTATGAGCCGCAATTTTGTCCAGTTAAACACTGGGAAGACTGAGCTATCCTCTTCGCCCTCAACACAAATGCCAAATTCTATCACCTGTTCCAGTTACTCTCTTGGGCTGAGCAAGACTGCAACCTCAGGGGTAACAGGGAACTATAAGCCAGTTAAGCCTGACATCAGCAGTAAGTAAAATGCTAGAATCTATCATCAGGAACATGGTAAGAGGGTAATCATATGATTGGGCAGCGAGTCAGCACAGATTTATGAAAGGGAAATAGTGTTTGACAATCCTGTTGGAGTATTTTGGGGTTGAAACCAGCAGGGTAGATAAGACAGAACCAGTGGATCTAGTACATTTGATAAGGTGCCACATAAGTCATTATACAAAATAAGGGTTCACGGATTGAGATTAATATATTAGCATGGACTGAGGACTGGTTAATAGACAGAAAAGAGAGTAGGAACAAAATGGGTTGTTTTTGGGTTGGCAGGCTGTAACGAGTTGGAGTGCCGCAAGGATCAGTGCTTGAACCTCAACTATTTACAATCAAATCAATGACTTAAATGAAGGGGCCGGTGTATTGTATCCGAGTTTGCTGACGATAAAAACCTAAGTCGTAAGCTATGAGGAGGATGTAAAGAACTGAAAAAATCTATAGACAAGTGGGTTAGGTGAGTGGGTAAGAACTTTTTTTTCTTTCATGGGATGTGGGCATTGCTGGCAAGGCCTCATTTGTTGCCCATCCCATTGCCCTTGAGAAAGTGACAGTGAGCTGCCTTCTTGAACTGCTGCAATCCATGTGGTGCAGGTACATGCTGTTCGGAAGGGAGTTGCAGGTTTTTGACCCAGCAGTAAAAGGAACGGCGATATAGTTCCAAGTCAGGTTAGTGTGTGGCTTGGACGGGAACTTGCAGGTGACAGTGTTCCCATGTGTCTGCTGCCCTTGTCCTTCTAGGTGATAGAGGTTGCTGATTTGGAAGGTGCTGTTGAAGGACCCTTGGTGAGCTGCTACAATGCATCTTGTAGATGGTATACACTGCTGCCACTGTGCGCCAGTAGTGGAGGCAGTGAATGTTTAAGTTGGTGGATGGGATGCCGATCAAGCTGGCTGCTTTGTCCTGGACAATGTAGAGCTTCTTGAATGTTGGAGTTGCAATCATCCAAGCAAGTGGAGATAATTCCATCACACTCCTGACTTATGCCTTGTAGATGGTGGACAGGCTTTCGGGAATCAGGAGGAGAGTTACTCATCGCAGAATTCGCAGCCTCTGACCTCTTCTTGTCACCACAGTATTTATATGGCTGGTCCAGTTCAGTTTCTGGTCAATGGTGACCACCTGTATGTTGATGGTGAGGGATTCAGCGATGGTAAGGCCACTGAATATCAAGGAGAGATACTCTTGTTGGAGATGGTCATTGTCTGTCACTTATGTGACATATGTTACTTGCCACTTATCAGCCCAAGTCTGAATGTTGTCCAGGTCTTGCTGCATGTGGACACGGACTGATACAGTATCTGAGGAATCGCAAATGGTACTGAACAGTGTACAATCAGCGAATATCCCCACTTCTGACCGTACAATGGAGGGTAGGTCCTTGATCAAACAGCTGAAGGTGATTGGGCCTCAGATACTACCTTAAAGAACTCCTGCAATAATGTCCTGGAATTGAGATGAATGGCTTCCAACTATCACAACCATCTTCCTCCAAGCAGTGGAGAAATCCCCCCCCCCCCCACCACAAAATTTCCACTGAATCAATTTTGCTAGGGCTCCTTGATGCCACACTCTGCCAAATGCTGCCTTGATGCCAAAGACAGTCACTCTCACCTCAGCTCTGGAATTCATGTTTGGACAAAGGCTGTAATGAGTGCTGGAGCCAAGTGTCCCTGGCAGAAGCCAAAGTGAACATTGGTGAGCAGGTGTGTGTAAGTGACACTGGCCAAATGGCAGATAAAATATGTGAAAAAATGTGAAGTTATCCTCTTTGGTAGGAAAAATAGAAAACCAGAATTAATTTTTTTTTTTTAAATGGAGACACGCAGGAAAGTGTTTGCAGAGGGATCTGGGTGTACACGAATCGCAAAGTTAACATGCAGGTACAGCAAGCAATTGTGAAACCTAATGGTATGTTTGCCTGTATTACAAAAGGGGTTGAAATATTAAGAGGAAAGAAATCATTCTGCATGTACAAAGGGCCTTGGTGAGACCACATCTGGCGTACTATGTAAGTTTTGGTCTCCTTACCCACGAAAAATACACTTGCTTTAATGAGTGTGCAACAAAGGTTCAGTAGACGTGAGGGGATTGTTCCCCCAAGGAAAGAGTGAATAGACTAGGCCTATATTCTGTAGAGTTCAGAAGAATAAAAGGTAATATCATTGAAACATATAAAAATTCTTAAGAGGCTTGACAAAGTAGGTGCTGAAAGGATGTTTCCCCTGGCTGGGGAATCTAGAACTAGGAGTCATGGACTCAGAATAAAGTGCAGACCATTTAAAACAGAGGTGAGGAAATGAAATACCTCCTCACTCGGGTTGTGAATCTTTGGAATTCTCTACGCCAGAAGGCTCAGTCATTGAGTATATTCAAGATGAGGTTTGATAGATTTCTGGCCACTTAGGGAACCAGGGAATATGGGGATAGCGCAGGAAGATAGAGTTTAGGGAGAGGATCGGCCATGACCATGGCCTACTCCTGCTGCTATATCTTATGTTCTTATGCAACACTTGCACTGATAAAGTATTGGGAAATCCTCAGTCTTGGCAGGACACCCATGGATGGCTGGAGATTGTATCATACACCTACATCTTACCTGGAAATCTACAAAGATACAAATCTATCTTTACCAAACAGTATTGTCACTTCCCAGTCTAAAACATTCAAAAATATTTAAGCCTTTATGAAAAGATTCTAAATCATTTTCATAATGAGACAATTTAGAACATTTTCCTTTTGTATCAATATGTAAATAAATACAAATAAGTAGTTTAAGTCCATCTTTATTGTTCAACTTCTGAAAATACAGAAGAATATTGCAGGCATTGCACATGTAAGAATATACCATAATTGAGCATTAACTTAAGCATGACCACGCTAACCCATACTAAGCAAGTGCAAAAGGTTTTTTTTAAAAATTTGTTCGGAGGATGTGGGCATTGTTGGCTATGCCAGAATTTATTGCCCATTCCTAATTACCCTTCAGAATGTGGTGGTGAGCTGCCTACTTGAACCGCTGCAGTGCTTGGGGTGTTGGTACATCAAAAGTGCTGTTAGGAAAGATGTTCCAGGATACTGATCCAGCGACAGTGAAGGAACAGCAATATAGTTCCAAGTCAGGATGGTGAGAGGCTTGGACAGGAATTTGCAATTGGTGATGTTCCCACACATTTGCTGCCCTTCTAAGTGGTAGAGATCACAGGTTTGGAAGGTGCTGACAAAGGAGCCTTGGTGAGTTGCTGCAGTGCATCTCGTAGATGGTACACACTGCTGCGTCGGTGGTGGAGGGAGTGAATGTTGAAAGTGGTGGATGGGGTGCCAACTAACCGGGCTACTTTGTCCTGGATGGTGTTGAGCTTCTTGAGTGTTGTTGGAGCTGCACCCATCCAGACAGTGGAGAGTATTCCATCACACCACCACCTGCAAGTTCTCCAAGTCAAACACCATCCTGACTTAGAACTACATCCTCGCTCGTTCCTTCACTGTTACTGCGTCCAAAACCTGGAACTCCCTTACCAAAAGCGGGAGTACCCGCACCAGATGGGCTGCAGCGGTTCAAGGCAGCAGCTCACCACAACCTTCTCAAGGGAAATTAGGGATGGGAAACAAATACTGGCCTAGTCAGCGATGCTGACATCCCATAAAAAGAATTTAAGAAATCACAGGAAGCAAGTGCACAAACCTAGCTACGTGTACCTTACACAACTGCTGTGTAAGTTCACCCTGAGATACAGCATTAAGGGGAGCAACAGGGGGAAAAAATGGCTGAAAACCCACAACCCACTAGTTAAAAGCACAAGTCCATGACATTCCCAATTTTTACATTTTTTCTCAATACACTGTTTGAACCAGAAATGGCAAGGAAAGACTGAAAGTTACAGGACAAAGGTTTAAATTGAGATTATAGGCAAAAGCAATCTGTGAAAGTGATCAGCATCAACTCGACTTCAGGTTCACATCAGAATTATTTCAAGTCAAAATCAATTTGACAAGGTTTCATCGAGGTCACCTCTGCTATTAAGTGCCATCAGAAAGCAGTACACCACATAAGCGTATATCGATGAGTTCCTGAAGTGAAATACTATCTTATAGTGCACATTTTATGTTTACACAGAAACAGATGCCTCCAGTAATCAGAACAGTAGAAGATATTGCACATCATTTCTTACAAAAGCCAACACAAATTGCTTTTCTCTGGGGAAGGTCAGGACACAAAACAGAAATTATGCACCTGCTGTCCTTTGGAACGTCTAGTCATAGGCTGACCAAACAAAGCGTACTGCTGTCTTGCTGTTCACAATTTACTTCTAAGTAACATTAAAGGATGCAAGTAAATAATAAATCAGCCCTTCAAATTGCTTTCTTTTTAGCCTGACAAAACAATTAAAACATACCATTTTAAAAAGAGGGTTATTTTTGTAACAATTCAGACAAACAGCCACATTACCAATCTTGCTACAAGACCACTGTACAAAGAGGTCATCGAGTTTGCGTATATACTCATATGATTTGATAACTATTATCCCATGAAGTAGGATGTGATAGGCTCATTAGAAATGAAATTGCCTTGATTATTGACTGGTACATGCTTATGCACTTCGATGACATTGGTTACAATAAATATCACTAGGACAGCATTAACTCACACAAAGTACTTTTTATATTCTTTACTAGGTATCTGAGCGTTACTGGCAAGGCCAGCATTTGTTTCCATACCTAATTGCCCTTGAGAACATTGTGAGCTGACTGTTAAATTCTAGACCCACAAAATAGTCTCAATCAGATACAGCAGATCTAGTCTTGTGGCCCTATTCACTGTGTGCATTGAGATATACATTCTACAAAATACAGTTGTAGTTACAGTAACTGCAGGAGTATATAGCTAGAGAGAAACTGGTCAGCATTTGCACATATTTTCTAGAAATGAGGACAACTAAACATGAGCAATATGGTCACTGCTTTCCAGGGGGAAAACTCTCCACTGGTTGGAGTCATACACACCACAAAGGAAGATGACTGTTGGAGGTCAATCATCTCAGTCCCAGGAAAAGAGATCCTCAAGAAATTAGCCTAGGCCCAACCATCTTCAGCTGCTTCATCAATGGCATTTCCTCCAACATAAGGTCAGAAGTGGGGATGTTCGCTGAAGCTTGCACAATGTTCAGCACCATTCGTGACTCCTCAGATATTGAAGCAGTCCGTGTAAAAATGCAGCAAGACCTGGACAATATCAAGGCTTGGGCTGATAAGTGGCAAATAACATTGCACCACGCAATGACCATCTCCAACGAGAGGATCTGACCATCTCCCCTTGACATTCATCGACATTATGATTGCTGAATCCCCCACTATCAACATCCTGGGGGTTACCATTGACCAGAAACTGGAGTGGCCACGGTAGTTATATGGCTACAACAGCAGGTCAGAGGCTGGGAATCCTGAGGCGAGTAAATCACCTCCTGACTCCCATTCACCCTGTCCACCATCTACAAGGCACAAGTCAGGAGTGTGAGGGAATACTCTCCAATTGCCTGGATGGGTGCAGCTCCAACAACACTAAAGAAGCTCGACACCATCCAGGACAAAGCATCCTGCTTCATTGGCACCACATCCAAAAACATTCACTCCCTCCACCACTGGCGCACAGTGGCAGCAGCGTGTACCATCTACAGGATGCACTGCAGCAAACGCACCAAGGCTCCTTAGACAGCACCTTCCAAAGCTGCGACCTCTACCACCTAGAACAATAGCAGCTGATGCATGGGACCACCACCACCTGCATGTTCCCCTCCGAGCCACACATCATCCTGACTTGGAACTATATCGCCGTTCCTACACTGTCACTGGGTCAAAATCCTGGAGCTCCCTTCCTAACAGCACTGTAGGCGTACCTACACACCAAGAACTGCAGCAGTTCAAGGCAGCAGCTCACCACCACCTTCTCAAGGGCAATTACAGATGGGCAATAAATGCTGGCCTAAACAGTGACGCCCAAATCCCATAAATGAATTTTTTAAAAAAACGTCTGCAGTCAGTGTTTGCGGCTCAAGTAACTTTGGTTCAGTCACTGAGTGGGAGACCAGGCTGCAGACACTGCGACACATTAACGAGGGGTAAAGTTACCCGGACACTTGGTACCAGGTGACAGCCTCACTCATTACGATAGGGCCTTCTGATTTGGTCAGTGGTCAGGAGCAGGAGAATGTGGCTGCAGCTGAAGCAGGTAAGGGAACTCAGAAGGCAGGAGTGCAGGAGCCTCAGCCTTTGTGATTGTCCAGCAGGTTTGAGGTTCTTTCAGGTTGTTTGGATGACAGTGGGGCAGGGTGGATGAGCTAACTGACCATGGCACAGTGGTACAGGAAACCATTCAAGTGGGTGGAGCATAAAGGAATGTAGTGGTAGTAGGGGACAGTTAAGTAAGGGGGATTGACACTGTTCTATGCAGAAAAGAGCGAGAGTCCAGAAGGCTGTGTTGCCTGCCCAATGCCAGGGTTTGGGACATCTGCTCAGGGATGGAGAAGAGCATACAGTGGAAGGGGGAGGATCCAGTTGTCATGATCTATGTAGGTGCCAAAGACATAGGCAGGACAAGGAAGGAGGTTCTGCATAGTCAGTAGGAGGAGGTAGGCACCAAATTAATGAATTATTACCTGTGCCACATGCAAACTGATATAGGGCAATAAGATTAGAGAAATGAATGCGTGGCTCAAAGACTGGTGTGGTAGAAGTGGGTTCTGGTTTGTGGGGCACTGGCACCCGTACTGGGGAAAGTTGAGGCTGTACTGTTGGGACGGTCTACAACTGAACACCATGGTGGGGCTGGTGTTCTAGCAAGCGGCATAACTGGGGAAGTAGAGAGGGTTTTTAAACTAAATAGTGGGGGCAAGGGATCAAATTTGGGAAGATGGGGTAAATCAAAAAGAGTAGACACAAGGCATGACAGAAAGATATTAATATGCGAAATGATAAACAGACCAAAAAGTAAATCGGCAGTCAAGGCTACAAGTCACAAAAATAATAAAAGGACAAAACTGAAGACTGTATCTGAATGTACATAACATTCAAAACAAAACAGATGAACTAAGAGCGCAAACAGAAATACATAAGTACGATATGATCGTAGTTAGAGACATGGCTGTAGGATGACATAGATTAGGACCTGAATGTTGAAAGGTACATGACATTTAGGAAGAACAGGAAGTTAGAAAAAGGCGGAGGGGTGGCTCTGTTAATTAATGATGGTATTCGCTCAGTAGAAAGGGATGACCCAGGTTCAAGAAACCAGGATGTAGCAGTTTGGGTAGAGATGAAAAATGATAAAGGCAAAAAATCATTCTTGGGAGTGGTATACAGGCCCCCAAACAGTAACCACAGGGTAGGACAGAGTAGGAAGGAAGAAATGGGATCTGTCAGAAAGATTAATTGGTGACCTCAGTGAAGGCACCCCCAGGTATCAGTGATCATATTATGTTTGAATTTTTCAATCAGTTTGAGGGAGAGAAGAATGGATCTAAGACGAGTATTTTAAACATAAATAAGGGCAATTATGAGGGCATGAAAGCAGAGCTAACTAAAGTGAACTGACAAATTAGGTAAAAGGATGGGTCAATAGAGATGCAGAGGCAGACATTTAAGGGGATATTTCAGAACACAAATAGATACATTCCAACGATAAAGAAAAATTCCAAGGGGAGGAACCATTAACTTTTTTTAGTTAATGACAGATAAAGAAAAAGCATATAATTGCACAAAGATGGGTGGCAAGTGGGAAGGCTGGATAGAATATTTTAAAAAAGCAAAGAATGACGAAAAGACTGATAAGCAAGGCAAAATTAGAGTGCGAGAGAAAGCTAGCTAGAAATATAAAAACAGATAGAGTTCCTATAAATATTTAAAAAAGAAAAGTAGTAACAAAGTGAACGCTGGTCCTACAGAAAGTGAGTCTGGGGAATTAATAAGGGAAAATAAGGAGATGACAGATTAATTGAACAGGTATTTTGTATTAGTCTTCATTATAGAGGATACAGGTAACATCCCAGAAATTGCTGTAAATCAGGAAATGGAAGGGAGGGAGGAACATAAGAAAATTACAATCACCAGTGAAGCGGTACTGAACAAATTGTTGGAGCTGCGGGCTGACAAGTTCCCAGGTTCTGATGAAATTCATCCTAGAGTCTTAAAAGTGGCTAGTGAGATAGTTGATGCGTTGGTTTTAATTTTCTAACGTTCTAGATTCAGGGAAGGTTCCATTAGATTGGAAAATAACCAATGCAAAATAGCCAATGCAACTCCTTTATTCAAAAAGGGAGGGAGACAGAAAGCAGGAAACTACAGGCCAGTCAGCTTAACATCAGTCTTAGGGAAAATGTTAGAAGCTAATCAAGATGTTATAGCAGGACACTTCGAAAAATTCAAGGTAATCAGGCAGAGTCAACATGGTTTTGTGAAAGGGCAATCATGTTTAACCAATTTATTGGAGTTGTTTGAGGGAGTTACATGTGCTGTGGATAAAAGGGAACTGGTGGATGCACTGTACTTAGATTTCCAGAAGGCATTTGATAAGGTGCCACATCAAAGGTTTTTGTAGAAAATAAAAGCTCATGGTGGCATGGATAGAAGATTGGCTAACTAATAGGAAACAGAGAGTAGGCATAAATGGATCATTATCTGGTTGGCAAGATGTGACGAGTGGTGTGCCACAGGAATCAATGCTGGGGCCTCAACTTTTTACAATTTATATAAATGACATAGATGAAGGGACTGAAGGTATGGTTATTAAATTTGCTGATGACACAATGATAGGTAGGAAAGTAAGCTGTGAAGAGGACATAAGGAGGCTACAAAGGGATATAAAAGCAAGAAATGCGAGAAATATTCAACAGGTCTGGCAGCATCTGTGGAGAAAGAAGCAGAGTTAACATTTCAGGTCAGTGACCCTTCATCAGAATTTTATTTACAAAGAGATATATATAGGTGAAGTGAGTGAGCAAAGATCTGGCAAATGGAGTATCACGTGGGACAATGTGAAGTTGCCCATTTTGGCACGAATAAAAAAAGCATATTATCTAAACGGTGAGAGATTGCAGAATCTCTGAGATGCAGAGAGATCTGGATGTCCGAGTGCATGAATCGCAAAAGGTTAGTATGCAGGTACAGCACATAATCAGGAAAGCTAATACATAGAAACATAGAAAATAGGAGCAGGCGGCCATTCAGCCCTTCAACCTGCTCTGCCATTCATTATGATCATGGCTGATCATCCAACTGAGTAACCTGTTCCCACTTTCGTCCCATATCCTTTGATCCCTTTAAACCCAAGAGCTATATCTAACTCCTTCTTGAAAACATACAACGTTTTGGCCTCAACTGCTTTCTGTAGCGAATTCCATAGGTTCACTACTCTCCGGGTGAAGAAATTTCTCATCTCAGTCCTGAAAGGTTTACCCCGTATCCTTAGACTGTGACCCCTACCATCGGGAACATCCTTCCTGCATCTACCCTGTCAAGTTCTGTTCGAATTTTATGGGTTTATATGAGATCCCCCCTCACTCTTCTGAACTCCAGCAAATATAATCCTAACCAACTCAATCTCTCCACATAAGTCAGTCCCGCCAACCCACGTAAACCTTTGCTGCACTCCCTCTATAGCAAGAGCATCCTTCCCCAGATAAGGAGACCAAAACTGCACACAATATTCCAGGTGTGGCCTCACCAAGGCCCTGTATAATTGCAGCAAGACATCCCTACTTCTGTACTCGAATCCTCTCGCTATGAAGGTCAACATACTATTTGCCTTTTACCGCCTGTTGGACCTGAATGCTTACCTTCAGCGACTGGTGTACGAGAACACCCAGGTCTTGCTGCATATTCCCACATCTCAGTTTATAGCCATTCAAATAATAATCTGCCTTCCTGCTTTTGCTACCAAAGTGGATATTTATCACATTTATCCACATTATACTGCACCTGCCATGCATTTGCCCACTCACTCAACCTGTCCAAATCACCCTGAAGCCTCTCTGCATCCTCCTCACAACTCACCCTCCCACCCAGTTTTGTGTCATCTGCAAATTTGGAGATATTACATTTAGTTCCCTCATCTAAATCATAAATGTATATTGTGAATAGCTGGGGTCCTACCACCGATCCCTACGGTACCCCACTAGTCACTGCCTGCCATTCGGAAAAAGACCCGTTTACCCCTACTCTGTTTCCTGTCTGCCAACCAATTTTCTATCTATTGCAATACACTACCACCAACCCCATGCGCTTTAAATTTACACGCCATCTCTTATGTGGGACTTTGTCGAAAGCCTTCTGAAAGGCCAAATAAACCACATCCACTGGCCCCCCCTCATCAACTCTACTAGTTACATCCTCGAAGAATTCCTAGTAGATTTGACAAGCATGATGTCCCTTTCGTAAATCCATGCTGACTCTGTCCGATTCTACCACTGTTGTCCAAGTCTTCTGCTATAAAATCTTTGATAATGGACTCTAGAATTTTCCCCACTACCGACATCAGGCTGACTGGTCTATAATTCCCTGCTTTCTCTCTACCTCCCTTTTTAAATAGTGGGGTTACATTAGCTACTCTCCAATCTGTAGGAACTGTTCCAGAGTCTATGGAATCTTGGAAGATGACCACCAATGCATCCACTATTTCTAGGGCCACTTCCTTAAGTACTCTGGGATGTAGATTATCAGGCCCTGGGGATTTATCAGCCTTCAATTCCATCAATTTCCCCAACACCATTTCTCTACTAATACGGATTTCCTTCAGTTCTTCTCTCTCACTGAACCCTGTGCTCACCAACATTTCTGGTATGATATTTGTGTCCTCCTTTATTAAGACAGAACCAAAGTATGCATTTAGTTGGTCAGCCATTTCTTTGTTCTCCATAATAAATTCCCCTGTTTCTGACTGTAAGGGACCTACATTTGTCTTCATTAATCTTTTTCTCTTCAAATACCTATAGAAACCTTTACAGTCAGTTTTTATGTTCCCCGCAAGCTTGCTCTCATACTCTATTTTCCCCTTCTTAATCAATCCCTTGGTCCTCCTTTGCTGAATTCTAAACTGCTCCCAATCCTCAGATCTGTTGTTTTTTCTGGCAAATTTATATGCCTCTTCCTTGGATCTAATGCTATCTCTGATATCCCTTGTAAGCCATGGTTTGGCTACCTTTCCTGTTTTACTTTTGTGCCAGACAGGAATAAACAACTGTTGCAGTTCATCCATGTGCTCTTTGAATGTTTGTCATTGCCTTTCCACCTTCGCCCCTTTATGAAACGTTTCCCAATCCATCATAGCCAACTTGCGCCTCATACCTTCGTAGTTTCCTTCATTAAGATTCAGGACCCTAGTCTCAGAATCAACTACGTCACTCTCCATCTTGATGAAGAATTCTATCATTTATGGTTGCTCATCCCCAAGGGGTCTCGCACAACTAGATTGCTAATCATTCCTCTCTCATTACACAATACCCAGTCTAGGATGGCCTGTTCTCTAGTTGGTTCCTCAATGCATTGGTCCAGAAAACCATCCCGTATACACGCCCCAAGAATTCCTCCTCTACGGTATTGTTTCAATTTTGCCCAATCTATATGCAGATTACAGATGTTCCTTTATTGCATGCGTCTCTAATTTCCTGTTTAATGCCATTCCCAACATCACCACTACAGTTTGGGGGTCTATATACAACCCCCACTAGCGTTTTTTGCCCCTTCGTATTTCTCAGCTCTACCCATACAGATTCCACATCGTCAGAGCTAATATCTTTCCTCACTATTGCGTTAATTTGCCTTTAACCAGCAATGTAAATCCACTGCCTTTTGCCTGTCCCTCCTAAATACTGAATACCCCTGGATGTTCATTTCCCACCCCTGGTCACCTTGCAGCCATGTCTCCGTAATCCCAACTATATCATACCCGTTTACATCTATTTAGGCGATTAATTCATCCACTTTATTGCGAATGCTCCGCGCGTTAAGGCACAAAGCTTTAAGGCTTGTCTTTTTAAGATTACTTGGCCCCTTCCCACTATTTTTCACTGTGGCCCTGTTTGATTCTGGTCCTTGATTTCTCCGCCAATCACTTTTCTTATTCCCCTTACTGTCTTTTGTTCTTGTCTTTGATCCCCCTTCCTCCGACTCCTTGCAAAGGTTCCCATCTTAGTTTAAACCTTCCCCAACCACTCTAGCAAATACTCCCCCGAGGACATCAGTCCCAGTCCTGCACAGGTGTAACCCGTCCAGTTTGTACTGGTCCCAACTCCCCCAGAACCGGTCCAGATGTCCCAGGAATCTAAAACCCTCCCTCTCACACCATCTCTTCAGCCAAGTATTCATCCAATATATCCTGCTATTTCTACTCTGACTAGCACATAGCACTGGTAGTAATCCTGAGATCACTACTTTTGAGGTCCTACTTTTCAACTTGCATCCTAACTCCCTATATTCTGCTTTCAGGACCGCATTTTTTTTTTTACCCATGTCATCTGTACCAATATCTATCATGACCATTGGCTGTTCAGCCTCCCCCTTCAGGATGTCCTGTAACCACTCAGACATCTTTGACCCTGGCACCAGAGAGGCAACATACCATCCTGGAGTCTCTTTTGCGACCACAGAAACGCCCATCTATTCCGCTTACAATTGAATCCCCTGTAACTATTGCATTCCCACACTTTTTACTCCTCCCCTGTGCAGCAGAGCCAACCGTGGTGCAAAGAACTGGGCTGTTGCTGCTTTCCCCCGAGAGACCATTCCCCCCAACAACATCCAAAGCAGTATATCTGTTTTGCAGGGGAACAGGAGATTCCAGCACTGTCTGCCTTGTCCTCTTGCTCTGCCTGGTGGTCACCCATTCCCTTCCTGCCAGAGGGGTCTGAGCCTGCGGTGTGACCACCTCTCTATATGTGCTATCCACGATACTCTCCGCCTCGTGGATGCTCCACAGTGTCCCCAGCTGCCGCTCCAGCTCCGAAACCCGGGCTTCCAGGAGCTGCAGCTGGAATATACATGCTGGTCCTGGAATTGTTCCAGGCTTCCCACTTGGAGCACGAGCAGCACTCCACGGCTTTGAGCTCTCCTGCCATGACTTAACCCTTTAAAATTAAACCTTTTGGAAGATCTTAATATCAAATAATATCAATTACACGAGGGCCCTTCTTCCCTGGTCCTCGTTACTACAGAACTCCATAAAAGACACCACTTACTAGATATGAAAATAAGCTATAAACCTTTCTTAACTTAGATACTTACCCAGCTATTTACAACTATTCCCTAACAGAAGTGACTCAGCAACCAATTACCTTGCAGTTTTCCTTTGACATCACTGTTGGCATTTTTCCCAATGTTTTCAATACAATGTTATCATTTATTGCGAGGGGAATTGAATACAAAAGTAGTCATAATGTTATACAGCACAGAAACAGGCCCTTCGCCCATTGTGCCTGTGCCGTCCATCAAGCACCTATCTATTCTAATCCCATTTTCTAGCACTTGGCCCATAGCCTTGTATGCCTTGACGTTTCAAGTGCTCATCCAAATACTTCTTAAATGTTGTGAGGGTTCCTGCCTCCACCACCCCTTCAGGCAGTGTGTTCCAGATTCCAACCATCCTCTGGGTGAAAAAAATTGTTCCTCAAATCCCCTCTAAACCTCCTGCCCCTTACCTTAAACCTATGCCCCCTGGTTACTGACCCTTCCGCTAAGGGAAAAAGTTTCTTCCTATCTGTCCTATCAATGCCCCTCATAATTTTGTACATCTCAATCAGGTCTTCCCTCAGCCTTCTCTAAGGATAACAACCCTAGCTTATCCAGTCTCTCTTCATAGCTGAAATGCTCCAGCCCAGGTAACATCCTGGTGAATCGCCTCTGCAGCTTCTCCAGTCCAATCACATCCTTCCTATAGTGTGGTGCCCAGAACTGTACACAGTAGGAAGGTTATGCTTCCGCTATACTGGGCATTGGTGAGACCACATCTGGAGTACTGTGTACAGTACTGGTCTCCGTATTAAGGAAGGATGTAAATGTGTTGGAGACAGTACAGACTGTTTATTAGACTAACACCTAGAAGGGGCAGGCTATCTTACAGGGAAAGGTTGGGCAGGCTGGGCTTGTATCCGCTGGAATTTACAACAGTAAGAGGCGACTTGATTGAAACATTTAAGATCCTGAGGGGTCTTGACAGGGCGGATATGGAAAGGATGTTTCCCCTTGTGGGAGAATCTGGAACCAGGGGCCACTGTTTAAAAACAAGGGGTTGCCCATTCAAAATAGAAATGAGGAGAAATTTTTTTCTCTGAGGGTCGTATTTGGAATTCTCTTCCTCAAAAAGGAGGTGGAAGCAGAGCCTTTGAATATTTTTAAGGCAAAGATATATAGGTTCTTGATGAGCAAGGGGGTGGAAGGTTATCAGAGGTAGGTGGACATGTGGAGTACAGTTCAGCCATGAACTTATCGAATGGTGGAGCAGGCTCGAAGGGCCAAGTGGCCTACTCCTGCTCCTAATTCTTATGTCAGTGAGAGATTGCAGAGCTCTGAGATGCAGAGAAATCTGGATGTCCTAGTGCATAGAGCCATAGAAAAGTTAAGGCACAGAAGGAGGCCATTCAACCCGTCATGTCTGTGCTGGCTGAAAAAACTAGTCACCCAATCTAATCCCACCTTCCAGCACCTGGTCCGTAGCCTTGCCAGCTAGAGCTCTTCAGGTGCATGTCAAATACCTTTTAAATGGGTTGAGGGTTTCTGCCTCCACCATCAATTCAGGCAGTGAATTCCAGACACCCAGAACCCTGTGGGTGAAAAAGTTTCTCATTTCCCCGCTAATCCTTCTACCAATCATCTTAAATCTGTGCCCTCTGTCAATTCACCTCTCCATTAGGGGCAACAGGTCCTTCCTGTCTACTCTATCTAGACCTCTCAATTTTGTACCCTTCAATTAAGTCACCCCTCAGCCTCCTGTTCTAAGGAAAACAACCCTAACCGATCCAATCTTTCCTCATAGCTGCAATTTTCAAGCCCTGGTAACATTCTTGTAAATCTTCTCTGTACAGTCTCCACAGCAATTATGTCCTGTCTGTAATGTGGCAACCAGAACTGTACGTAATACTCCAGCTGTGGCCTAATCAGCTTTTTATACAGTGCCAGCATTACATCCCTGCTTTTGTATTCTATACCTCGGGCAATAAAGAAAAGCATTCCATATGCTTTCTTCGCCACTTTATCTATCTGTCCTGCCACCTTCAGGGACCTGTGGACATGCAATCCAAGGTCTCTCACTTCTTCTACCCCTCTCAATATCCTCCTGTTTATTGCGTATTCCCTTGCTTCTAATGCAAATGCATTACCTCACACTTCTCCGGATTGAATTCCATTTGCCACTTTACCGCCCACTCACCCAAACAATTGATATAATTCTGGGGTCTACAGCTATCCTCTTCATCAACTATATGGCTAATTTTTGTTATATCAGCACATTTCCCAATCATGCCTCCCACATTTAAGTCCAAATCAATAATATATACCACAAACTCAATGAGCCCTGTGGAATGCCACTGGAAACTGCTTTCCATTTGCAAAAACATCCACTACCCTTTGTTTCTTGTCACTCTGCCAATTTTGGATCCAACATGCCACATTCCCTGTATCCCATGGGCTTTTATTTTTCTGACCAGTCTGCCACATGGGATCTGGTCAAATGTGTTACTAAAATCCATGTAGACCACATCCACTGCACTACCCTCACCAATCCTCCTTGTTACTTACTCAAAAAATTCAATTAAGTTAGTAAGACACATCCTTCCCTTAACAATCGCAAAAGGTTAGTATGCAGATTCAGCAAGTAATTAGGAAAGATAATAGAATGTTATTGTTTATTGTAAGGGGAATTGAATACAAAAGTAGGGATGTTAGGGTCAATGTCGACATGGACTGATTCCATGTTGTAACTTCAGTGTATTTCTACCTACTGCTGGGGTTTTCACAGTGCAAATGGGCACAGTAGGAAGGTTTCACAAACCCACTGTTACACATTACTAAAATCACAGTAAGGATTGTTGATAACCCTCGTAATTAATTGCAGATATTAACCTTACAAATCCCAAGTACTACTAACAGTGAGTTATTAGTGACAAATGTTAATGAGCTGAGCTGTGTATTACTAACATAACTAAAATGTACTTTACAAGACTGAAATTAAGCAATGTGATCCATCTGGTCAGTCCCATTATGAAAGTTTTGCCTCTCTCTTGGTCAACAGGATCTGGGTGTCCTGGTACATGATTCATAAACAGTTAATATGCAGGTACAGCAAGTGATTAGGAAGGCAAATGGACTGTTGCAATTTATTGCAAGGGAAACGGAATATAAAAGTAAGGAAGTTTGCTACAGTTGTACAGAGCGTTGATGAGACCACATCTGCAGTACTGCACACAGTTTTGGTCTCCCCACTTAAGGAAGCTTTGTTCACCCAACTGATTCCTGGGATGTGGGGTTATCTTATGAGGAAAGGTTGAACAGGTTGGGCCTGTATCCATTGGAGTTTAGAAGAATGGAGAGGTGATCTTATTGAAACATATAAGATCCTGAGAGGACATAACAGGGTAGATGCTGGAAGGATGTTTCCCCTTACGGGAGACTAGAACTAGGGGACACAGTTTAAAAATTAGGGGTCTCCCATTTAAGATGGAGATGAGGAGAAATGTTTTCTCTCAGAGGGCTTTTAGTCTGTGGCACTCTTGACTGACAAGGGAGTCAAAGGTTATAGCAGATCGACAGGAAAGTAGAGTTGAGGCCACAATCAGATCAGCCATGATCTTATCAAATGGCAGAACAAGCTCGAAGGGCTGAATGGCCTACTCCTGCTCCTAATTTGTATGTATGCTTCAGTTATACAGGACATTGGTGAGACTACATCTGGACTACTGTGTCCAATATTGGTCTCCTTATTTAAGGAAGGATGTAAATGCATTGGAAGTAGTTCAGAGAAGGTTTACTAGACTAACACTTGGAATGGGCGGGCTGTTGTAAGAGGAAAGGTTGGATAGGCTAGGCTCGTGTCTGCTGGAGTTTCGAAGCGTAAGCGGTGACTTGATTGAAACATACGTGATCATGAGGGGTCTTGACAGGGTAGATGTGGAAGAGATATTTTCCTTTGTGGGAGAATCTAGAACTAGGGGTCACTATTTAAGAATCAGGTATCACCCATTTAAGACAGGAGGAGAAATTTTTTCTGAGAGTTGGGAGTCTTTGGAACTCTTCCTCAAAAGGCAGTGGAAGCAGGGTCTTTAAATATTTTTAAAGCAGAGGTACATAGATTCTTAAGCATGGGGGTGAAAGGTTATCGGGGTAGGCCAGAACGTGGAAGCGAGGTTACAACCAGATCAGCCATGATCTTATTGAATGGCGGAGCAGGCTCGAAGGGCTGAGTAGCCTACTCATGCGCCTAATTCATCTGTTTGTATCAAAGTTGAGGCCCATGGAATAAAAGGGACATGGATACGAAGTTGATGAATAACAAGTAACATTGTAACAGTAAACATTTTTTTGGTCTGGAGTAAGTTACACTGCGATGTTTCCCCGGGGTCAGTAAAAGGACCACTGCCATTTTTGATTTTTATATATTAAAAAGAGACTGAAGACATTGGCGTACAGGGCACAATTTCAAAATTTGCAGCTGACACAAAACTTGGAAGCATTTGGAACTGAGAGGATAGTAATAGACTTCAAGAGATCAACAGGCTGGTGGAACGGGCAGACACCTGGCAGATAAAATCTAATGCAGAGAAGTGTAAAGTGATGCATTTTGGTAGGATGAACATGTAGAGGAAATATAAAACAAAGGGTTCAATTTTTACAGGGGGGGCAGAAGAGATACCTGGGTATATGTGCACAAGTAGCTGAAGGTGGCAGGGCAGGCTGATAAAGTGGTTTAAAAAAATAGGGGTCCTGGGATTTATTAATAGGTGTATAGGGTACAAAAGCAAGCAAGTTAAGATGAACCTTTATAAAACACTAGTTCAACCTCAACTGGAGTATTGTGTCCAATTCTGGGCATCGCACTTCAGGATGGATGAGAAGACTTTAGAGACAGTGCAGAATAGATTTATGAGAATGGTTCCAGGGATGAAGGACTTCAGTTGTGAGGATAGATTGAAGCTGGGGTTTTTCGCCTTACAGAAGAGAAGGTTGAGAGGAGATTTGACAGATATGTTCAAAATCAAGGGGTGTCTAGACAGAGTAGATAGAGAGAAACTGTTTCCCCCCCCCCTCCTCCCTTGGTGGAGGGGCTGTGGATACATAGTTCTAGGGTTGATGAGGGAGGATATTTGCTTACAGTTTTAAAACTAAAGACAATACAAAAAAATACATTTGGCTTGAACAGATGTTTTTAACTACTGGAAGACTGTTGATTTTTCCCACAATCTTTCAGATTTCAACTATACTTTAAGTTTTCAAAACGTAGTGAGGGGGAAGGGCGTGAACAAATATGGTAGCTCAAAGAACTTGAATTTTTTTTTTAAGCAATCAAGTCTGTAGGTTTTTTGACAATTGCTGATTGCTCATGGAAATCTTTTCAGTGAAAGAATTTTTTTTTTCAAATGGGTGACATACTGAAATATGGAGTGTGTCATTTCGGATTGGATAAAATTTCTTACTGCAAATCAATCACCATGGTTTGTTAAACAGATAGTGGTCTCTGATTCCTTCTTCCAACATGGGACATTTGAGTTTTTTTTTGCAGCAATGTAATAATGTCTTTTACACCCGAAAGTTGTAGGCTGATTATGGAGCTACTCAAAACATTTGGAACTTTACCAAGCAGGAATGCAATTGATGAATGGAAATTTAAGCATTTGTTGATTTTTAAGTGAATATGAAATATCAGCTAATTGGCATGCTTCATACCAGAATGGAAACATCTAAATAGAGACAATAGGTCTGTTTAATATGTAGAAGCAAAACATGACCAAAAAGTAGGTACCAGCTGGGGAATTTACTGGACACAAGAATACATGGACAAGCCTGGGGGATTTTACTGCAACATCCATCTGAATATCAGATTCAGCATAATTTGATTGTTTTTTTTCATATTTTACCTCAATCTTCTTGCATATTTCTCCAATCCAACTTTGACTCCATTTTGAAAGCTATTTTTTGGTATGAGTTTTTCCATGCCCAAGACAGGCCCAAGAATTGCTGGCAAAATAACAGCAAGACTATTAGCATTCTTACATTTATGCCAAGGCCACTGCAACTTCAAGCTAGATTAGATGCACAATTAAATGCAGAAATTGAAAAGTTGCTGTCCAAGATGTACTGCTCCACCATTAGCCTCATGAAAATAGCATCTCGCTCCACATTCAAATGCAATAAATGGCCTGAACCTCCTGTATTTAGATACAAAGTAAACTCTCCACAAAAAGTTACAGCTTGTCTATTTCAGTTAATTCCTTTTTCACTTTTTCCTTCATCTTCCACTTAATCCAAACTTTCTTTTCCTCTCTATTTCTCTGTACTTGATTAAACAATGAATTCACCATTCTAACTTTCAGTTCTGTTCAGGCCTTGGGCTGTTCATTTCACAATCCTTCAATCCGATTGGTTAAAAAGATACACAGTTGCTTACCCTGGTCACTCAGATCCTAGATGTCCTGTAGAGGGCGCCACATCACTGCCCTCACAGACACTTGCAGAGCAAAATACCATCATTAAAAGGGCAATAGGAAGTCAAACAGTGGGCAACGTTCGTTGGCCTGCACAGCAATTTCTGGGCCATGATCTCTGTAATCCAATAAACATTCATATAATACTAGATGACAAAAATATTATATGCCCTTAAGTTGTTGCTGAAAGGAGTCCGTACTCATTTCATATTTTTTTTTTTTAAAAAGAGATACAGCACTGAAACAGGCCCTTCGGCCCACCAAGTCTATGCCGACCATCAACCACCCATTTATACTAATCCTACACTAATCCCATATTCCTATCACATTCCCACCTGTCCCTATATTTCCCTACCACCTACCTATACTAGGGGCAATTTATAGTGGCCAATTTACCTATCAACCTGCAAGTCTTTGGCATGTGGGAGGAAACCGGAGCACCCGGAGGAAACCCACGTAGACACAGGGAGAACTTGCAAACTCCACACAGGCAGTACCCAGAATTGAACCCGGGTCGCTGGAGCTGTGAGGCTGCGGTGCTAACCACTGCGCCACTGTGCCGCCCCTATTTAGCTGTTGTTCTGTATTCTTCCACTTCCTCCAGATCCTGTTGTTTAACTATTTTAAGTCCTGTTCAGGGGTTTGCTTATTTGCAAATTTTGATAACTGTGCCTTTCTTTTCATGTCACAAGACTTGCTGTGCAGTTCCAGTAATTTATTCCTTCTCCATTTTTTTAATCCATGTTTATTTTGCATTTTAACAATGTAACCAAAACCAGAATGATCTGAAAGAGATCTAACACAAATCCACTGCAGCATCATTTAGATGGGTAAAAATATCACATCATTGTATTTTGGGAAAGCAACTCTGTTGCAGATGAGGTTTCTGGATTGTGACTATAGTCACAATCATGAGTTTGGCATGTCTGCAACCTGCAGCTCTGAAGCTGCATGCAGCTCTTTAACGCTCATTTACAGCTCCTGACTTTTTCCAGTTGGATCACAATTAACATCACAAAAGCCTGAAAAAAGTTAAGTCAAAAAAAAAGGAACAGACGTGTGCTCATGGGCACAAAAATGTTATGCTGCATTTTACAGGCTCAAATGATCATTTTAACGATCATCATCGTGCCCTAAATGAACCTCTGAGTGGTATAGCTACACCATAGTTATAGATAATGTCTTTGGTTTGAGGAACAGGTTTTATGTTTGCGACCATTATCGTTTATAATATAGCTGAGACTATAAATTATTCTGTATGTGCCTAAATTAGAATCCTTTTCTTTTAATCACGAAAATCAATAGCTGGAAAGATGGTCTTAATCGTATGCATCTTGAGTTCAAGTTTGTCTTAGAGAGGACTTTACTGACAAAATTATAGTTTAAATAAAACTAAAAAAAACACGATAATTCAGAGGTCGGCCTATTTAAATTTTTTTCTATCAATGCATCAATTCAAGAATGTATTTTATTAGATAATCAAAGTGCACATTCTAGCAAAAGCACTTAGTAATTTGCCCAGTATTTGGTTTGGAAATGCCGAATTTTCATCTTGCAGCTCCCAATGGCTTTTTTAAAAAGACTTTTCAAGTTTAAACAAAAAGGTTGTCAATACCTTAGGTTAAAAATACCCAAGTGTTTCACCTATCCAGTATTGTGCAACATTACCTATCCTGTTCACCTCCAGCTTCTAAAAACGAACAACCTTTTGACATACTGGACTGAATTTTTCCAGCTCACCGCTGATTTCAAAAATGGCACGGCGCACGGACGAAATGTGCACCGCGGAGCCGCTGCGATATTTAGCGTGGCGGTCAGTTACATGGCCGGGGTGGACCGCACCCCCCCCCACCCTCCCCCTGATAACATGGGAAGGGGCGGGCGCACCGTCCCTGGCAATGGCGTCCAGCACCACTTAGCAGGCGCCATTTTTAAAGGGCTTCCAGTGCTTCTGTTTAACTTAAAGTTTTAAAGTTACAGGACCTTTTAAATGAAAAATGTATAAAAAGTTTCAATCTTCTCTTCCACCCCTTCTCTCAATGACTAATCAGTTTATTAACTGCCCTCTCGCCCAAAAAATTTACCTTGCGATCCCGACCTATCCACCCAAAGTTTAAAACCTTTTACCTTCAACCCCTTCTCACCATCCCCTCCACCAATCACAATAGGTTTCCCCACTCCCCCCCGCCCTGAAGACTTACCTACTCTCCCCTCCCAACCAGCGTTTCTCCTCGGATCTCTGAATGGAGATCCGAAGGCATGGGAGTTCCGGCAGCCGATGGGAATATCGCAGCAGGACAGCCGGCAGCAGCAGGTAAGTGAATAATGAATTACTTAGCATATATTAGCATATGTAAATTATGATGCTGCCACCGATAATATGGGGCAGGGCCTTCCTGGCATCGAGGCCCGCGGCGGGCCTCTTCAGGAGGTATTTCCCAGACCCCCCCGCCATGACCTGTGACGTCGGTAGCCCCGGTAAAATTCAGCCCACTATTTCAACTAAACTGGTTTCTTCCAAAAATTGGTTTTAATTAACACTTTAAAAAAAAAGCATTCAGTGTGGCAGGAGGAGTTCAAGGTTAGCTGGATCTTTCCACTTGGAAATATGAGATGGAAGCCTGCAAGAACAAGGGGCTGAGGGCAAGCTTTTTTTTTTGAAGAAAAACACGATGATAGCTGCTTGAAAGGAAAAAAGGCAGTGCTTGAGAGGAGAGGAAACCCTCAAAGTGAACTTGTATAAAGGATAGGAAAGGAAGCTGGGCTGTCAGCACTTCAGTGGGAATAAAAACAAGGGAACACAAAGTGGGTCTCGAGCTCGCAGAGGGCATGTAGATAAAGCTGGGAGAAGGGAACACAGAAGGAAGTAGGGTTAGAAAGAGTCTAGTTTGTGATCAAGACTACAGGAATGGGGAAGCCAAAGACAGCAGTAAAGTAGAGGACTGATCACAAATATGGGCAGCAGGGTTCATACACAGAGATTTAAAGAAAACAGAAGCACGATAAATAGAGCAGAGGAGGAATGGGCAACCAAATGGAAATTGAAATCAAAGAGCACAGTTCTTTGGTAAGCACCGAGGCTGAGGGGAAATAGGAAGAAGGATGTCAGATGAGAAATCCAGGATGAGGTGGACATTGATGATTTTAAAGGAGAAGCAAGAGGTCAGAAATAAAGAGAGGTGCTTTGTAGAGAAAGTGCGAGATGATTAGCTGGGGAGATCAAAAGTATGACTTGGTGTTAAGACCACCACAGAAGTTTGGGCAGGGGAGTTGATGGAAAGTTTCATAATGGCAAGCTTTGATGAGGGACAAGGTATTTCCAGCGAGCCAAGTTTCAAAAGACACAATGTTACTGCTATCAGAGTAAGGTCATGGATAGCAAATGAATGATAATCAGGAGGGAAATGTGGACAGGGACAGAAACCTTGGAATGAGGCAGCAACAGGTGCTTTGATGAGCCTTGTAGAATGCAAGCACAGAAACATTTGTGGACTTATTCAAAAGCAATTTAAGCCTTAGATGGTGGCAGGAGAGTAGGAAGGTGGAGAGTATGGGTTAGGGTAACAGCAACGTAACAAGAGATGAGCAACAAAAGGTATCATGGTTGGGTGACAGGAGAGAAGAGACATAGGAAGGACAGACAAAATTAAGGGGATTGGAGTACAAGAATATAGAAGTCTTGCTAAAATTGTACAGGGCTTTGGTGAGACTATACCTGGAGTACTGCTCGCAGTTTTGGTTTCCATATTTAAGGAAGGATATACTTGCATTGATGGCAGTACAGCGAACATTCACTAGATTGGTTCCTGGGATAAAAGCATTGTCCTAAGGTGAGAAGAATGAGAGGTGACCTCATTGAAGCATACAAGATTCTGAAGGGTCTTGACATGATAGACACAGAGATTGAATACCCAGCCAGGGGAAACCACTCGAACACAGGGACACAGTCTCAGGGAAAGGGGCCAATCATTCAGTACGGAGATAAGGAGAAATCTTTTCACTGAAAGGGTTGTGTATCTTTGGAATTCTCTACCCCAGAGGGTTGCAGATGCTTCATCGTTGAATATATTTAAGGCTGACATAGACAGATTTTTGGTCTCTCAGGGAATCAAGGGATATGGGGAGTGAGTGGGAAGTAAATGAAGTTGAAGCCAAAGATCAGCCACGAACGTAGTGAACGGCAGGGGAACAGGCTTGATGGGCTTGGGTCTGGGGCAGCAGACAAAAGGACGTGCATGGGCAAAAGGAAAACACTAAAGCAAGAGCTCTGTGTGCATGCTCAAATTAGGTAAATCTGTTGATGTTATTCAAAATGTGTCATATGATGTTTGGTAAATGTCTCTGCTTAATTATGGAATTTACCTACACAATAAAAGTCTTAATATCTACTTACCTCAAAATATTTACTATGTGAAGGGCAGAAGCTGTCATCCACGTGCTGTACATGTTCAGCTTCACAATTCCAATCACTGGGATGTCAAAGCCAAAACAAAATTTCCAAGCGCACAATGGGGTAAGCAAGATACACAAAATCTCAACAAGCAATAGCTTCCTAATATAGAAGCAAAATACTGTAGATGCTAGAAATCTGAAATAAAAACAAGAAATGCTGGAAATACTCAGCAGGTCTGGCAGCATCTGTGGACAGAGAAGCGGAGTTAACGAGCTTACACTGGAAGCTAAAAAATACCTGACAGCATAGGTAGACTGACCATCTAATTAGTGTTACTGACAAGTTATACTGTATGTGAAAGGAATACAATATTATCGCATAAAATTCAATAACTTTATAGAATCATAGGATGAGTATAGCACAGGGGGCCATTCTGCCCATTGCGTCCGTGTTAGGTCTCTACAAAAATAACTCAGCTACTTCTACTCCCCCACCCTTTCCCCGTAGCCCTGCAAGTTTCTCTTCAGGTACTTATCCCAATTCCCTTTTGAAAGACATGACTGATTCTGCCACCACATTCTCAAGCAGTGCATTACAGATCCTAACCACTCACCGTGTAAAACGGTTTTCATGTCACCATTGGTTCTTTTGCCATTTACCTTAAAGCGGTGTCTTTTGGTTCTCAACCTTTCCGCTAATGGGAAAAGCTTCTATCTACTCTGTATAGACCCCTCATGACTTTGAACAGCTCTATCAAATCTCCTCGCAACCCTCGCTTCTACAAGTAGTTGCTCGGTTCATCCTTGAACCCTTTTGGGAACAATGGAGAGAAGTGTGAAGTGATGCATTTTGGTAGGAAGAATGAGAAGAATGTTCTCCAAGGATTGTAAGATTATGGCTAGTGCCTCCACAATTTCCACCCCAACTTCCCTTAGTATCCTTGGGTGCATCCCATCTGATCCTGGTGACTTATCAATATCCAGTGTCTCAACTACCTCCTCTTTCACTTTGACTTTAGCAGCATCTTCCTTAAGTAAAAACAAATGCAAAGTACTCATTTAGTACCTCACTAGCCATGCATAAATCCCCTTTTTGGTCCCCAATACTCCCTACTCCTCCTTTTACCATCCTTTTCCTATGTATACACCTAGAGAAGACTTTTGGGGTTCTTTATATTAGCTGCCAGTCTCATCTCATAATCTCTGTCTCTCATTTCCTTTTTCATTTCCCCTCTGACTTTCTATATTCAGCCTGGTTCTCACTTGTATTATCAACCTCACATCTGTCGTACTCACCTTTTTTCTGCTTAATCTTAGTCTTTATCAGCCAGGGAGCTCTGGCTTTGGTTGTCCTACCTTTCCCCCTTGTGAGAATAGCCTCAACTGTACACGAACGATCTCATCTCTCAAGGCAGCCCATTGTTCTGTTACTGTTTTGCCAATCAATCTTTGATTCCAATTTACTTGGGACAGATCTATTCTCACCCCACAGAAATTGGCCCTCCTCCATTTAAGTATTGTTACTGTGGATTACTCTTTGTCCTTTTCCATAGATAACATAAACCTTGGATACAATGATCACTGTTCCTTAAATGTTCCCCTACTGACACGTGATCCACTTGACCCACCTCGTTCACCAGAACCAATCCAGCAATGTCACCTTCCTTGTTGCATGGAAACTTTTATTTTAAAGTATCATTTACGGCACAGAAAGAGGCCATTTGGCCCATCAAGTCTATGCCAGCTCTCCACAGAGCTATGCAGTCAGTCGCACTCTCCCGCTTGATCCTCATAGCCCTATAAGTCCATTTCTCTCAGGAGACCATCTAACTTCTGCCTGAAGTCAATGATTGTTGTCTCTGCTTCTACCAAGCTTGTGGGCAGCAAGTTCTAGGTCATTACCACCTGCTGCATAAAAAAGTGCTTCCTCATAATCCCCCTGCATGTTGTGTCCAAAACTTGCAATCTGCTTCCCCGAGTCCTTGTACCATTTGTTAATGGGAACAGTTTTCTCCTTGTCTAATTTATCGATGCCTGTCATAATCTTGTACACATCTATTAAATCTCCCCTCAATCTCCTTTGTTCTCAGTAGAACAAACCCAGTTTTTCCAACCTAAGCTTGTAACTAAAATCCACGTTCCTGGAACCATTCTGGTAAATCTCCTCTGCCCCTCTCAAGGACACTCACATTATTCCTAAACTGTGGCGACCAGAACAGGACACAATACTCCAGTTGGGGCCTAACCAGAGCTTTAGAAAGGTTCAGCATAATGTCCCTGCTTTTGTACTCAATGCCTCTATTTATAAAAGCCCAAGATCCCATATGCGTTACTAACCTTCAAAGATCTATGCACATGCAGCCTCAGGTCCCTCTGTTCCTGCGCACTCTTTAGAACTGTGCCACTAAGTATATAGTGCCTCTCCCTATTACTTCTGCGAAAATACATCACCTTACACTTGCCAGTATTAAATTCCATCATCCACCTCTGCCCATTCTGCTAGGCTATGTCCTGGTTTTTGTTTATTCATTCAGAGATGTGGGCGTCACTGGCTAGGCCAGCATTGATTGCCCATGAGGTGGTGGTGGTGAGCTGCCTTCTTGAACAGCTGCAGTCCATGTGGGGTAGGTACACCCACAGTGCTGTTAGGAAGGGAGTTCCAGGATTTTGACCCAGCGACAGAGAAGGAACAGCGATATAGTTCCAAGTCAGGATGGTGTGTGACTTGGAGGGGAACTTGCAGGTGGTGGTGTTCCCATGCATTTGCGGACCTTGTCCTTCTAGTTGGTAGAGGTCACGGGTTTGGAAGGTGCTGTCTAAGGAGCCTTGATGCATTGCTGCAGTGCATCTTGTAGATGATACACACTGCTGCCACTGTGCATCGGTGGTGGAGGAAGTGATTGTTTGTAGATGGGGTGCCAAGCTTCTTGAGTGTTGTTGGAGCTGCACCCATCCAGGCAAGTGGAGAGTATTCCATCACACTCCTGACTTGTGCCTTGTAGATGGTGGACAGGCTTTGGGGAGTCAGGAGGCGAGTTACTCGCCTCAGGATTCCTAGCCTCTGACCTGCTCGTGTAGCCACAGTATTTAAATAGCTACTCCAGTTCAGTTTCTGGTCAATGGTAGCCCCCAGGATGTTGATAGTGAGGGATTCAGCGATGGTAATGCCACTGAATGTCAAGGGGAGATGGTTAGATTCTCTCTTGTTGGAGATGGTCATTGCCTGGCACTTGTGTGGCACGAATGTTACTTGCCACTTATCAGCCCAAGCCTGGATATTGTCCTGGTCTTGCTGCATTTCTACACGGACTGCTTCAGTATCTGAAGAGTCACGAATGGCACAATCAGCAGCGAACATCCCCACATCTGACCTTATGATTGAAGGTAGGTCATTGATGAAGCAGCTGAAGATGGTTGGGCCTAGGACACTACCTTGAGGAACTCCTGCAGTGATGTCCTGGAGCTCAGATGATTGACCTCAAACAACCACAACCATCTTCCTTTGCGCTAGGTATGACTCCAGCCAGTGGAGGGTTTTCCCCGATTCCCATTGACCTCAGTTTTGCTAGGGCTCCTTGATGCCATACTCGGTCAAAGGCTGCCCTGATGTCAAGAGCAGTCACTCTCACCTCATCTCGAGTTCAGCTCTTTTGTCCATGTTTGAACCAAGGCTGTAATGAGGTCAGGAGCTGAGTGGCCCTGGCGGAACCCGAGCTGAGCGTCACTCAGCAGGTTATTGCTAAGCAAGTGCCGCTCGATGGCACTGTTGATGACACCTTCCATCACTTGACTGATGATTGAGAGTAGGCTGATGGGGCGGTAATTGGCCAGGTTGGACGTGTCCTGCTTTTTGTGTACAGGACATACCTGGGCAATTTTCCACATTGCCGGGTGGATGCCAGTGTTGTAGCTGTACTGGAACAGCTTGGCTAGGGGCGCGGCAAGTTCTGGAGCATAGGTCTTCAGTACTATTGCCGGAATATTGTCAGGGCCCATAGCTTTTGCAGTATCCAGTGCCTTCAGTCGTTTCTTGATATCACGCAGAGTGAATCCAATTGGCTGAAGTCTGGCATCTGTGATGCTGGGGACTTCAGGAGGAGGCCGAGATGGATCATCAACTCGGCACTTCTGGCTGAAGATTTTTGCAAATGCTTCAGCCTTATCTTTCGCACTGATGTGCCGGGCTCCCCCATCATTGAGGATGGGGATATTTGTGGAGCCACCTCCTCCAGTTAGTTGTTTAATTGTCCACCACCATTCACGGCTGGATGTGGCAGGACTGCAGAGCTTAGATCTGATCCGTTGGTTATGGGATCGCTCAGCTCTGTCTATCTCGCATGCTGCTTACGCAGTTTGGCACGCAGATAGTCCTGTGTTGTAGCTTCACCTGGTTGACACCTCATTTTGAGGTATGCCTGGTGCTGCTCCTGGCATGCCCTCCTGCACTCTACATTGAACCAGGGTTGGTCTCCTGGCTTGATGGTAATGGTAGAGTGGGGGATATGCCGGGCCATGAGGCTACAGATTGTGGTCGAGTACAATTCTGCTGCTGATGGCCCACAGCGCCTCATGGATGCCCAGTTTTGCATTGCTAGATCTGTTCAAAATCTATCCCATTCAGCACGGTGATAGTGCCACACAACACGATGGACGGAATCCTCAATGTGAAGGCGGGACTTCGTCTCCACAAGGTCTGTGCGGTGGTCACTCCTACCAATACAGTCATGGACAGAAGCATCTGCGGCAGGCAGATAGGTGAGGACGAGGTCAAGTATGTTTTTCCCTCATGTTGGTTCCCCAACCACCTGCTGCAGACCCAGTCTAGCAGCTATGTCATTTAGGACTCGGCCAGCTCGGTCAATAGTGGTGCTACCGAGCCACTCTTGGTGATGGACATTGAAGTCCCCCACCCAGAGTACATGCTGTGCCCTTGCCACCCTCAGTGCTTCCTTCAAGTGGTGTTCAACATGGAGGAGTACTGAGTCAGCAGCTGAGGGAGAGCGGTAGGTGTTAATCAGTAGGAGGTTACCTTGCCCACGTTTGACCTGATGCCATGAGACTTCATGGGGTCCAGAGTCAATGTTGAGGACTCCCAGGGCAACTCCCTCCCTACTGTAGACCACTGTGCCACCACCTCTGGTGGGTTTGTCCTGCCGGTGGGACAGGACATACCCAGGGATGATGATGGCAGTATCTGGGACATTGTCTGTAAGGTATGATTCGGTGACTATGACTATGTCAGGCTGTTGCTTGACTGGTCTGTGGGACAGCTCTCCCAACTTTGGCACAAGCCCCCAGATGTTAGTAAGGAGGACTCTGCAGGGTCGACAGGGCTGGGTTTGCCGTTGACGTTTCCGGTGCCTAGGTCGATGCTGGGTGGTCCGTCCAGTTTCATTCCTTTTTATTGACTTCGTAGCGGTTAGGTACAACTGAGTGGCTTGCTAGGCCAGTTCAGAGGGCATGCAAGAGTTAACCACATTGCTGTGGGTCTGGAGTCACATGTAGGCCAGACCAGGAGCAGATTTCCTTCCCTAAAGGACATTAGTGAACCAGATGGGTTTTTACAACAATTGACAATGGTTTCATGGCCATCATTAGACTAGTTTTTAATTCCAGATTTATTAATTAAATTCAAATTTCACCTTCAGCTGTGGTGGGATGCGAACCTATGTCCCCAGAAAAATATCCTGGGTCTCTGGGTTACTAGTCCAGTGATAATACCACGACGCCACTGCCTACCCCGAGGCAGTTCATATCATCCTCACTGTTTGCCTCACTTCCAATTTTGGTGGCATCAGTAACTTTTGCCC
Organism: Heterodontus francisci; assembly: GCF_036365525.1. Lineage (NCBI taxonomy): Eukaryota > Metazoa > Chordata > Chondrichthyes > Heterodontiformes > Heterodontidae > Heterodontus > Heterodontus francisci. The sequence continues at coordinate 42,096,406 of NC_090382.1, forward strand.
TGCACCTCTAAACATACATTACACTGTCTGCCCCTAATAAGCCCCACTCTTCCTCTCACTAGTCTCTTACTGGATGATCTTTGGGCTCCCTTTTATGTTGACTGCCATTCTGTTGTCACATTCTCTCTTTGCCAGTCTTATTTCCTCTTCACCTCCCCCTCAACCTATTGTATATGGCCTGATTCTCACTTGATGAGTTCACCTGACATGCATCATACATGCTCTTTTTTTGTTTCATCAACTCTATCTCCCTCATCAACCACGGAGCCCTGTCCTTGGTTCCCCTACCTTTCATCCTTATTGGAACCTGAAGCATCTCTTCCTTAAAGATTGTTTCGATACAGCTCTTCTTGCCAGTCGTTGATTCCACTCTACCCTGGCTAAATCCCTTCTTGTCGCATTGAATTTAGCCCTCTTCCAATTTGGACATTCTACCTTATTTTGTTCCTCGTTTTTCTGCATTACTTGCCTAAACCTTGCGATACGATGATCACTCTTACCCAAGTGCTCTCCCACAAACACTTGGTCCACCTCATTTCCCAACACCAGATCCAGTAATGTATTTTTCCATTCGGGCCGAGAACATCCTGATCAAAGAATTTCTCCTGGACACATTTTAGGAATACCTCCCCCTCCTTACCCTTTACTCTAAAATTATCCCAATCAATATTTGGGCAATTATAGTCTGCCAATATCACCGTTTTATCGTTCTTGCACATCAGATTTCCCTGCAGATTTGCTCTTCTACCTCTCTCTCACTATTTGGAGACCTACTGAATACCCCTAGATGCGTGGTCATACCCTCTTTTTCCCTCAACTCTAACCAAATGGATTCTGTCCTTGCCCCTTCAAGGACATCCTTCCTTTGCAGCACAGCAATGTCTTCCCTAATCAGTAGTGCACCCACCTCCCTTTTCTCCTTCTCTCTTTTCTGAGCACTTTATAGCTTTGTATATTAAAGGCTCAGTCCTCACCATTTTTAAGCCTCATTTCCATTATTACCACATCATATTCTCAAACTGCTATTTGTGCTTGTAGCTCACCAACCTTATTAACCACACTTTGTGTGTTTACACACATGCATTGTAACCCTGTCTTTACATTCTTCGTAGTCTTTCTCAGTTCACTCCCATCTAATACAGATACACCCTTCTCTAGTACTGTTTAACACACTCACTCTGACCCCACCTAATACTTTGCTATTTCCTATCCTACTGCTATCTGTCTCTTCCAATTCTCTTGGAACCTTGAAGCTTGGTGTTCAACTCTTGCATTATCTGCTGGTTCCCATACACCTGCCAAGTTAGTTTAAACCCTCCCCAATAGCACTAGCAAATTGCCCCGCAAGGAAATTTGTCCCAGCTCTGTTCAGGTGCAACCTGTACAGGTCCCACCTTCTCCAGAACTGGTCCCAGTATCCAGGAATTTAAAGCCCTGCCTCCTGCACCATCTTTCCAGCCTAGCATGCATCTGCACTATCCTCTAATTTTTATACTCACTTACATGTGGTACAGGGAGCAATCCAGAGATTACTACTTTTGAGGTCCTGCTCACTAATTTCTTACCAAGCTCACTGAACTCTTGCTGCAGGACCAGATCCCTCTTTCCACCTATGTCGTTGGTACCAATATGGGCCACGAGAGCTGGTTGTTCACCCTCCCCCCTCAGGGTGCTCTGCAGCCTTTCAGTGACAATCTTGACGCTGGCACCAGCAAGGCAATATGCCATCCTGGATTCACATCTGCGGTCACAGAAACATCTATAATCAAGAAACTTCTCCTAAACACTTACACTATTACTATCCCAATCTAATTCAGAGAAAACAAAAGCATATATCAGTTGATGTTTTATACTAAACTCAATGAAAACTCTGCATCATTCAATGTCAGATCACTTCAGGATGAACTGACTATTATATTACCTCCAGTGGCAGAATGCAACTACAAACTAACCGTACAACCTTGCTGCCTCTACTTTTAATGCATTCGATCATTTAATTATGCAAAAGAATCAATTCACGGAAAGAAGGGAAATATTTCCATTTCACAATTTTCCAGGTTTGCATTACTGAACACAAATGTAACTCCATCGATTATCCATTTCAGATAGGATTCTGCATTGCAAAATAAATTGATCACCAATCTAATATTCAGTTTTATATTTTGGAAAAGTTATGGCCTAGTATAAACACTGCATCAGAAAACATTTATGTCTTAAAATGAACTTCATGTGACTCACATTGCCCATATATTCAGAAAGCAGGTCCTGCAAAGCTTGTCTCACTGCATTACACTCAGCCACGATGCGCTCACGCCGATCATCACGTGTACAAGACGAGTCTGCCATTAGTGCTGCTCCACTAATGATGCTCTCAAGTCGCTCTTCCAGAGATGGTCTGAAACGCTCCTCACTGAAGCTCAGGGGATCTACAATTATTTGTTTCTGTTGGGACAAAGAAAAATGCTTAATGAAGCATTCTACCTTTACTTCAAATATCGTTTCAGTCAAATCATAAAATTAATTTTCCATGAACACTTATATGAGTTTTGGTTGGAAGAAAAAATGGAGCACAGCCCTGCATTTACAGATTACTTAAAAGCCCACGTTTTCCAACTTGCATCTGAAGCGGTCATCCTTTCCACATAACCTAGAGTTACAAAGTATTATTTCCCACTGCCCCAGTACAAGAATTCATCTTCGTCACACTTACTCAGTCCCATTAATTCATTTCAGGAATTTCCCTTAATTATATACATGTGCATAGATTTTAAATGACAGCTTAAGTACTGTTGCAGCCTCAACATTGAAGTCAGACATTCATCTGTAACAGCTGAACTTTGAAAATTCACAATAGGAGGCATACACATTCTAGTAACATGACCTTTAATTGACAGGCCCAAACTCAATTCTTGACCAGAACTTAAAATGATTCATCATAAATGAACACATTTGTTTGAAAACTGAACAATTTATATTTTAACAGACATAACCTGAGGCAAAACATGTCTGCAAGTGTATATGCATATGAACTACAAATATTATGATCCAGCTCTGATGAACTACAAATATTATGATCCAGCTCTGATGAACAAAAGAATTTTCCCATTTCTTCCATACCAGTGTTTTTCCCTGCCACGCCTTCATTTACCACAAATTCACCTCCAGCTAAGATGAGCGTGACAGTTTGCTTACAGGCTACATGGCCAGTCAGTGAAGCAGATGGAATTTTTTTTTTTATAGTTATTTTTCCTTTACTCCTGTTCCCCCACCCACATGCAAAAAGTTCAATAAACACTAACTCAACTGTGCCAAATGAGTTCAACTAAAAGCAAGGCCAGCGCCTCAAATTCCAAAGATAAGCACTTGCCTACTTCATCGACCTACCAAACTAAATCACAATCTTCCTTTCTTGGGTTTCTATATATAAAAAAAAATCTGTCAATCGATACCAAAACACATCAATAGTAACTGCCGTTTGTTTATTTGTTATAGCTCTGAACTCTGGACATTGCATAAGTCATATACAAATGTCTTCCATTTCTCAATAACTCAAGTTATCAGCTGTTAAATTTAGACATCTTCATGAATGATATCAATGTTTTGGCTGAGTGGGCGGAAAAGTGGCAAATGGAATTCAATCAAGAGAAGTGTGAGGTATTGCATTTGGGGAAGGCAAATATAGCGAGGGAATATACAATAAATGGGAGGATATTGAGACGGATAGAAGAAGTGAGACACCTTGGAGTGCATGTCCACAGGTCCCTAAAGGTGGTAGGACAGGTGGATAGAGTGGTGAAGATGGTTAATGGATTGCTTTCTTTTATTGGCCAAGGGATTGAGCACAAAATCAGGGATGTAATGCTGTAACTGTATAAAACACTGGTTAGGCCACAGTTGGAGTATTGTGTACAGTTCTGGTCACATTACAGAAAGGACATAATTGCTCTGGAAACAGTACAGAGGAGATTTACAAGAATTGTGCCAGGGCGTGAAGGTTGCAGCTATGAGGAAAGATTGGATACACTAGGGTTTCCCTGGAACTGAGGAGGCTGAGGAGTGACTTGATAGAGGTGTACAAAATTATGACGGGCCTAGAAAGAGTGGACAGGAAGGACCTGTCTCCCCTGGCGGAGAGGTCAGTTACCAGGGGGCACAGATTTAAGGGGATTGGTAGAAAGATTGGAGGGGACACGAGGGGAAGCTTTTACACCCAGAGTGTGTCTGAAATTCACTACCAGGAATGGTGGTGGAGGCAGAGACCCTCAATTCTTTTAAAAGGTACCTGGACATGTACCTGAGGTGCTGTAACCTGCGGGGCTATGGACCAGTTGCTGTAAGGAGGGATTAGTTTGGGCGGATAGTTTATTCGGCTGTCACAGACACGATCCTTCTGTGCTGTACTTTTTCTGTGGTTCTATGGCTCATTGTACAAGTACAAACCAAGTGTCAAATTAATTTGGCATAACTTTGTTGAACTCAATTTAATGCAGGAAAGCTTAACGAAGGATGGTCTATCATTTACTGAAAAAAAAATTAGTAAGTAACCACTGACAGAAAGAAGAAAATTACATAGCAGTAAGCCATTTTCACCAAAACGGTTTCATATGTATGGTACAATTGATACATTCATATTGTATAAAGCACTTGCACTTTATTGATGGAAGGAATTAACCCCAATTCTGAACCCAATTAAGTACAAGACTTTATGTATTTGAAAAGAGGCATATATATGGCAGATCATACAAGGCCTCTATTATCTGTCTCAGTAAAACAATTTAGCACCATCTCAGAGCTTCAATTTAGCCAAAGGTATCCCACAGTTCTGCTCCTGTGGCTCACTTAAGAGTCTTGAGGCTCACATGCAAAGTTTAAATCCATGTTCATTCATTTGCTTATATTTGAAGTCTCTATTACAAATAGATATTATAGTTCCGATTTAGTATTTATTACAGAGGAGGCTTCCTAAAGCTGAAGTCCACAAAATTCAACATGACAAAAAATAAGAGTTACAAGCACAAATAGCACTGAGCTACCTGGGATTGGCCAGACTGCCAGGTCTGAAAGGAGATATGTCAGACAACTCTGGATTAAGCATAGTGCTGGGCCCTCCAACTACTGCCTATTTTCTGCTGAAAAGCAAGCAAAAGGGTGGCCATATCAAAATCTTTAACGTTTTAGAACTACTTTAATCCCTTGTTACAGAGGTACGCTAATTTATCACAAGTTAATTAATCTTAAAAGAACCAGGTGGAGGAGTTATATCCATAATTATGAAATAAAGTGGGCCCTTATATCCCAATGCTGTCTAACAGATACAACTGTCTTATTAGATCCTTAAAAGCATATCTAGACTATCTAGGAAAAGCTTGCACTATAAATGTAAATCATGTTTAAGTATGAAATTTTAGTTGTAAACTATCCATCAGCAGTTTTATACCCCTCAATTAAAAGGCAAATGAATAATCAATTGTTAAAAATGCCAGCAGATAGACTGAATTCATTGCAAGAGTCGGTGTAAACAAAAAGATTTTACATTACCAGCTAGGTTTGCAGTATACCAGCAGTTTTAAAATTACTATAATAGCCTTTATCAGTAAGCACAGAACAAATCAATCTCCACTGCTGTCCCTGAAAAAACTGCTGTGGCAGAGACAAAACGGATGCTTCATAGGACTCGTCCATCACGTACACAAAACGTGGAAATTCATAGACTCTGATCCAGCTCCAAACTCTTCTGAATTCACCTTGTCTGTTTAAATCAGCTTCTACCAGTTACGCTTACTAGTCCAGGGCTCTCACCAAACCAACTGTTTCCAAAATAAAAATCATAAAGTATACCGAGAGCTTTATGACAACACTTACTATATTCGGGGGATATAAACACCCAAACCCTGTATTCAACTGTGCATTCACACCTGACCCTCAGCACCATAACGTACTGCCAGCAACCATCTTGCTTCCCACATTTCAACGCCTTTACCGTGGCACTTACGTCTACATACACATCTCCTTAAATTATACATCATCAACGTCTCCTTGGTTAGCTTCCTCCGCCCTACACCCTCATGAAGCACCTTAGAATATTTTGCTCTTGCATGGTCCCATTTATACTTATCCCGGAGTGGCTGGAATATCTTGAACAATGGCTTCTTCTCCCACCTCTACATACTCAGCTTGCTGAAACCCAAAGTTCAATCCTCCATTACTCTCCTTTTCCTGATTTATCTGCTTCCCGCGAAGGATCACATAACTCAAAAAAGGGATCAGTTTCCAGATGTACTTTCACATTCTGCTCCACTTCTCTGCCAATCAACCCCTTGGCACAGCTATTTTCCCTATTTTCAAACTGAACAGTGGGAAAATTGAAACCATTATTATTTGGCTCCAGAAAAAAACCCTGCATCTTCAACTAGTCCATCACCAAATACTCGGTCAGGCTGGAATGGATTGCATGTAACAGTGGCTGGCTCAACTGACAGCGGAAACGTCAAATCCCATTTTCAACTCAAACACGTCATTTTTACAGCACTGATCCACATCATCTCCAAAATTGATTTCTTAAACTCCACTTCAAACACCACCCTCCAAAATCATCCAAAACTCCTCTGACATCCTGTTCCATGGCAACTCCCATCTGTCCAGCATGTCAATATTTGCCCAACAGTTGCTCCATGCCACCCAACATAGTCATTTCATCCTTATCCGAAAATCCTACCCACTGATTGGCCCCACTGTACAGCTAACATAATGACCTGGTCCAAGCTCGCGGTCGTCTAGCTTTGGCTTTCTGTGCATCTTCACTCTTCATCAGTGGCAATGTTCTCAGCTGCCTTGTAAACTAGAACTCTTTCCTTAAAACTCATGGAACCATAGAAAAATTACAGCACAGGAGGCTGCCATTCAGCCAGTCGTGTCCGTGCTAGCTGAAAAACTGAGCCACCCAATCTAATCCCACCTTCCAGCACTTGGCCCGTAGCCTTGCCGGTTACAGCACTTCAGCTCCATGTCCAGGTAGCTTTTAAAAGAACTGAGGGTTTCTGCCTCCACCACCATCCCTGGCAGTGAACTCCAGACACCCACCATCCTCTGGGTGAAAAAGTATTTCCTCATGTCCTCTCTAATCCTTCTGCCAATCACCTTAAATCTGTGCCCCCTGGTAATTGACCTCTACGCTAGGGGAAACAGGTCCTTCTTGCCTACTCTATCTAGGCCCCTCATAATTTTGTAAACCTCTATTAAGTCACCCCTCAGCCTCCCCTGTTCGAAGGAAAACAACTCCAGCCTATCCAATCTTTCCTCACAGCTGCAACTCTCAAGTCCTGGCAACATTCTTGTAAATCTTCTCTGTACTGTCTCCACAGCAATTATGTTCTTTCTATAATGTAGTGGCTAGAACTGTACGCAATACTCCAACTGTGGCCTAACCAGTGTTTATAGTTCCAGCACTACATCCCTACTTTTGAATTCTATACCTCGGCCAATAAAGGAAAGCATTCCATATGCCTTCTTCACCACTCTATCTACCTGTCCTGCCACCTTTAGGGACCTGTGGACATGCACTCTAAGGTGTCTCACATCTTCTACCCCTCTCAATACCCTCCCATTTATTGTATATTCCCTCGCTTTATTTGCCTTCCCCAAATGCATTAACCTCACACTTATCTAGATTGAGTTCCATTTACCACTTTTCCACCCACTCACCCAAACCACTGACATCATTCCGCAGTCTACAGCTATCCTCTTCACTATCAACTACATGGCCAATTTTTGTGTCATCAGCAAATTTCCCAATCATGCCTCCCACATTTAAGCCCAAATCATTAATACTTACCACAAACAGCAAGGGGCCCAACACTAAGTCCTGTGGAAGGCCACTGGAAACAGCTTTCCATTCATAAAAATATCCATCGAGTACTACCCTTTGTTTCCTGGCCCTGAGCCAATTCTGGATCCAACCTGCTACTTTCCCCTGTATCCCATGAGCTTTCATTTTACTGACCAGTCTGCCATATGGGACCTCGTCAAATGCCTTACTAAAATCCGTGTAGACCACATCCACTGCACTATCCTCATCAATCCTCCTTGTTACTTTCTCAAACAATTCAAGTAAATTAGTAAGACATGGCCGTCCTTTAACAATCCATGCTGACTATCCTGGATTAATCCGTACCTTTCTAAGTGGCAGTTTATCCTGTCCCTCAGAATAGATTCTAAATATACCCACCACCGAGGTCACACTGACCGGCCTATAATTATTTGGCCTATCTCTTGCACCCATCACCTCATATCCTCTCCTGGAGATTAAGGGTACTCTCAAAATTTACCCATTTATCCATGCATTTTGCCATCTCTCATTTATACTCATTTTACTCCCACCTGTAAAGCACTTTGGAGATATGCTTTCTGTTAAAGAAACAGATGTGCAAGTGCTTATGTGTTCACTTCTCTCCTGTTCCCTCTACTCAAATAGAAGGCCAGATACTTAATGCATCTAAGATGCCAAAATTATATTTTGCATGCTAAGAGTCATAAATGCCTTGCCCTCTCATAATAAAACATACAAACTCCATCAAGTTCAGCTCCGAACACTCCCAAATGTGCACTAACCCACTGTTCCTGTCTGATCTCCACCTGCCATCCAAATTATCCTTTAAATAGTCGCAATGATCAGATTTTTGTAAAAATAGGCAAATTTTCAAAGCTGCAAGGATACTTAAAACTTAAAAGCATTACTGGGAATACATCATACTAACAGTGGTAGAGGAAACTGATAGGATGCTCCGAGGTATCTCAGGTTTTGGCTGCCCTACAGTGCTTTAGTTTTGCATTTACATTTATCTTTTTCCAAAGGTGAAGGCAGACACGACAGGACTGATGCACGAGGCAAGATCATCTAGTGTATTAGTAAATGATAGAATATACTGGTAGTGTGCTGGAGTCCCTGAACAATTCTCTAAGAAAACAAACATTAAAATACGTTTGAATTGCCTTACTTTACTTTCAACACAATGGAAACATGTAGAGTTCAGCAGTTTTGTTTCTGCAGGTGCTTGAATTTTTCCTCTTCCCAAAGTCTCACCACCTTTGCCAACTAAACTCCTTAGCTCATGCTATGCCACACACCATTCCCAGAGAAAGGGTTCTGACAGAAGATTTAGTCTCGGGGCCCGTCAGTGTAGTTCCAGGGCTATTTGGGAGATGCAAATGTATTAGCTTTAAGGTTTTTTCACTGAGGAACCAATTTAATTTAACTCTCCACAACCTTGTCGAGCTCAAACATCCACATACTGAAATTTTGGACAGTTGGTCACTTATCGGATAACCAAATGCATCATTGCAATATAAAAGAAAGGTATAAATTGGCCAGAGGGACTCTCACAATGTACTTCAGGTTATATGACAATTTGAAGTTAGTTTTTAAAAAAATACTTGAATTACCAACACTAAAGCCGCTGGAATTGGGGGTGGAGTGGGGGGGGAGGGACCACGGTAGGAGAATGATGTCAGTACTAATTAAATATATTATTGCACTAGAAAGATGTACTTCAATGACAGAATCTACTTGGTTCGAATTAAGGAACAGAGAAAGCCATTATGCTGCTGGGTGTACACTATAGACCACCAACTAATGGAAAGAAGATAGGATAGCAATAATGGGGGGGGGGCTTCAATTATCCCAATATAGATCAGAAATTAATAAGGAATATGAAATGGTTAGGAAAGAAGTTAAAAAAAACTATTAGGAAGGCAAGTACAAAATTATCAAGGAATATAAAAAGAAATAGTAAAAAATATTCTGCAGACAATTTTACTACAACAAAAGAAAAGCAGAATAGGGCCACTAAGGGGTACAACACAGCAAACTCACAGGTAATGATGGGGAAATGACAGAAATAATGAATAATTACATTGCCTTGGTATTTAGGAGACCAACATGATGGACATGACATTGGAAGAGCTGATCAAAAAAGATGAAAACATTTATGATAAAAATGGGAGAGATAATTGAAACTTGGAGAATAAAACTCAAGTTCAGATGAATTGTCTCTTTGCATATTAAAGTGAAGGAAGAGATCTCACACATGGATCACTGGGAAAAGAAATAGTGCCAGACGACTGGTGGACAACCTAAGTGGTTTCTATATTTAAAATGGGAGACAGAGCAAAAAGGAAGGGCAGAAAACAGGAGACATTAAGTGACAAAAGTGTTGGTGGGGCAGAGCCAAAGGGAGAAATAATGGGACAAGTAAAGAGACCAAGATGTGCCCAGAGGAGGTGTGAATGGCAGACTAATGAAAAGATTAAAACTGAAAGAAAAAAAGAGAAGGAAACAAAATGAGGGGTAGCGATTATGGTCTGAAATTGTTGAACTCAACGTTGAGTCCAGAGGAGATGCTGCTCCTCAAGCTCGCGTTGAGATTCATTGGAACACCCCAGTAGGCCGAAGACAGAGATGTCAGGAGGAGAATAAGGTGGAGAATTAAAATGGGAGGCAACCAGAAGCCTGGGGTCATGCTTGCGGACTGAACAGAGAAGTTCCGCAAAGCAGTCACCCAATATACATTTGGTCTCCCCAATGTAGAGGAGACCGCATTGTGAGCAGCAAATGCAGTATACCAAATTGAAAGGCGGCAAGAGCAGGAAACAGCACCAATGCAGTCATAATTGTACCAGGAAAAAAAAAAAGAATTGAGGGAGGGGAACCCCCCCCCCCCCAGTACAACTGGAAGAAATATTCCACATATCCCACAAAGAGGCAGGGATAGCTAGGATCCATGCAGGTACCCACAGCAACACCTTTTATTTGGAGTAACTGAGATAAAGGAGAAATTGTGCAATGAGAGAACAAGTGCAGCCAGATGGAGGAGGAGGGTGGTGGATGGAAGAAGCGGAGAGCACTCAGACAGTCCTGGTGTGGACTGGAAGTGGAGAGAGAGTGGATGCCCATCGTGAAGAGCAGATGGTTAGGGCCAGGAAATTGGAAACTTGAAGTGGTGGAAAGCATCAGAACAATCAGATGTAGGTGGGAAAAGGCAGGACAAGGGGAGAAAAAAAAAGTCAAGACAGGAAGAAATCAGTTCAGTGGAGCAGGAACAGGCTGAAATGATAGGTCTAGTTCACATATCTTGGGAAGAAGGTAGAATTGGCTGTTCAGGGGTGGGGGACTAAGAGGTTGGAGTCCGTTGAGAGAAGATCTCCAGAAATGAGGTCAGTGACAGTCCTGGAGACAATGGCTTGATGTTTGGAGGAGGGATCAAAGTCCAGAGGGAGGTAGGAGGAAGTGTTGAGAATTAGCGTTCGGCTTCTGCTCAGTTTGCTAGACAACAGCAGCACCACCCTTTCAGTAGGTTTGATGACAATGCTGGGGTTGGACCCGAGAGAAGGGTGTGCAGCAAATTCAGAGGGAGACAGGTTAGAGTGAGTAAGGGCAGCAGAGAAAATTAGATGACCGATGTCAGGCCGGCAGTTCTCAATGAAAAGATCAAAAGAGTGTAAGAGGCCAGAGGGAGGGGTTTGATGGAGGGACAATACTGGAGACTTAAAAAGGTCTGCTGTGCATCGGGTGGGGGAGAAAGAGGGGACTCTTGGCCAAAGGTGGCAGTGCGGACGCGAAAGCAATGCAAGAAAGAGCTCAACATCGCCGAGAGCTTGAAATTCATCGAGGTGGGGGCATAAAGAGATGAAGGTGAATCCTTTGCTAAGGACAGATTGTTCAGGGTCTGAAAGCATCATGAATACACAGCAAGAGGTGAGGTTAGGAGGAGGGATAGGGTCAGAGGGAACTGAAGGGGAAGATAGATCTGGAGGGGCATTGGTACCATGAGTTGGTGGAGCCTGTAATCTTTAAAACCTGAAAAGGAAGAGAAAACGTATTTTGTGAAGGCATCAGATGAGACGAAAGGTGAAATTAAACTACGGAGCAGGACAGCTTAGAGATGGAGTGAGTTGGTGCATCTGGCAGTGCATCCTGAGATCCACACTCCAAATCAGCAGCAAAATGGACCGCAAGCTGGCTACAAAATAGAGAACAGTAGGAATTAAAAGTAATTACTCAGATTGGCAAATGGTAGAAAGCGATGTTCCACAAGGAACAGCACTGGGATCACTGTTGTTCCATAGGTATGGTCACTAAGCTTGCTGATGACACAAAGATAGGTAGGAAAGCAAGTTGTGAAGAGGACATAAGGAGGCTACAAAGGAATATAGATAGGTTTAGTAAGTGGGCAAAGATCTGGCAGATGGAGTGAGAAAATGCGAAGTTGTCCATTTTGGCAGGATGAATAACAAAGAAGCATTTTATCTAAATGGTGAGAGATTGCACAGCTCCGAGATGCAGACGGATCTGGGTGTCCTGGTGCATGAATTGCAAAAGGTTAGTACATAGGTACAGCAAATAATTAGGAAAGCTAATAGAATGTCATTTATTGTGAGGGGAATTGAATACAAAAGTAGGGAGGTTATGCTTCAGTTATACAGGGCATTGGTGAGACCACATCTGGAGTACTGTGTACAGTACTGGTCTCCTTATTTAAGGAAGAATGTAAATGCATTGGAAGCAGTTCAGAAAAGATTTACTGGACTAATACCTGGAATGGGGAGGTTGTCTTATGAGGAAAGGTTGGACAGGCTAGGCTTGAATCCACTGGAGTTTAGAAGAGTAAGAGGCGACTTGATTGAAACATATATGATCCCGAGGGCTCTTGACAGGGTGGATGTGGAAAGGATGTTTCCTCTTGTGGAAGAATCTAGAACTAGGAGTCACTGTTTAAAAATAAGGGGTTCGCCCATTTAAGACAGAGATGAGGGGAAATTTTTTCTCTGAGGGTCGAGTGTCTTTGGAACTCTCTTCCTCAAAAGGAGGTGGAAGCAGGGTCTTTGAATATTTTTAAAGACAGAGGTAGACAGATTCTTCATAAGCAAGGGGTGAAAGGTTATTGGGGGTAGGCGGGAATGTGGAATTGAGGTTACAATCAGATCAGCTATGATCTTATTGAATGGCACAGTGGGCTCGAGGGGGCCCATAATTCTTATGTCCGTATGTATGTTAACCATTTACATAAATGATCTGGTACAGGCATGATGAGCCAAATGGCTGTCTTCTGTGCTGTATCATTCTATGATTCATAAAAGTTAGATAAAAGCTAGTTGTACAGTACTTCAGTGGGCATTTTTGTCACCTGCTCTTTGACTACCAAAGATAAACTGGAAAAATTGAGCTAAGTAGTCATCATTCTTTGAATGATGTTTTGCATCCTTCAAACAGCGCACAATTTATCTGGGGCCCAGATTAGGTCTATGGAAATAACATACTGGGCACCCTTAAAGATATTGATATCAGCTATTTCAGATGGTACAAGTAGTATCCTGTTTCTATAGCATGCAAGATATGTTATACAGTGAAGCACCAGTTAATTTCAAACTAATTTTAAATCCTCAATGCAAAAAACAAAAGATTTCCTGCAAGATCTGGAGGGGATAATTGGTTGCATATCATTTGAAAAATCAAGAGGAGCTTAAAAGGCATGAACTCTACCTGCGTCCATTAATCTACACACAGCATGACAAAATGTTGGAGATAGATGGATGAAAGCCCTTGTAGTGAGCTAGGAACCCCAAATACCAAGACAGATCTGACAAAAGCATCACCATCACTAGCTATCTATTAGTGCTCAGTAGAAGTAAACCAGTTACTTATTCTAGCAAATGAAATTGATTGGAATTTGATTCAGCAATGGTCAGAACACAGCAGCAGAATTAGTAAATGACAATTACTGGGGTTGCTCACAGAGATAATAGCAGTACACATTGCATTGCACCATCCATTTTGTTAATTCAGTTCTGGCGGCACAGTGGCGCAGTGGTTAGCACCGCAGCCTCACAGCTCCAGCGACCCGGGTTCAATTCTGGGTACTGCCTGTGTGGAGTTTGCAAGTTCTCCCTGTGTCTGCGTGGGTTTTCTCCGGGTGCTCCGGTTTCCTCCCACAAGCCAAAAGACTTGCAGGTTGGTAGGTAAATTGGCCATTATAAATTGCCCCTGGTATAGGTAGGTGGTAGGGAAATATAGTGACAGGTGGGGATGTGGTAGGAATATGGGATTAGTGTAGGATTAGTATATATGGGTGGTTGATGGTCAGCACAGACTTGGTGGGCCGAAGGGCCTGTTTCAGTGCTGTATCTCTAAACTAAACTAAAATGTACACAAAGAAAAGCTGGCTCGTTTCTCCTAAGGGATTTAGTAAGCTATATGTAACTATGTTCCCCAAACATCCACAGTAACAGTAATGTGAAAAGGCAGATAAAAGTGAATTTTTCCATCGATGAATTTAAGGAATATTTGACAGGAATCAAACAAACATCCCATGGACCACTTGATCCCAGTACAAGATCAAACAGGAATGATCTACCAATATTTGTAATTCATTAACACAAGCTTAAACCAACTTAAATTTTATATTATATGCCTGACCTGCTGAATATTTTCCAGCATTCTCCATTTTATTTCAGATTTCCAGCATCTGTAGGATTTTGGTTTTGTGTTAACTTAAATTTTATAACATCTTTCATACAGTAAAATCAAGACCACTAACAGCACAATTTTCCACAATAAAAATACTGGATCCAGCTTTCAACCGAAGATTAGGAAAAATAAAAAGGGAATGTACATCAAGGTACAAATATTATAAGCTTTTAAAGTAAAATGCCTCAACTTTAAGGCAACCGCAACAGACTATTGACTAGCACAAGATGGAGATGGATACAATAAACAAGAGTAAAAGTACAGATCATTCAGAAAGGAATGAACAAACAGTACAATAGGTCTATACTAGATTGCAAACTACCAGATGGATGTTTAACAGAGCAAAAGCATTGACTATGGTTTGTGTAGTCAAAACAAATGAGGACAGTTCTATGAAGAGATAGGACAAGTGAAACCAGGGAAGTTACGTAAATGAGGAAATTCAACCAGTTAATAATTATGTTGGGATTGCTATTGTTTTAACCTACAAAAAGTTATTTCAGAAGTACAATGAAAAGTAACCAAATTTACAGATACCCCAAAACCAATTTTGGGAGATAGAGCAGGCGGAAGAGAAATGGAAGAAACAGTCAAGAACCAACAGTCTCAAAGGGTTGGTTTATAAGGCAAGTCTAGGGAAGCTGCAACTCTTCAGTATTGAAAGGCACTAATGGTATACATTAAAAAAGTAAAACCAGAGAAATACTTCGATGTGATCCATGCTAATCAGACAAAATACACAAAATCATCTTTCACTAGTGTGAGCCTAAGACTGACTTCAGAAAGAATTTACACACCAACTAGTTGACATTTTAATAGGCATCTGCAGTAAAATGGTGATGGCAAACTGGAGTTATTTAACAGCCAGGTTAATGATGTGATGAGTGGATGGGGATAGGGGAAGGGGCAGGGAGAAGAGGAGAAAAAAGAGGGAAAAAGACTTTCTTTTTAGATTGATGAGACAGGGAGGATTGAATGTCCTTAAGTCTATATTTATCTTGTAACAGAAACAATGTTCCATCAGAGTTTAAAAGGTTAAAATTTATGATGGCTTATTTTCTTGTTTGGTAAGACTAAAGGCTGTAACCTATCCAATTTTTTTCTCCTGGGTAACTAGAAGCTGAAAAGCTTGGCAGCAAGACCTTACAAGATTATTGAATGAGTCGTTATAGTCTGTGACACAGCAATGATTATTAAGTGTAAAGATACCAGGCCTGGAGTCAGTAAGGAAATTAAATCCCTATTTTAAGCTGCCTGCCACTGATGAAGGACATAACGAACGAACGAAAGAGAACAGGAGGGGCCATATAGCCCCTCGAGCCTGCTCCACCATTCGAAAGGATCACGTTGAATCTTCTATATCAACTCCACTTTCCCACCCTAACCTCAAACCTCTTGATTCCTTGAGTGTTCAAATATATATCAACTTTGTCTTGAATATACTCAAACAACAGACCATCCAGAACCCTCTGGGGTATAGAATTTCAAAGATTCATAACCCTCAGTGAAGAAATTTCTCATCTCAGTTTAAAAACGATGACCCCTTATCTTGAGACTAGGACCCCTAGTTCAAGATGCTCCAGCAGAGGAAAATCACCTCCCAGCATCAACCCTGTCAAGCCTAACAATTTTATATGTTCAATAAGCTCATCTCTCATTTCTAACCTCCAGAAAATATAGACCCAATCTCTTCTCACAGGACAACCCTCTCATCCCTAGAATCAGTCTAATGAATCAAACTAGGGCAAATGAATCCTTCCTTTAGGTAAGGAGAGAAATCTGTACAGAATATTCCAGGTGTGGTCTCACCAAAGCTCTATATAATTGCAGCAAGACTTCTTTTAGCAGGTACAGGTATGATTCGGGGTGGGGGATGGGGAATAGGGAGTATGACAAAAAAAAAATGGAGGCTGCAGGTCTTCTTCGATCTCAATCACATATCAGGTCATGGACTGGAAAAAATATCTTTCTTTAGATGCTATAAACACTGAAATATCTATTAGTCTCAGGTGCTGACCAGATCAAAGCCAGTGCAGCTGGTGGGCAAAAGCTCTACTTTATTTGGGTGGCACTCAATAGATGAACGGCCTGATATTTTGGTCAGCAGATACAAATTGCAATTAAATTTTATTTTATATAATATGGGACAACTGAAAGACATTGCTGAAGTCTGGTCAAAATAATCCAAAGCAAATGTGACATGCAACACAAAATCACCTGTTAGCATTAAAAAAAATAGTGAAATAAAGTAGCACATCTGGTACAATGATTAAACCCTGTGGCATTGTTGGAGTCGGCACCGCAGTGACACTTGGTATGGTCTCTTCAGATATAGGTAGATGTTTCAGAAAGTAACTGGGACATGAAGCGACACCCTTCTCATTTCTTAAACTGAGGTAACATCACTGTTCAAAATTCCTTAGCCCTTTTCTCACAAAAAGAACTTGGATATGATATATATTGTAGTGTATTCTTTTACCAAAAGGTTGCCTGAAAGGGATTAAGCTTGTCAAGACAGTCCCATATTGGGTTGGGTAGTCAGATGAATGATAATTGCAACTCAAGACAGGAAGCTGTTCCTCCCAAAGCCCAATAGATAATTGATTAGCCACTTCTGACTATTCAGAAGGACACTTTGCAGCTTGGTATTATCGTTTTTGATCTGAGTGTTCTGAATTATTAAAAAATCTCCCATAGCCTCCACAGGAGGATACTCAACCTTCAAAAAGGCTACAAATAGAGAAAAACTTTTGCCATGACCATCAGGAAAGGCAGCACAGACAATCCATCCTTTGACATTAAAGAAAGACAACCAAAAGCAGGCTAAAGTATGTGTGTTCTTTACTTTTGTAATGGAATGCAAATGAAAGTTGTGCTGATTGCACCAAGTGTGCAATATGTTTTGCCTGTGGAATAAAGCAGCTTATGAATCAAACCAAATATCATCGCCCCTAGTGTAACTCGGTCTGTCATTGGATTGATTGTAGTACATGCGCATAAGACAAGAAGCTCTGGCCCAGAACATAGGCAGTATCGACATTACACTCACGGGTCCCTTTACCACTCTGGTAGATGTAGGAAGTCGGTGTCAACTTTTGTAAGTAGTAAGCGACCAGACCACTCAAGGGAATGGCTGACAGCACTGAATTCGAACAGATAGTGGTCATGAACCTAAATTTGTAGCAGGTGGTAAAAAAATTACTGATTAGACAACTGGTTAACATTAGCAAACGTAGGAAGGAAAATTGGAAACAACCAGTAAAAAAAAGTTAGTTTTCTTAACTATTCTAATTTGGTCTCTGCAGGAATTGTTGGCTGTCCCGGTGGACATAATGGCAAAACCCTATTCCACAGCCCTGCAAGTAAGGCAGGTAAGGGGATTAAGAAGGCAGAAGCGGAGGAGCCTCAACCCTTGCAATTGTCCAAAAGGTGTGAGGTTCTTTCAGTTTGTATGAATGAGAGCGAGGGCTGCAGAGTGGATGAGTAAACTGACCATGGCAGCGTGGTACAGGAAGCCATTCAAGTAAGGGGAATAAATAGCAATTTAGTACTAAGAGGAGACAGTATAGTCAGGGGATAGATACAGTTCTCTGCAGCCGAGAGCGCAAGTCCAGAAGGCTGTGTTGCCTGCCGGGTGCCAGGGTTCGTGACATCTGCTCACGGCTGGAGGGAAACGTGCAGTGGGCGGGAGAATCTCCAATTGTTGCAGTCCACTTGGGTACCAATGACAGATAGGACTAGGAAAGAAGTTCAGCATAGGGAGTATGAACAGCTAGGGGCTAAATTAAAAAGCAGTACCTCAAAGGTAATATACTCTGGATTATTACCAAAGCCATGAGCAAATTGGCATAGGGTAAATAAGATTAGAGAGTTAAATACATGGCTCAAAGATTGATGTGGGAGGAATGGGTTTCGATTCATGGGACACTGGCACCAGTACTGGGGAACGTAGGGGCTGTACCGCTGGGGCAGTCTTCTCCTGAACCCGGCTGGGACCAATGTTCTGGCCAGTCGTAGAACTAGGGCAGTAGAGAGAGCTTTAAACTAAATAGGGGGGGTAAGAGATCAGGTGAGGGAAGATGTGATAATTTAAAGAGAGGAGAAGACAAGAGAGCAAGATACCAATAAGGGTCATGATAATCAGTGTGACAAGAAGGAACAGAGCATACAAACTGAAGAGTGCGCCAGCCGATAAGGTTCGAGTTCAAGAGCTAATTTGGGGGCGGGGGGAGAGGAGAGGGAAAAGAGAGGGAGAGGGTTGGAGTGAAGGGAGGAGATTTAGAAATACAAAAGATCAAGGCATTGGAACAGCATAGCATTGTAGACAAAGACAAGCAGCACCCGACAGGAAGGGACAGAGTTTAACAAAAATTGTACATCAGCGAGTAAGGTCATTGCAGGGAACAGAAGTAAAAAAATTTAATTTCAAGGTTCTTTATCTGAATGCGCGAAGCATCTATGCCATGCTGGCCCCCATCTGCCAAGAATAAAGCATATTGATTTCGCCACATGAACATTAAATTTCAAATTGTTGCTGGGAAGAGGCGCCAGTTACAAGAACTGCCAGACCGTGGCTGAAAAACATTTACATACTAACAGACATCGAAGGCAGGGAAGCACATTCCCTGATACAATATACAGAGCCAAGACGTGGTCAGACCAGTTAGGCACATGATTAACCTGCTGGGCAACCGGGGGGGGGGGGGTGGGTTGCTGAACTGTAAAGTTTGAAATGAGAGCCTGCAGAAGGTGAAATGCTCTTGGACTGAAGACAACCTCCTGTCTGCTCCCATCTCTCTCACGGAACTCCAAAACCCACTGAAGACACATGAACCCCAAGAGAGCAAGGTCTCCTACAGTGAACAAGGCTTAAGAATAATACTGGACCCCAACGAAATGCAAGATCTACCAACAATCAAAGATTCTACAGCGAGTTCAAAGCACAGTAACAAAAAATCCTCTTCAGAGATTGCCTCAAACTTTTCTACTTTATTGTTCTTCTGCTCTTTCTGTCCCTATCTGCATGTGTGTATCACGTACGCATGCTAGCATGGGCACATCATGTATCCGTAGGCATTAACCGAATCAGAGTTTAAGTTTAATAAATTTCAACTTTTCTACTTTAAACCTAAGAAAGCCTGCTTGTGCTCATTTCTTTACCTTATAATTGGCAAGTGGTGAACAAGGATTCACCAAGGGGGAGCTAAAACACGTTGTTAAACCCTGTTACATTAAGACCAGGTGAAGGCTGAAAGGGGACTCTAGACCTCTTTCTCACCTGGTGGTAACAATTTGCAATAAGGTAGATGAACTAGTGGAACAAATAGAGGTACATGATTTAGATCTAATCGACATTACAGAGACATGGTTACAAGGTGATCAAGATTGGGAAATAAATATTCCAGGGTCCACAATATTTTGGAAAGACAGATAGAATGGCAAAGAAGGAGGAGTAGCCTTAATAATAAAGGATCTGGCCTTAGAAGATCATGAAATAGTATCAGTATGGGAGGAAATTAGGAATAGTAGGAGTCAGAAAACACTGGTGGGAATAGTTTATAGATCCCCTAACAGCAGTTGTACCATTGGACAGAGAATTAAACAAGCAATTATTGGACCTTGTAACAAAGGCAATAGAATAATTGTGGGGGGCTTTAATCTTCATACAGACTGGGACTAGGAAATCGGCAAGAGTAGTCTAGAAGATGAGTTTGTAGAATGTTTTCAGGGCAGTTTCTTGGAGCAATACGTTGTGGAACCGACTAGGGATAAAGCTATCTCATATCTAAGATTGTGTAATAAGCAGGGTTAATTAGTAACGTCGTAGTAAAAGATCTACTGGGAAATGGCGATCATAATACCATTGAATTCCATGTTAAGTTTGAAAGTGGCATACTCCAATCACAAACAAGAATCTTAAATGTAAACAAAGCCAATTATGTAGATATAAGGGGAGAACTGACTAAGGTAAATTGGGTAAATAGACAAAAAGGTACGACAGTAAATGAACAGTGGGAAACCCTTCATAGAAACAATCCAAAAAGTTCAACAAAAAATACATTCCTTTGAAAAACAAAAATTCAGCAAGACAGACTCATCCATGGCTCACTCAGGAAGTTAAGGATAGTATTAGATTAAAAGAGGCTTACAACGTTACAATGAGTAGCAAATCTGAGGACTGGGAGGGTTTTAGAAACCAGCAAAGGGCCACCAAAACATTGGTGAAAAAGGGAAAGAACAGAACATGAAGGAAACTAGCCAGTAATATAAAAACAGATTCTAAGAGCTTTTATAGGTATATGAAAAGGAAGAGAAGTAACTAAAAGAAATGTTGGTCCCTTAGAAGCAGAGACAGGAGAAATTATCATGGGGATGAGGAAATGGCAGAGGAAATGAATACTTTGTGTCCATCTTCACTGTCGAAGACACAAGTTTCATACCAGAAATAGGCGGTAACCTAGGGGCTAAAAAAAGTGAAGAAATTAATGTCAGCAGATAAAAAGTATTGGAGAAACTTAAGGGACTAAAATCCGACAAATCCCCGCTAAATATCGCAGCGGCTCAGCGGTGCACATCTCGTGCTTGCGCCGCACCAGT
Source organism: Heterodontus francisci (assembly GCF_036365525.1). Lineage (NCBI taxonomy): Eukaryota > Metazoa > Chordata > Chondrichthyes > Heterodontiformes > Heterodontidae > Heterodontus > Heterodontus francisci. The sequence continues at coordinate 42,117,521 of NC_090382.1, forward strand.
GAGATTTTAAAATTCAGCCCAAGATTCAGGTAAGGCTGACTTCAATGCATGAGAAAGAGACTGTTCACAGTAAACTAGGAAAAAAGACAGATGATCAGTGGGGGGTGTTCAAAAAAAGTGTAATGTGACACAGAACAGTTTATACCTCGAAGGCTATACTTGCCAAAAAAAGAGCCACGGATGACTCGTATCCTGGGTTTTATAAACAGAGGCATAAAGTTTAAAAGCAAGGAAGTTATGGTGAACCTTTATAAAACACAAGCTCGACGTCGACTGGAATATTGTGTCCAATTCTGGGCATCACATTTTAGGGACGACGTGAAAGCATTGAAGAGGGTGCAAAAAAGATTTACTAGAATGGTTTGGTGGATGAGGAACTGCAGTTATGAGGGTAGACTGGAGAAGCTAGGGTTGTTCTTCTTAGAGAAGATTAAGAGGAGATTTGATAGTGGTGTTCAAAATCATGAGGGGTGTGGACACAGTAGACAGAGAAATTATTTCCATTGGCGAAGGTTCGAGAACTAGAGGACACCAATTTCAAGTGATTGGCAAAAGAACCAAAGGCGAAGAGAGGAAAAACTTTTTTTTTTTTAAACGCAGTGAGCGTATGCAATGAGGGGTTAGGATTTGGAATGCACTGCCTGGGAGTGTGGTGGAGGTAGATTCAATCATGACTTTCAAAAGGAAATTGAATAATTATCTGAAGAGAAAACAGTTGCAGGGCTACGGGGAAAAGGTAGGGGAGTGGGACCAGCTGAGGAGATCTTCGAGAGCTGGCATGGATATGACAGGATGAATGGCCTCCTTCTATGCTGTACCATTCTATGATTCTGTGACTGAAGAAGCAAGAGCCAACATGATACTAAAAGGGAAAAAGCATACAAAAATGGAAAAAAAGCACAGATCCTGGCAAATTGTAAATGTACAAAGAACAGCAAAGGATGACAAAAAGATACTAAGAGCTACCTAATAAGGAAATATAAAAAGAAATTTGTAAGGGATCTCAAAAATCAACAATTTTTTTTTTAACAATTATATTAGGAAAAATGAGGACGGTCAGGAGCAATGTGGGCCCCTTAAATTTATAAGTGATATAGTCAATGAAAATAATGATAAATAATTGCTTTGCTCAGTATTTACAGTAGAGGAAGAGATCAGCATACCAGATATCTCAAGGAAACTAAAAATGAACCTGGGACAGGGACTCACTAAAATTTGTGTAAGCAAAATAATAATGAAGTAAACAATGGTGAAGAGTGAAAAGCCCCAGATCAGATGACTTTCACCTCAGGGCTTTAAAGAAAGTAGGTGAGAACATTTAGGGCATCTACAAAGTTATCAATTCGGAACCTGTTCCTTTATATTGGAAAATAGCCACTCTGCTATTTAGGGAAGGTGTGAAACAGAAACCAGAGAGTTATAGACCAGTTAGCCGAACAACTGTTGGGAAATTACTAGAGTTTATAGTTAAGTATAGAGTCATCAAACACCTTGAAAATTTTCAGCTAATCAGAGCGCCAGCATGGATTTGTAAATGAACCTGATGGCATTTATTTTTGAAAAGGTGACTAAGGTAGTAAACAGGGGAATGTCTATAGATGTTATTTATATGGGCTTCCAGAAGGCATCTGATAAAGTGTCTCAAAAGAGATGTTAGCTGAAGTTGAAGCTCATGGAATTGAAGGCAGATTAGTGATCTGGTTAAGAAACTGGCTGCGTAGCAGGACACAGAGATTAGGGATAAACAGTAGGTACTCCAATTGTTGGCAGGGTGTGACGAGTGGAGTCCCGCAAGAATGTGTTGAGGCCTCAACTATTTACCATACTTATTAATGACTTAAACGTTAGAAAACCATATATCCAAGTCTGCCGATGACACAAAAATAGGCAGCATTGTAAGCAGTATAGACAGAAGCATAAATATGCAATGAGATATTGATAGATTAAGTGAATGGGCAAAACTGTGGCAAATGGATTTCATATAGGCAAATGTGAGGTCTTCCACTTTGGAACTAAACAGAACAGGGTACTTTCTAAATGGTGAAAAGCTAGAAACAGTGAAAGACCAGCATACAAGGCTACGGGCCAAGTGCTGGAAAATGGGATTAGAAGAGATAAGCGCTTGATGGCCGTCACAGACACGATGGGCCGAAGGGCCTGTTTCTGTGCTGTATAACTCTATGCAGATTAAAATGTCATGAACAGGCACAGACGATGATCAAAAAGGCTAACAGAATGCTGACCTTTGGTTCTAGAGGACTAGACTACAAGGGGATAGAAGTCATGCTACAGCTATATGAAACCCTGGTCAGACCACACCTGAAGTACTGAGCTGTTCTGGGCACCATCCTGTAGGAAGGATATACTGGCCTTGGAGGGAGTGCAGCGTAGATTTACTAGAATGATGCGTAGACTTCAAGGGCTAATTTATAAGGGGGATTACACAAACTAGGGTATAATTCCCTGGAATTTGGAAGGTTAAGGGGTGATTTGATCGAATTTTAAGATATTAAGGGGAACAGAGAGGGCAAGGTGGGAATGTGAGAGGGTAATGGGATTAATGTAGGATTATTATAAAATCTCCCTGCTCAGCATAGTGGGGAATGTCTTTGCTCGAGTCGCTCTAATCAGGCTCCAGAAGTTGGCCGAACGCGTCTACCCTGAGGCACAGTGCGGCTTTCTTGCAGCGAGATCGACCGTTGACATGCTGTTCTCCCTTCGTCAGATACAGGAGAAATGCCATTAACAACAGATGCCCCTCTACACTGCTTTCATTGATCTCACCAAAGCCTTTGACCTCGTCAGCAGACGTGGTCTCTTCAGACTACTAGAAAAGATTGGATGCCCACCAAAGCTACTAAGTATCATCACCTCATTCCATGACAATATGAAAGGCACAATTCAACATGGTGGCTCCTCATCAGAGCCCTTTCCTATCCTGAGTGGTGTGAAACAGGGCTGTGTTCTCGCACCCACACTTTTTGGGATTTTCTTCTCCCTGCTGCTTTCACATGCGTTCAAGTCCTCTGAAGAAGGAATTTTCCTCCACACAAGATCAGGGGGCAGGTTGTTCAACCGTGCCCGTCTAAGAGCGAAGTCCAAAGTACGGAAAGTCCTCATCAGGGAACTCCTCTTTGCTGACGATGCTGCTTTAACATCTCACACTGAAGAGTGCCTGCAGAGTCTCATCGACAGGTTTGCGGCTGCCTGCAATGAATTTGGCCTAACCATCAGCCTCAAGAAAACGAACATCATGGGGCAGGACGTCAGAAATGCTCCATCCATCAATATTGGCGACCACGCTCTGCAAGTGGTTCAAGAGTTCACCTACCTAGGCTCAACAATCCCCAGTAACCTGTCTCTAGATGCAGAAATCAACAAGCGCATGGGAAAGGCTTCCACTGCTATGTCCAGACTGGCCAAGAGAGTGTGGGAAAATGGCACACTGACACGGAACACAAAAGTCCGAGTGTATCAGGCCTGTGTCCTCAGTACCTTGCTCTATGGCAGCGAGGCCTGGACAACGTATGTCAGCCAAGAGTGACGTCTCAATTCATTCCATCTTCGCTGCCTCCGGAGAATACTTGGCATCAGGTGGCAGGACCGTATCTCCAACACAGAAGTCCTCGAGGCGGCCAACATCCCCAGCTTATACACACAACTGAGTCAGCAGCGCTCGAGAAGCCGCATAGAAGATGGCAGGATCCCCAAAGACACATTGTACAGCGAGCTCGCCACTGGTATCAGACCCACCGGCCGTCCATGTCTTCGCTTGAAAGAATTCTGCAAACGCGACATGAGATCCTGTGACATTGATCACAAGTCGTGGGAGTCAGTTGCCAGCGTTCGCCAGAGCTGGGGGGCAGCCATAAAGACGGGGCTAAAGTATGGCGAGTCGAAGAGACTTAGTAGTTGGCAGGAAAAAAGACAGAGGCGCAAGGGGAGAGCCAACTGTGTAACAGCCCCGACAAACAGATTTCTCTGCAGCACCTGTGGAAGAGCCAGTCACTCTAGAATTGGCCTTTATAGCCACTCCAGGTGCTGCTTCACAAACCACTGACCACCTCCAGGCGCTTATCCATTGTCTCTCGAGATAAGGAGGCCAAAGAAGATTATAAATGGGAGGTTGATGGTCGGCACAGTTTCGGTGGGCCGAAGGGCCTGTTTCAGTGCTGCATCTCTAAATAAAATAAAAATAAAATAAACTATTTCCCCTGGTTAGGGAGTCTAGCACTAGGGGCATAGCCTAAAAATTAGAGCCAGACATTCCAGGAGTGAAATTAGGAAACGCTTCTACATACAAAGGTTGGTAAAAGTTTGGAACTTTCCCAGGAAGGGCAACTGTGCTAGATCAATTGCTAATTTTAAATCTGTGATTGATAGATTTTTGTTAACCAAAGGTTTTAAGGGATATGGGGCAAAGGTGGGTTAACAGAGGTAGTCGCAGAATAGCCATGATCTCATTGAATGACGGAACAGATTTGATGGGTTAAATGGTCTCCTGTTCCTGTGTTAGTGACACGAATACCGTAAAAGGCCCAGTCCTCATCAGTTCAGTGATTTCTAACTGATTAGAGGGACATCAACAGCACACTCTGTGGGAAAGCATAGAACCAATGGCAGCAGCTTCTGGATTTCCACTTCTAACAGTACATTTGCGGTCTCCCAAAGTTGCCGTCAGTTTCAGAGGAGTAATGACAGCGAATGTCGTCATTACTACCGCAAAATCTTGGCCAAACTGTCTCGTTTCCAGGCATCCCCTGACCAGCAGGCTGAAAAGTATGAGCTAGAAGGGAACCAAATCGTAACAAGGAAGATATGAAAGTTCAAGAAAATACATTTACACTAACATAGCATTTTGAAATATAAAAACACAATGCAGTGGGGGGCAGGATTACATGGGCAGGTTAAAACTCAGTATACAAATTTAAATAAAAGTTAGAAAGCAAAAATACTGCAGATGCTGGAAATCTGAAACACAAACAGAAGTTACTGAAAATACTCAGCAGGCCAAACTGCATCTGTGGAGAAATGATTAAATGCGTTTCTATCTCTACAGATGCTGCCTGATCTGCTGCGTATTGCCAGCAGTTTCTCTTCATATTTTTAGAAAGTTAGAGATGATTTAGCCCACATACTGTACCCAATGGCAGCAAAATTACCCACCCAATAGATTTAAGCAAGTGGCTAGTCTAAAGAAAAGTTGGCACAATCTTCCTGTTTGTTTCTATCATACTGCTTGCCACCAAGCATTTTTATTTTTGGTGCAAATCAGGTTGGACTTGGATCCTAACCTCCACCTTTCTGGCACATACCTGCACATTGTGCTTGCCCACAAACTGCACCACAGAAGCTCAGGCATTGCATGTCAGCAGCTATAAAGGGTTTGCTTGATGCACTGTTGCTCCCGATATTTGATGGCTTCCCCCTGCTGAAGTCTTTAGTTAGCATTGTGTTATATATAAAAACACAGCAGTTGGAAAACAACTCCACATTTGAGCTATTTCTTTAAGGACTTGGATTAAATATATGTTTACAACTTGCTCATAGCCCACAAGAGCTCTGTTCCTGCTTTTGTGGTGATACTTCTCTACTCACGCAGATGACACACTTGATCACAGCCACATATGCAGACTTGGCAGGTGCTAGATAACCAAAGCAAACTTGCATCTTCAACATCAGGTACAAACGTTTTAGTACTGTGAACTTCATACATGCCATAACCAAGAGTGGGCCATGACCACACAATTACTCAAAATTAAAGCCCCTTACTCAAAAAGGCAGATCCCTGCATGTACACAAAAAAGCCTATATTAAAAAAATCCAGACCCTTCCATGTGCAGAAAAAAATTGAAGTTTTACCATCCTTCCCTAAAAACTTTGAAAACTAGGCACATTCAGCCTCAGCACTTGGAATTTCACATGTTTGGATAACTGGTGAAGACTGCTCCCTGATTTGCCCATTTCTGCCAGCTATGAAGCTGAGCCAAAGCTGAAAATCAGGAAGAGGAATGGCTGAATAGAACCAGTAAGGGCTTTGCAGGTCACACGCAGGTAGTTTGCAAGATTTGGCCTGCAGACTACGCGTTTGACAACATAGTTACCAATCCACCTGTTTCTGAATGTCTAGTTCCAGTTTTCTCCAGTTTTAATTTGACTTGCATGGTGCTCAATGACAAGCAACAATAAAGAAGTGACCAAGTTCTACGATCACATGCAAGTGATACAAACCTTTCACAGAACGGAACAGGATATTAAAATGACTTACTTAACTTCAAAGATTTGTTCCTACTTAAAATGTCTAGGTTTTTTGGAAGCACTCACATCAAAGCGATTCAAAGCATCCGCCAGCTCACCAGCACTGCTCTGCTGACCAAGGCTGACATCCTCTGATGTAGTTGCCTGAGCTGCATTTGAGATGCCGGTAACTGCCTGTGTCAATTGCTTATAGATCAAATCCCGGTTAGCTTTGTAAGCAGCCACATCTGGGTGCTGGAGACAAGCCTGTGAAGCAGTGTAGAGCATGGGGATATTCTTCTGAAGAACTCCTCGTGCTGCAGCCATTTGGTCTCTATGATGAATATCCTTCAATTCCTTTAAAAGAAATTCCATACAAGATTTACTTAAACTTACATCAAGATTCTAAAGTGAATATCTGCAAATCTCAGTAGTGATAAACTGTACTGTACTACATTTTTGTTCCAGATATCTCCTTTCAATTTTCTACAGCAGCCAACTGTTTGCAATTACCTTTAGACCAGAATGTGGAATGATCCAAGCTGCTGATTACCCAACAACTATCAATATAATTTCAGTTGACATTTACCCATGTCTGGTTTTGACCTTTCCCACCTGCTATCCACAACATTACATCAACATTCTTCAGTTTGGTGAATTAAAGTGTCTTTCTCCAACTTCCTTCTATTAAATAGTTCTGATTAAACTAGAGAAAAAAAAAAGGTTTTCAAAAGAGCCAAGAGCTGTTTTAAAAAAAAAACGCATTTTGTCTAAGTGAATGCGACATAGATGGATGGATTATGCTAAACCCCTTGAAAAAGTTAGTGGGTTACCAACAGCTTGCATTTATCTTTAACAAAGAAAAGCAAACCAAGTTGCATGTTTTAAATTATCTGTCAAGCCAAGAGAGTGCGAGAAGATATTTTCCCGAAAACACAAAAACATTAAATTATAGCGGCATCTTATCACACAACCTACTATTGTCTCAGCTTGGTATTACCAAAACACGCAAAGTGCACAGGGTTTAGCGTCTGAACTGCATATATGAAAAAATCTTCCCCAATTCCATCTGTAGTTATACAAAGTTCTTTTCTTAAAATTTTTTTTTGATCGCAACATATTGTTCATACCTGCTGTCTTTTGGCTGCCATAAGGTTCAGCTTATCCACCTCAGGTTTCAATGCCTTAAATTGTATTCCAAGCTCTTGTTCATTGTTGGCATTCCTCACTTTAACAAGGGTTTCTTCAACCTAGTAAGCAGGTCAAACTGATTATGTGTACATTCAACAAAGAATAAATACATAAGGCAATGTAGTACAAAAATCCCTACACTAGGAATATAGGTCACTGAAATTGTTTGATCATGCCCACAAATCTATTGCAGTGGTTGATATATGGCAGCTCACTCTTACAGCTATTTATCTATTCCTAGGTTTCCTCCTGTCTATTTAGGCCTCGTGCAGCACAGCTCGTTATCTCTAGCTCCAAGCCTCTTGCTCTACTTGCCCTATGTGCAGCAGTGAATTAAACAGACAGTCAATATGCATTACTGGTTCACTGGAAGAGCAACTCACCCCCATCCCACTCCCCAGCCTGACAAATTTTTTCACTTTGGACAATTATCCAATTTTCTTTTGAAAGCCACGATTGAATCTGCTTCCACCACCCTCTCAGGAAGTGTATTCCAGATACCAACCACGTGTTGTGTAAAAGGGTTTTTCCTCATGTCGCCATTGCTTTTTTTGCCAATCACCGTAAATCAGTGTCCTCTGATTCTCTACCCATCTGCCAATGGGAACAGTTTCTCCCCATCTACACTATCCAGATCCCTCCAGAGCACCTCTATTAAATTAGAGATACAGCACTGAAACAGGCCCTTCGGCCCACCGAGTCTGTGCCGAACATCAACCACCCATTTCTACTAATCCTACACTAATCCCATATTCCCAACAAACATCCCCACCTGTCCCTATATTTCCCTACCACCTACCTATACTGGTGACAATTTATAATGGCCAATTTACCTATCAACCTGCAAGTCATTTGGCTTGTGGGAGGAAACCGGAGCACCCGGAGAAAACCCACGCAGACGCAGAACTTGCAAACTCCACACAGGCAGTACCCGGAATCCAACCCGGGTCCCTGGAGCTGTGAGGCTGCGGTGCTAACCACTGCGCCACTGTGCCGCCCTCATCTCATCTCAACCTTCTCTTCTCTAAGGAGGACAGCCCCAGTTTTGCTAATCTATCCATGTAACTGAAGTTCCTCATCCCTGGACCATTTCTGTGAATCTTTCCTGCACCCTTTCTCATGCTTTTACATCCTTCCTACAGTGTGGGTCCCAGAATTGGACACAATACTCAGTTGAGGCTGAACCAGGGTTTTAATAAAGGTTCCGCATAATGTCCTTGCTTTTGTATTCTATGCCCCTATTTATAAGCAGCCCAGGAACCCGTACACTTTATTACCTGCTTTTTCAACCTGCCCTGCCACCCTCAAATGATTGTACACATATCGCCCCATGTCTGCTCCTACATACCCTTTATTTTTTGACTCTTTCTACCAAAATGAATCACTTCACACTTCTCTGCATTAAATTTCAATCTGCCGCTTGTCTGCCCATTCCAAAGTCCACTTGAAGTTTATCACTATCCTCCTCATAGTTCACAATACTTCCAAGTTTTGTGTCATCTGCAAATTTTGAAATTGCAAATTTTCTCTTTTGTTGCCCCTTCTTCCCCCAGCCTTATTACAGGATGGGATAAGTTAATCAGTGGCAGGAAGTTAGGCATGGGACCAAGTTCTTGCAACTATAGCCAAACCATCTTTACACCCATGTGGTAGCATCCCAAGTACAGTCATAGAGTTATAAGCACAGAAACAGGCCCTTTGGCCCATCGTGTCCATATTTAGTGATTGTTGGAATTAACCCAAAATACCGGACAGCTGTCACTGAAAATTTGCATTATCTCTTCCTTCTCTTCTTACCCACCCTCTGCCTTTCTATCAGTCAGTGTGTAACTCATTCTAAATACTGGATAAGCAACTAATAAAATCCAGCTTAAAGATAAACTAATGTACCTCCTGAATGTGGGAAGTAGTCATCAGTACAATATTAGATTGTCAGAGGATTCGGTAACTTCCATAAATTGTACAAATACAAATTCCTTATATCTTATCTCAATCATTTCCCAATAAGACCAACAAAGGAATAACTAACTGTACATTACAATAAACTCACCTGTGAAATTTAATGTTCAAATAAATCCCTTTCACCATAATCAGTACATTCTACACTTAAACAACCCATGAATGGTGCCAGTTCATACTTTTAACTTCAACAGTAATTCTTCCAAGGCTAAATTAGCTCATTTCATTGTTTTGACTTTTTTTGCAATTATATAGAACAATGCCAAAAGGTATAATAGAACTATAAGGCTAAATGCAGCAGTTACTTTGCACACAGCAAGACCCCACAAACAGAAAATGAATGACAAGATAATCTTGTCTGATCTTGTAACTGGTCATCAATTCTAGCTTTGCTCTATATTTCAATTTACTCTGGTTATTCGTTTTCCTATTTACAAAAAATAAATGTGTATTTTAACCTGTTGAGCTGAAGTATTCTCGTCTGTGAGCTATAAGGCAATAAGTCCACTGAATAGTTCAAAATATCTGTGTGCTCAAGCTTTGTTCTATTTATGTATTTCAGTAGAATCTGGGGATTAAAATTACTGTCACACACATTCAGCTGTATTTGCATCGAGGTCCCAGAGGTAAAAGGTCACTGTCTCACCCAGAGAACCACCTAGTCCCTGAACAGTATTGCACAAAATACAAAACTCTTCATGGACTGAGAAAACTGAAAAGGATAGAACTCCAGTTGGGACACTCCAGTTGAAAAAGTGACTTTTTCAATCATATTTTATTATAAAGTTTGCTATAGCCCTGAAATTTCCATAACTGTATTGACCTACCATTCCCAGAGTCACATATCAGAAGTGAACATTTTCCTGCTTTATGTAAATAATTGTTATATTTAAAGCAACTAAATATTCTAAACACAGGATCAGAAAGTTCTCAGACTAAATGGGAAAACGTTCAGTATAGAACTTACTACTTTCAGTTGTACAAGTAGTTTGTAAACATCTGCCATGTCAGCCAAAATAAGAAGGCGAGTAACAGCAGACAGCAATGCTCGTGCAGCTCGAACCATATTGCCGCGTTTCATAGCAGAACAAGGATCCTCTGCGAACTCCGATGAAGCGCTCCTCATCATTTCACCTATATTGAAAAGGAGAATATTGCAAGTTAACAAACTGGAATATTTTAGCTCAATAGGCTAAAATTACACATTCATATTTTGCAAATAGGAAAACAAATAACAACAGTCAATTGAAATAGAGAGCAAGGCTGGAATTGATGACCAGCATTATCTTGTCAATCATTTGCTGTTTGTGAGGCCTTTCTGTGCGCAAATTAACTACTGCATTTAGCTACAGGGTGAATGTACTCCAAATATAATACATCAGTTGTAAAACATTTCAGGACTTCCCAAGAACACGATTAGGCACCATGTACAATGCAAATTCTTATGTAAATAGGCATATTACACAACGTATTTTATTAAATTAAATTTGGTTTATGTGCAGGAGAATTTTGAGATGCAAGATATACAGACCACATGAAGGTTGAGGGAGTTCATGTATCTTTGAGTGTTCTGAAGGGGAACCTTCAGTACAAATTGTTGATTGCAGCCAGAAATCTAGAGAAGCCAATAATACTGTAGAAACTTAATTCCCTCCGCGCCCCCCCCCCCCACTTTGCTCCGCAGCAGACATCCTTTCACATGATGTGCGCGCCGCTGGCACATCCCGTTGCCCATCCCGAATTGCCCTAGAGAATAACCCTACGAAACAGGGAATCCTTGCCAAACGTAGTCCTCATGGATGTTGGGCAGAATCCAGACCATTAAGGTGAGGGCCATGGACGCCTTTATAGTTAAAGGTCTGCTTTAAAGGGATTTAAGTCACCCTGGAACAAGTTGCAGAATCTTATCTAAAATCTGGTAGTGACAGCACCAACATAAAAGCAAAGGGCAGGGATGAAAATACCACCAGAATTTAAAGAACTTGCTAACCAGGAATGCTGCAAAAAGACAGCCAGTATCAGTTTGAATTAGGCAACAGAACCAATTTTCCAAAGTCTCCGCATCACACACCTGGGGACAGAAATCAGGCCTATTTCCTAGCCATCACACACTACCCACCAATTCATAGGGTCAGACTCTTGCTCCAAGTGTCTCACCACTACAATACAATATCTCCAAAATGCTTCCAGCATCGCAGAAATACAAAGCTCTAAAATATGAGATCTCGGAGAATGCAGTTTACTTAGTATTTTGGAGAAAAACAGGCATTCCTACTTTATAAAATAGGATTTCTATCCCACCTCGATATACATCCAATAAATTTTTACTAAGTTGGAATATGAACACATCTTTCAAATGAAAATAGCGATTGCTGAGTAACCATTCAAAAGCCTATAAAAAGGAGCAAGAGCAGAGTTACATTTCATAGTTTGCAGCACAGAAAGTCTATTTGGACCAACTGATCTATGCTACCGTTTATGCTCCACATGAGTTTCCCCACCCCTTTTCAACTAATACATCAGTGTATGCTATTCTTTTCTCTCTCATGCTTACCTAGCTTCCCCAGAAACGCGTCCATACTGCTCACCTCAACTACTCATTGTGGTAAAGTTAGCTGTGCTGTAAAGATACAGCTTCAGCAAAATAATTCGCCATTTCCATTTGCTCTATTTAATTATGGATTTTGTCAACTATTTGCTATTAGGCCCTTTCTCGTCTCCCCACTGCCTGCCCTAGAAAAAAGTAGGGGGATATTTTTCACCTCCCCACCCCACTACTGTTCAAAATGATGATTTTATTTCATTTTGCAACATCGTTTACTTTAAAAAGGAGAGATGTTTACAAATATCCTGGAACGTAGATAAAGTGAACTATACAACTTTGAAAACAATCACACTTCTAGGTTTTGTCTTCATATACATGAAGTAGTTTAGACCAGAAAATGGGATTAAACCCTTGCTTCAGTCATCATGACTAAATTTCACAAACAATATGTAAACAGGCAATTTTAATATATTGCTTCACAGAAGGAGCCCAGTTGTGTGCACGCACTCAATGCAACTTCGGCCTCAATTCATTTAAGTGCTTTTAAGTTATGGGGTAGGATAGGCAAGTTAAAAATAGATACAAGAATACAGATGTTTGAAATGAAAGGCCACAACAGAAACAAAAGGCATGACAAATAACTAGCAAGTTAGTTTGCAGAATTCAAATTTCATTGTGATTGCATGCCATTCCAGTCAGCAGTATTTGAAGATTTGAAAGCAAAAACATGTATAGGTAACAGTTTTCTGTGAAAATTGCAAACTGGTGACCTTACCAATAATACAATAAGCTACCATGATATTTATTTAGACATTCACACAATGCACAGGAGCATACAATTAAAATTTATTAGGCTTCCTCGGGAAAAGTTGTCATTCGAGTGAAGCAGATCCCAATGCAAAGAATGGACATACCACAGAGCAAGTAAAAATACTTCTCGTTATGGTGTCAACATACTTTCTTTAGCTGTTATTTAAAAGCCAACTGGAAAAAAGACAAGTGAAAGCATACTAGTCAGTGGAATGCCAAAAGGAGGAAGTGACTTGGCTACAAATTCCACACGGCCTTACTTGGCTTTTTATGGAAAACGCAAGACGTCCCCACCCACCTCCCACTACATTACCAGTTAACAATGCACAGTAGCACTTACTGCCGCACAATCTGCAGTCTTACTCACTCAACATAGCAAGCTAGTTCCGATGAAAGGTCACTGACCTTAAAAGTTAATTTTATTTAATGCACCACAGATTCTGCCTGACCTGCTGAGTGTTGCTAGCATTTTCTGTTTTTATTTCACATTCCCAGCATCTACAGAATTTTGCTTTTGCAGCAACAGTCCCTTGTCCATTTCTGCTACTGGCTTGGGACATTAAACCATGCAGTACAAAAGATTGCTGTATTATGAGTGATGCCTTCCTTCGGCATGAGGCATTATATCTAGGCCTAGTTTACCTACTCAGTAGCAGTTCACAGTACACATTATTAATGGGAAACCCAAAGAATGGTGAGAATACCACAGGGAGTTGTCGAAGCGACTAGTATAGATAGATTTAAGGGGAGGCTAGAAAAGCATATGAGGGAGCAGGAAATAGAGGGTTACGCTGATGGATCTGGATGAAGCAAGATGGGAGGCGGCTGAAGTGGAGCATAAACGCTGGCAGAGACCAATTGGGCCGTATAGCCTGTATATAGAGAAAGAGAGGGGGGGGGGGGGGCAACAGGAGAAAAAAAAAAATGTGTCTCTCACCTATGGAATACACTGGGTTAAGTAGGCTTCATGTTTTCCCACCTCCCCCCCCCCCCCACCCCCCCCATCCCCCCCCCCCATCCTTTAAATATGTTTGCAATGAAGAGGGCTCAATAGAAACCATGACATCATTCAGAAAAGTATCTAGCTTTGCCCAATGAGAGCCCAGGTTTTAGCCTCCATTTCCTTGCATGATCAGTCTCCGAGACAAGGTATAATTTGATTTTGGACAAGTCCATAGTTACATTAGAAATAAAAGTATGAAGTAGCTGCAACATATGGATTTTTTTTTTTATAAAGAAAATGAATTGTTTAAACAAGACTCAAATAGAAAATACAGCTATCACAAAATAAATTTTGGATATCACACACCCAAGTGGGTTCAATAACAGGGTGTGTAACATAAGCAACTCATTACACTGTTCCTGGCAGTTCTTTAGCTAAAGATATTAAGTGTAACAAAACCATATCTTTTAATGTCAAACATGTAGGTGAAGACAAGAATCACATCCGCTCATGAGAGCTGCATTATAAATTGATCCCACAAACTAAGAACATCTCATTTCATACATCTGATCTACAATTACTTATCAAAAATTGGAACCGATGTTTCAATAATATTTTAAGATAAATGTTAAAATGCTTTAGAAATTCCCATCCCGAACTCCAACTTTATATTCACATACCAAGATCATTTAGGGCAAATGAGCTGTTTAAAAGAACCAATTACTCACCTTTTTCTACAAAATTAGAATTTTTATTACACTAATCTTTCAATTTCAGATAGCGTACACAAGTATTAATTTCCGCAGATACTTTTTGCAACTGTTATTAGTTTTGTTTTTACCAGTTTTTACACTTTACTGGAAATTAATATATTTTTGTGCTCAAGATGAAGGCCATTAATGATGGAAAATGGAAGTTATCATTTCAGGCACTCATGGAACATAAAACAGCAGACAGATACAGTGAGGTTTCCTCTCCTCCATCCAACATGTCTCAAAGCCAAAAAGCATCCTCTACTGCTCTATTCCAACACACTTCTTCATTTCCCACATTCATTTTCCAGTGGACTCTGAATGGGACTGTCAAATCCAAATTGCTTGTCCTGCACACCCTTGCACACGATGAACTGGATTAAGAATGCCCTGTAGGCATCCTTTCCATCTCTCTGGGATGAATTGGTAGTCATCTTCCAAAATTCTATAGATTCTGACATGGTTCCTGCAGATTAGAAGGTAGCAAATGTAACTCCACTATTTAAGAAAGGAGGGAGAGGGAAAACGGGGACTAGACCTGTTAGCCTGACATTAGTAGGGAAAATGCTATAATCTATTATAAAGGATGTAATAACTGGACACTGAGAAAATAATGGTAGGATTGGGCAGAGCCAACATGGATTTATGAAAGGGAAATCATGTTTGATCAAGAGTTTTTCTGAGGATGTAACTGGCAGAATAGACAAGGGGGAAATCAGTGGATGTGGCGTAAATGGATTTTCAGAAGGCTTTCGATAAAGGTCCCACACAACAGGTTAGTAAACAAAATTAGAGCACACGGGATTGGGGGTAATATACTGGCATGGATTGAGAATTGGTTAGCAGACAGAAAATAGAGAGTAGGAATAAATGGGTCATTATCAGGTTGGCAGACTGTGACTAGCGGGGTACCGCAAGAATCAGTGCTTGGGCCCCAGCTATTCACAATCTACATCAATGATTTGCAAGTGGGGACCAAATGCAATATTTCCAAGTTTGCAGATGACGCAAAACTAGGTGGGAATGTGAGTTGTGAGAAGGATGCAAAGAGACCTCAAGGGGATATAGACAGGCTAAGTGAGTGGGCAAGAACTTGACAGATGGAATATGTAGAAAAATCTGAAGTTACCCACTTTGGTAGGAAAAACACAAATTCAGAGCATTTCTTAAATGGGGAGAGATTAGCAACTGTTGATGTCCAAAGGGACCAGGGTACCCTTGTTCATAAGTCACCGAAAGCAAACATGCAGGTGCAGCAAGCAATTGGGAAGGTAAATGGTATGCTAGTGCGATGGAAGCCCCACCTGCCAAGAATAAGGCATATTACTTTTGTCATATGTAACATTAATTTGTAAACTCTTACTAGACTGAAAATGGCTGTACCTGCATTTTAAAAGGACAGTGACTGGAAACATTTGCATGCTAAGAGACAGTAGCCTGGAGAAGACAACGGAACTGCTCCCTGATTCAATTAACCCAAATGGATTTTGATCACCAGACACTGAATGTGAGAAAACCCAGCATTCCATTCCTCCCCCCCCCCCAACTGAGGGGGTCTAAGATGAACAATCCACAAACCGCAGGAGCAGTTGTCCCAAATAAGGGGTTAGTCACACGACTAACCTGCTGGCCATCTTGGAGTTTTGAATTGTGCTCACAGAGCAGTTTGGGTCAGACTGCAATTTGAAGACAAAAAAGAAGGAAGGTCTCTCTCTCTCTCCCCCTCTCACGCAAAGACGGGGACCCACAGAAGTAACTAGGCCGGGACAGAAAACCGCTGGAACAAGTTTGAAAGAGTGCACTAGGCCCCAACGAAATGGCAAGATTTAACTGCAATCAAAGATTTTACATTGAACTCAAAAGACAGTAAATGAACTCCAGCTATTGCTTCAAACCTTTCTCCTTGATTCTTTCGCCTTTTCTGTCTCTATCTGCGTGTGTTTGTCGCGTATGCATGCTAACGTGGTCGTGTCGCGTATTTTTAATAGTTTTAACCGAATTAAAATTTTAAGGTTAATAAATGTACACCTTTCTTGTTTAAATCTAAGAAAACCTGTCTGGTTGATTTCTTTGCCATTACAATTGGAGAGCAGAGAACAAGGATTCACTGAGGGGAAGCTAAAAACCCTATTACAGTCAAACCAGGAAAAGACTGAGAGGGAACCCCTGGACCCCTTTCTCACCTGGTCGTTACATTGGCCTTTATTGCAAAGAGGATTTGGGTACAGCAGTCAAGATGTCTTGCTGCAATCGTAGAGCCTTGGTGAGACCGCACCTGGAATATTGTGTACAGTTCTGGTCTCCTTACCCAAGGAAGAACATATTTGCCATCAAGGGAGTGCAACGGAGGTTCACTAGACTAACCCCTGAGATGGTGGGATTGTCCTAGAAGAGACTGAGACTGAGCCTGTATTCTCGAGAGTTTAGAAGAATGAGAGATTATACAAAATTCTTACAGGGTTCGACAGGGTAGACGCAGGAAGGATGTTTCCCCTGGCTTGGGGCGGTGGGGGGGGGTGGTCTAGAACCAGGGGACACAGTTTCAGAATAATGGATAGGCTATTTAGGACTGAGCTGAGGAGGAATTTCTTCACTCAGAGGGCAGGAATCTTTGGAATGCTCCACCCCAGAGGGCAGTGGAGGCTTAATCATTGACTATGTTCAAGACAGAGATCGATAGATTTCTGGATAATAAAGACATCAAGGGATATGGGGATAGTGCAGGAGTACAGCGTTGAAGTAGATCAGCCGTGATCTAATTGAATGGCGCAGCAGGCCAGAGGGGCCGAATGGCCTACTCCTGCTTCTATTTCCTATATTCCTAAACCCATGTTCCCATGTTCCAAAGACGAAAGACCAGAGTATAGCCCACAACACCATCCAACTCCCAGAAAATATTCTGTGAAAAGGTACATTTGGCTCCCCCGTGCTAATTAGATCACATCCTCATGCTAGAATCTTGATCCTTTCTCAGCTGTATTTAGAAAGCGGTGGGGGTGATCCGTCACTGGGTCCGATAACTTTTTGTTTGAAAAAAAAAGAAAAGTATATTCTGCACTGGGGTAATAAAAACATTGGATTGCTCAGGAATCTCAGGTATTTGATCTTTTATGTGAATACACAAAAGAAATGAAGAAAGAAAATCAGGCTCCTCATGCTCGCCCCAAGCATTAGATGGTGCAACGTATTGCACCCTTTCCAACTGTTAGTAACGTTGACCGCTGGAAGGGAAAAAAGATGTAGCCAATATCTGCAGAAATTTCCCCAATCACTGCTCCCTAAAGCAAGCAAGCAAGCTCCCAATGCTGCTGACTAGGTTTAATGAATACCAAGATGTAGCACTAAACACAGATTTTGCCAGTTAAACTTAAAAAAAAGTCTTGTATCCAGAAATTCTAGCTTAGGAGTCAACCCCTAGTGAACGCAACAATAAGGAATTAAACTAGTTTGGCAGGGGGATGGGGACCTGAGGGTAGACTCAGTTGGGAAGAGCAGATATGTAGGCAAATCTCTGAAAAGTGCAAGAACAATAGGGTAGTAATAGTAGGGGATTTTAACTACCACAATATTAACTGGGAGAGTTTTAGTGTGAAAGGAATTGACGGAGCAGAATTCTTGAGGTGCATTCAGGAGAACTGTTTTGCCCAGAATGTAGCAAGTTCAACAAGAGAGGGCGCAGTTTTAGACTTAATTTTAACAAATGAAGATGGGCAGGTGGAAGGAGTGGCAGTGGGACAGCATTTTGGTAGTAGAGATCATAATTCAGTCAGTTTTAACACAATTATGGAAAAGGACAGAGATAGGAGTTAGAGTTCTCAATTGGGGAAAGGCCAATTTTACTAAACTGAGGAGTGATTTAGCGAAAGTGGACTGGAAATACTACTTGAAAGTAAATCAGTGTCAGAACAGTGGGAAGCATTCAAAGGGGAGATTCAAGGGATTCAGAGTAAACACATTCCCACAAAGAAAAAAGGGTGAGGCGGCCGAATCTAAAGACCCATGGATGTCAAGGGGCCTACAGGGTAAGATAAGGCAGAAAAGGAAGCTTATGTTCGACACCGAGAACTCAATACTACAGAAAGCCGAGAGGAGCATAGAAAGTGGAGGGGTGAAATCAAAAAGGAAATTAGGAAAATATTAAAGTAGTTTGTACAATGAACAATTCTATGCTAACTTGTAATAGACTATAACTGGATATGAAACTCTTTTAAAAGGTCCAGCTCCTAGTAAAAGATCAGTCCCTCTTAGGCAGTAGCAGATATTCAGTCATCAGCAGACCTTTCTCACACAAGGCAGCAGCTAAGGAGATCTTGTCGTCAAGAATATTGGCAAGCAAAATCAAGGTGAACCCAAAGATATTTTATCAATACATTAAGAGGATAACAAAGGAGAGAGTAGGACCCATAAAAGACCAAAAAGGTAACCTATATGTAGGGGCGGGAGATATTGGTATGGTGCTTAATGAATACTTTGCGTCTGTCTTCACAAGGGACGGTGCAGATATTGTAGTAAAGGAGGAAGATTGTGAAGTATTGGATGTGATAAACATAGCAAGAGAGGAAGTATTGAGATTAGTACCCTTGAAAATTGATAAATCCATGAGAGCTGGATGAAATGTACCCCAGCTGTTAAAAACAGCAAGAGAGGAAATAGCGGAAGGGCTGACCATCATTTTCCAGTCCTCATTGGATACAGGTATGGTGCCACAGGATTGGAGAATTGCTAGCGTTGTACCTCTGTTTAAAAAGGAAGTGAAGGATGGACCAAATAATTACAGGCCAGTCAGTCTAACCTCAGTAGCAGGAAAACTATTGGAATCTATTCTGAGAGACAGGACAAACTGTCACTTAGAAAGGCACAGGATAATCAAGGATAGTCAGCATAGATTTGTTAAGGGAGCATCTTGTTTGACCAACTTGATCAAATTTTTTGAAGTAACAAGGAAGATAGATGAGGGTGGTGCAGTTGATGTGGCCGACATGGATTTTAGCAAGACTTTTGACATGGTCCCACATGACAGACTGATTGAAAAAAAATTCCCATGGGATCCAGGGAAATGCAGCAAGGTGGATACAAAATTGGCTCAGTGGCAGAAA
Source organism: Heterodontus francisci (assembly GCF_036365525.1). NCBI lineage: Eukaryota > Metazoa > Chordata > Chondrichthyes > Heterodontiformes > Heterodontidae > Heterodontus > Heterodontus francisci. Next base: position 42,137,054 of record NC_090382.1, read on the forward strand.
ACAAAGGGGAATTGTTGACAGCTGTTTTAGCGACTGGAGGGCTGTTTCCAGTGGCGTTTCGCAGGGCTCAGTACTGGGTCCCCTGCTTTTTGTAGTGCATGTTAACGATTTGGACGTAAATGTAGGGGGCATGATCAAGGAGTTTGCGGACGACACAAAGATTGGCCGTGTGGGAGATAGCGAGGAGGATAGCTGTAGGCTACAGGAAGATATTGATGGTCTGGTCAGATGGGCAGAAAAGAGGCAAATGGAATTCAACTTGGAGAAGAGTGAGGTGATGCATTTGGGGAGGTCAAACAAGGCAAAAGAATATACGATTAATGGGAAAATACTGAGAAGTGCGGAGGAAATGAGGGACGTTGGAGTGAATGTCCACAGATCCCTGAAGGTAGGACTGGTCTATAAGGCGGTGAAGAAGCCATATAGAATCCTTTCCTTTATTAGCCGAGGTATAGAATGTAAGAGCAAGGTTATGCTGGAACTGTACAATTTATTGGTTAGGCCACAACTTGAGTACTGTGTGCAGTTCTGGTCACCTCATTACAGAAAGGATGTAATTGCACTAGAGAGGGTACAGAGGAGATTTACGAGGATGTTGCAAGGACTGGAAAAATGCAGCTATGAGGAAAGATTGGATAGGCTGGGGTTATTCTTCTTGGAACAGAGAGGGCTGAAGGGAGATCTAATTGAAAGGTACGAAATTTTGAGGGGCCTGGTTAGAGTGGAGATGAAGGGTCTATTCACATTAGCAAAGAGGTCAGTGACAAAGGGCATAGATTTAAAGTGATTGGTAGAAATAGAACAGGGGAGACTAGGAAAAACTTTTTCACCCAGAGGGTGGTGATGGTCTAGAACTCACTGCCTGAAAGGGTAGTTAAGGCAGAGATGCTCAATTCACTCAAAAGGAGTCTGGATATGCACCTCAAGTGCCGTAAGCTGCAAGGCTACAGACCAAATGCTGGAAGGTGGGATTAGAATAGGTGGATCATTTTTCGGCCATCACAAACACAATGGGCCAAGTGGCCTCTTTCTGTGCCTTAAACTTTCTATGGATGAATGGGTGAATTTTGTTTGTGACTTTCATTTGAAGTGACAGAAAATAAAAATTAGATGCTGCAAACAAATTTGACAGATCATGCAACACAGCATAAAGGTGGCTATTCTTTTTAAAATGTTCAACAACTTGCATTCATATAGCAACCTTAATGTAGAAGATCCCATGGTGCTTTAGAGAAAATAAAAAGTACTCGAGCCCTCGAAACAGATAACTGAAGGCATGGAAGAACAAGTAGAAGAAAAGCAGAGTAGAGGGAGAAAGGTTTGGGCATGGAGTTCCAGAGAGTCAGCTGAAGGCTCTGGCACCAACAACTGAATGTTTTATAAAATTAATTTTGTGGGATGTTGGGCATCGCTGGCTAGGTAAGCATGCACTGCCCATCCCTAAATGCCCTTGAACTGAGTGGCTTGCTAGGCCATTTTGGAGGGCATTTTAAGAGTCAACCACATGGCTGTGGGTCTGGAGTCACATGTAGGCCAGACCAAGTAAGCACAGCAGATTTCCTTCCCTAAAGGACATTAGTGAACCAGATGGGTGTATACAACAATTGACAAAAGTTTCATGGTCACCATTAGACTAGTTATTTTTTTTTTATAAAAGGCTGGGAACAGAGGACATAAATCAGGGAAGGGTCCAGAAGTAGAATGGGTGAGGCCATGTAATGATTTACATTCAAGGACGTTATAAAAATGATACATTCTAGTAACAGGGAACCAATGTAGGTCAATGACGATGGCAGGGCAGCACGCAAGAAGTGGGGCTTTGGACAAATTTAGAATTTATTGCATGGGGGGGGGGGGGCGTGAACAGAAGGAGATGAACAAGGAGGGGCATTGGAAAAAAGTGGCTCAAGCAGTGATAACAATCCTATTATTTAAACTAGCGGTTCTCAAACTGGGGCTCGCACATCCCTGCAGGTCTTTCTAGGGGGTCCGCGAAATAATGTGAAACTCCTTACCAAGCAGAACCGACCTTACGGGTGGGCAACAGCCAGGGTGCTGTGGTCAGGAGTAAGTGCATGAACAGCGGTCGGAGGCAGGTTTGGTCCGGCCACCATGTGTACAGCGCATAATGGGCTGGCCTTCTCACCCAGGAGGGGAGTGCACATGGAGTACTGAGAGTGGCACAGGATTACCCAACAGACACGCAGTTACCAAGGCTGGTGATGGGCCCCAGGCGAGTTCAGCCTTGTATAAAACAGGGGAGTTTTTAAGTTTAAGTGGCGCAGTGGTTAGCACTGCAGCCTCACAGCTCCAGGGACCCGGGTTCGATTCTGGGTACTGCCTGTGCGGAGTTTGCAAGTTCTCCCTGTGTCTGCGTGGGTTTTCTCCGGGTGCTCCGGTTTCCTCCCACAACCAAAGACTTGCAGGTGATAGGTAAATTGGCTGTTATAAATTGCCCCTAGTGTAGATAGGTGATAGGGAATATGGGATTACTGTAGGGTTAGTATAAATGGGTGGTTGTTGGTCGGCACAGACTCGGTGGGCCGAAGGGCCTGTTTCAGTGCTGTATCTCTAAATAAATAAAAAAAAATAAAATAAAATAATTAAACTCAAAGAAAGGGGGCCAAAATACAGGTTAACTGAGGGCATCTTTTTCCTTAATTTAGATAGGAGCTCCATGATTCCTAAACCATTTTAAAAAGGAGACCTTCAACCAAAAAAGTTTGAAAACCACTGATTTAAACCATCTGGGATAGTTACAAAAGAGGACAAGCAGAAAAAGACCACATTTTGTCTGTAAATGGGAGCTTGCTATTAGACAGCTTGGGCAAATAGGTTCCTTGTTATGGATAGTCATTGGTACATTGCAATCATCCAGATTAACTTATTCTACTATAAGTTAAGATTTGTATTGAAATAAATTCAACACAACTGATATTGCAATTTTATTTTTATACAGACTGGTAAATTAAGATTCGCTACTGCAAAGAGGTTAAAAAGTAAGCCAGAAGATCGTGTATGCTCTGACAAAGAATACAATAAAGATAAAAACAAACCTTACAGCACAGAAGGAACCCAACAACCTGCATTTTTTTTTGCACCATTAACATTGTAAAACATCCCAAGGCTCTTCACAGGAGCACAAGTCTGACAAAAATTAACACCAAATCTAAAGAGACATTAGGACTATGGCCAAAAGTTTAGTTAAAGAGATAGGTTTTAAAGGGCATCTGAAAGGACAGCAGAGAGATTTAGGGAGAGAGTGTTCCAGATCTTGGGGCTCAAACAGCTGAAGGATTAGCTGTCAATGGTGGGGTGAAGGAAGTGGTGGATGCACAACTGGTTATATTCAGAGGAAAGTAGAGTTCTGAGGGTTGTAGGAAGTTACAAATGTAACAATTAGACCAGTGAGATTTGAACAGAAGGGTGATAATTTCATCCCCCCCCACCCCCCCAAAGAAATAATTGAATCATTGCTGTGCCACGTGCCAATATAGGCCAGTGAGCACAGGGGCGAATGGAACTTGGTACAAGTTAGCATATGGACATAAGAATTCTGTGCAACAGTGCAGTTCAGCCCAAGACATTGGCCACGGAGAGGGATGGCGAGGGAATGGAGTTTGGCAGAATCCGTAGATAACACTTTTCCCAATGTTTAATAACTGGACTATCCTGAGGTTATGCCTCCATGTTCTAGAATCCCCAGCCAGAGGAAGCAACCTTTGTGTCTACCCTGTCAAGCCCTTTCAGAATCTTGTATGTTTCAGAGATCACCTCTCATTTTTCTGAACTCAGAATATAGGCCCAATTTACTCAGCCTATCATAGGACAACCCTCTCTTCCCAAAAAAACCAACCAATGAATCTTTACTGTACCACCTTCAAGTTAAGTATATCCTTCCTTAGGTAAGATGACCAAACGCGTGCACAGTACTTCAGGTGTGGTTTCACCAAGCAAGACTTCCTTATCCCTGTACTCCAATCCCCTTGCAATAAAGGTCAACATTCCATTTGCCTTCTGAATCGCTTGCTGTACCTGCATACTAACTTTTTGTTCGTTGTACGAGTACACCAAAGTCTCTCTAAGCAACATTTGCAAGTTTCAGACCTTTTAAAAATATTCTGCTCTTGATTTCATGACCAAAATGAATAATCTCTCACTTTCCCACGTCCTTGCAGCACTCCACTTTTACAGCCTACTAAGATGAAAATGCCCCTTTTTTCTTCTTTCATGGGATGTGGGTGTCACTGGCAAGGTCAGCATCTGTTGCCCATCCCTAATTGCCCTTGATACCAGAGTGGCTTGCTGGGCCATTCCACAAGACCACAAGAAATAGGAGCAGAAGTAGACTAATACGGCCCATCGAGCCTATTCCGCCATTCAATACGATCATGGCTGATCTTGGGCTTCAATTCCACTTTCCTGCCCACTCCCCATATCCCTTGATTCCCTGCGAGACCAAAAATGTATCTATCCCAGCCTTAAATGTATTCAATGATGGAGCTTCCACAACCCTCTGAGGTAGAGAATTCCAAAGATTCACAACCCTTTCAGTGTAGTAATTTCTCCTCATTTCAGTCCTGAATGATCGGCCCCTTATCTCGAGACTGTAGATTCCCCGAGTAGCGGAAACAATCTCTCATCTGCTACCCTATCAAGCCCTTTCAGAATCTCATATGTCTCAATTAGATCGCCTCTCATACTTCTAAACTCCAAAGAATATAGGCCCAATTTACTCAACCTATCATAGGACAACACCCTCACCCCAGGGACCAATTTAGTAAATCTTCACTGCACAGCCTCCAGTGCAAGTATATCCTTTCTTAAATATGGAGACCTAAACTGCACACAGCATTCCAGGTGCAGTCTCACCAAAGCCCTGTACAATTTTAGTAAGACTTCTTTATTCCTGTACTCCAATCCCCTTGCAATAAAGATCAACATTACCTTCCTAATAGCCTGCTGTACCTACATGTTAACTTTGTGTGTTCCTTGTACGAGTACCTCCAAGTCTCTCTGAACACCACCACTTACCAGTTTCACACCTTTTCAAAAATATCCTGCTTTTCTATTTTTATGACCAAACTTCATACTTCCCTTCATTTTACTCCATTTGCCATCTTGTTGCCCACTCACTTAACTTGTCTATATCTCTTTGCAGCCTCTCTACGCCCTCCCCGCAGCTTACCTTTCCACCGAGCATTATATCAGCAAACTTAGATGCATTACTCTGTCTCTTCATCCAAGTCATTAAAATAGTGTAAATAGCTGAGGCCCCAGCACTGATCCTTGCAGCACCCTACTATTCACTGCCTGCCAACTTGAAAATGCCCCATATATGCCCACTCCCTGCTTCCTGTCTGCTAACCAATCCTCTACCATGCTCATATACTACCCCCAACACCATGAGCCCTTCTCTTGCCTATTAATCTTTCATGTGGCACCTTATCAAATGCCTTTCAGAAATCCAGGTATACATCTACTGGTTCCCCTTTATTTACCCTACTAGTTAAATTCTCAAAAAAACTAAATTTGACAAACAGGAAGTCCCTGTAGTAAAACCATGCTGAATTGTTCTAATCATGCACTTGGAAAAGCATTGTAAGATTAAGGCGTCTTAATAATAGCTTCCAGTATCTTCCCAACGGCTGATGTTAGGCTAAATGGCCTGTAGTTCCCCGTTTTCTCTCTACCTCCTTTCTTGAAAAGCAGTGTAACATTTTCCAACTTCCAATCTGATGGAACTATTCTTGAACCTAAGGAATTCTGGAAAATCATAGCCAGCGCATCCACCATCTCTGCAGCTATCACTTTAAGAACCCTAGGGTGTAAGCCATCTGGTCCTGGGGACTTTTCAGATTTTAGTCCCTCAAGTCTCTCCAATACTTTTCCTTGGCTGATATTTATTTCCTTAATTTCCTGACTCTTTTTAGCCCCTAGGTTACTGCCCATTTCTGGTATGGAACTTGTGTCTTCTACTGTGAAGACAGACACAAAATATTTGTTCAATCTCTCTCCCATTTACTCATTCCCCATGACAATTTCTCCTGTCTCTGCCTCTAAGGGACCACATCTACTTTAGCTGCTCTCTTCCTTTTGATGCACTTAGAAAAGCTCTTACAATCTGTTTTTATATTGCTGGCTAGACCTGGACAACATCCAGGCTTGGGCTGATAAGTGGCGCAGTGGTTAACACCGCAGCCTCACAGCTCCAGCAACCCGGGTTCAATTCTGGGTACTGCCTGTGCGGAGTTTGCAAGTTCTCCCTGTGACTGCGTGGGTTTTCGCCGGGTGCTCCGGTTTCTTCCCACAGCCAAAGACTTGCAGGTTGATAGGTAAATTGGCCATTATAAATTGCCTAGTATAGGTAGGTGGTAGGGGAATATAGGGAAGGTGGGGATGTGGTAGGAATATGGGATTAGTATAAATGGGTGGTTGATGGTCGGCACAGACTCGGTGGGCCGAAGGGCCTGTTTCAGTGCGGTATCTCTAAAATAAAAATAAAAAAATAGTGACATTCGTGCCACAAAAGTGCGAGGCAATGACCATCTCCAATAACAGAGAATTTAACCATCTCTTCTTGACATTTTATGATTGCTGAATCCCCCACTAACAACCACCTACGGGTTACCATTGACCAGAAACTGAACTGGAGTAGCCATATAAATACCGTGGCTACAAGAGCAGGTCAGAGGCTAGAAATTCTGCAGCGAGTAACTCACCTCCTGACTCCCCAAAGCCTGCCCACCATCTACAAGGCACAAGTCAGGAGTGTGATGGAATACTCTGCACTTGCCTGGATGGGTGCAGCTCCAACACTCAAGAAGCCTGACACCATCCAGGACAAAGCAGCCCGCTTGATTGGCACTTGATCCACATTCACTCCCTCCGACGCATAATGGCAGCAGCGTGTACCATCGACAAATTGCACTGCAGCAACACACCAAGGCTACTCAGACAGCACCTTCCAAACCAGTGACCTCTACCACCTAGAAGGACAAGGGCAGATGCGTGGGAACACCGCCACCTGCAAGTTCCCCTCCAAGCCACACACCATCCTGACTTGAAACTATAATCACCATTCCTTCACTGTCGCTGGGTCAAAATCCTGGAACTTCCTTCCCAATAGCGCTGTGGGTGTACCTACCCCACACAGAGTGCAGTGGTTCAAGAAGGCAGCTCACCATCACCTTCTCATGGGCAATTAGGGATGGGCAATAAATGCTGGCCTGGCCAGTAATGCCCACATCCCATGAAACGAATAAAACAAATTACCAGATCATAAGATACCCTCAATAACACACTGGTGTATGAAATAATATCCGTGGAAAAATCCACGGATATTAGTTAGGTACTAGTTGAGGGACAAGGTTTTTCTTTTTAAAAAAATGTAGCAGGTGACTTAAGCTAAAAACTTAATAGTACAAGACCACTAACAATATCGAGGGACAAAAATCAAGACAGTCAATTTACAAGACTTCATCTGTGCATTCTTATTAACCCAGTGCAGTACTGGAGTTATTCAGGATCTCAGGTAAAAATAAAGGCAAAATGATGGCTTTTAACCCTTACATCTATTAATTTCTGATCATTAAATCATTTTGTGGTCACTGACAATTGCAAGGCATGATATGTGCTGTTAAATTCAAAATCAAATCAATTTTACTTAGTTATTGTTTTCACTTGGCTTTTGGCTGCACAATAGTACAGTATTACCTCATTGAGGGGAAGACTGGTCATAATCTAATAAAGCACGCAAAAAGATTAAATGACCTCGTTTCACTCAATTTCATTTTCCTAAAGGGGACGTGCCAATGAGGTAGGAATTAATTATAACTTATAATTCCTATAATAATGTATTCAAAGTGAACACAGTGAAGCAATTAGTACTCCTTTACAAACCAATTTTAAAAGGAAAAATCTTTTAAAGTCAACTAGGTTAGAAAAACTTTAATTTACATACCACCCTTTAAGCCAATAGTTACTACTGTCTAGTTCATTAACACAAGTGAGCTGTTAGCAGTGGGTTGAAATGAACAGGAGGCTAAATTGCAGTCGCTATGAAGAGCATTGTTCGCTTGTTGAAATAGCTTAGAGTTTATGATGATTAAGTTATGAATTATTGTTACCAATTCTGGAACATTAATGCTTTGAATTTTGCACAGAAGGACTTTTGTATAAAAGGTGTTATGCACCAAATCTGTAAAGGTATTAATTTTTCAGAACTGTTCATTATCTTCAAAGACCTTACTTGTGTTTTGTTACGAGCTCACAGGACAACAGTCTTGCTTGCACTGTGTCTTTACTGAACTGACCGCTGATGGATGTTTGCAGGGAGTGCCTCATGGCAGAGGCCACATGACTACAGCAAGCCAGGAGGCACATTAGTATAGTATTGCATTTCTATCCCAAACATCCTTTTTCATAAAAGGAAAGTGTGCATTATTTACACCGAGTTGCCCAAATTCCCATTATGCACACAACTGTTCTCATGCGTTAGCAGTTCGTTATTCTCATCAGTCTGCACATGCACCGCAGAGTCTTTGAATCATGCCGGTCTCTTAATGGTACGCGTTAATCTAGATGGTTTTCCTTCTCCGGGGAGTGTCGTTCCCGTCACTTCTTGTTGCCACAGTAACTGTTGTTCCATTTCCGTTGCTGGGGTGCTGTGGACCTCTGGGACTGATGGTTGATCTATGGTCTGTGCAAATGGTGAGTTCGCATCTTCCTGATCAGCCGCCTGCAGCAACGGAACACCTTCTCCAGTTGTGCGCACATGCCTGCAGTTGCGACGGTGTATCTGGTCATTCACGTATGATCGAGGTGATAACTACTCTACGCAGGTCCCAAGTTGCCACTTGGGCTGACTCTTGTTCAAAGCGTTGAAGGTTTGTACCCTGACTGGTTCTCCGATGTTCAATTCTGGCAACAGTTTGGTCAAAATGAAATTTGGCTTTCTGCCGTTTCACCTTGATTTTGTCACTCATGCCTGTTACTACTTCTGGCTTCAGGAGCTTTTTTGCTTTTGGAAGAGTAGGTTGGTTGCGGCGTGACATTAGTCATGTACTGGACTACTTTCCATCCCTTCAGTAGGTGTGTTTCTCCACTCAAGGATTGCCTTGTATACATCTGTACTGGATTTGCTCGATTTCTTTATGATTCCTTGGGCAATTTTCACTGGTGCCTCAGCCTTTCCATTTGACTGGTGTTACCATGGAGATGAAGTATGGTGTTGAATTTCCCAATCCTTTATGAAACAGCTGAATTCTTCACGTGCGAACTGAGGGTCATTGTCACTCATCAGTGTCTGGAATACCATAACGACCAAAGTGTGCTTTCAGGCATTCTAGAATCTCACCAGTAGTCGTTGAAGTCAGCTGGTCTACCTCCCAGTAGTCAGAATAGTAATCTATGGTGATGAGATAATCAGTTCCTGCGAAACTGAAGACGTCTATACCCAGCTTCATGCATGGTCTGGGATGTCATGCGTCATCAACAGCTCTTTCGTTTGCTTAGTTTGGTACTTGTTACACGCACTGCACTGGCTGATGTGGTTCTTGATTGCATTGCTCAGTTTGGCCAGTACAGCACTTCTTTTGCCTTCCTCAGACTCGACTCCTTGGTGGCTTGCATGGATGCATTGTAGCCTCTCTCCTCTCAACTCCTTAGTGATAATGATTCTATTTTCCTTATACACAATGCCATCTTGGGTTGTCAATTCATCTCTATATGCCCAATACACTTCTGACCACAGGAGGGTCCTGGATGCTTTCAGGCCATCCTTTCATCATTATTTCTTGCAAAACCTAGAGAGTTGCATCTTGTTGGGTACTTCACTTGATTTGAGCAAGGCACTTGTCTATCAGATTCAATGACTCTGCTTGGTTGATGACTTCCAGAGCATGTCGAGCTGCAGCTTCACAGTAGATTTGGAAGATTTCACACGGTCATAGCATCCTCTACTGTCTTCATAGGGAATGCTGGTCTCGACAGCATGTCAGCGATGCACATCTGTTTCCCTTGCTTGTATCTCACATCCAGTTGATACACAGCTGATGTCCCTGACTCCTTCATGTGCTGGAAGTGTGTCCAGCTGCAGCTCGTTAGACCGCATGACGGCTCTGGAGCTGCGGATGGACTCACTTTGGAGCATCCGCGATGCTGAGGAGGTCGTGGATAGCACGTTTAGCGAATTAGTCACACCGCAGATTAGGATTGCTGAGGGAGAAAGGGAATGGGTGACCAAAAGGCAGAGAAAGAGCAGGAAGGCAGCGCAGGTGTCCCCTGCAGTCATCTCCCTCCAAAACAGGTATACCGTTTTGGATACTGTTGAGGGAGATAGCTCACCAAGGGAAGGCAGCAGTAGCCAGGTTCATGGCACCGTGGCTGGCTCTGCTGTTCGGAAGGGCGGGAAAAAGAGTGGAAGGGCTATAGTCATCGGGGATTCGATTGTAAGGGGAGTAGATAGGCGGTTCTGTGGTAAAAAACGAGACTCCCGAATGGGATGTTGTCTCCCAGGTACACGGGTCAGGGATGTCTCAGATCGGCTGCAGAACATTCTGAAAGGGGAGGGTGAACAGCCAGTTGTCGTTGTGCACATAGGCACCAATGATATAGGTAAAAAACGGGATGAGGTCCTACAAGCAGAATTTAGGGAGTTAGGAGCCAAGTTAAAAAGTAGGACCTCAGAGGTAGTAATCTCAGGATTGCTACCAGTGCCACGTGATAGTCAGAGTAGAAATGAAAGAATAGTCAGGATGAATGCGTGGCTTGAGAGATGGTGCAGGAGGGAGGGGTTCAGATTTTTGGGACATTGGGACCGGTTCTGGGGGAGGTGGGACTATGACAAATTAGATGGTCTACACCTGGGCCGGACAGGAACCAATGCCCTTGGGGGTGCTTTTGCTAACACTGTTGGGGAGGGTTTAAACTAATGTGGCAGGGGGATGGGAACCAAATGAGGTCGCCAGTGGACAGTAAAGAGGTAGTAACTAAAGCCTGTAAGGAACTAGATAATGAAGTCAGCGTGACTAAGGGAAAGAGTAGGCAGGGAGCAGATGATGAATGCAAAGAGACTGGTGGTCTGAGGTGCATTTGTTTTAATGCAAGAAGTGTAGTAGGTAAGGCAGATGAACTTAGGGCTTGGATTAGTACCTGGGAGTATGATGTTATTGCTATTACTGAGACTTGGTTGAGGGAAGGGCATGATTGGCAACTAAATATCCCAGGATATCGATGCTTCAGGCGGGATAGAGAGGGAGGTAAAAGGGGTGGAGGAGTTGCTGTACTGGTCAAAGAGGATATCACAGCTGTGCTGAAGGAGGGCACTATGGAGGACTCGAGCAGTGAGGCAATATGGGCAGAACTCAGAAATAGGAAGGGTGCGGTAACAATGTTGGGGCTGTACTACAGGCCTCCCAACAGCGAGTGTGAGATAGAGGTACAAATATGTAAACAGATTATGGAAAGATGTAGGAGCAACAGGGTGGTGGTGATAGGAGATTTTAATTTTCCCAACATTGACTGGGATTCACTTAATGTTAGAGGTCTAGATGGAGCAGAATTTGTAAGGAGCATCCAGGAGGGTTTTCTAGAGCAGTATGTAAATAGTCCAACTCGGGAAGGGGCCATACTGGACCTGGTGTTGGGGAATGAGCCCGGCCAGGTGGTTGAAGATTCAGTAGGGGACTACTTTGGGAATAGTGATCACAATTCCGTAAGTTTTAGAATACTCATGGACAAAGACGAGAGTGGTCCTAAAGGAAGAGTGCTAAATTGGGGGAAGGCCAACTATACCAAAATTCGGCAGGAGCTTGGGAATGTAGATTGGGAGCAGCTGTTTGAAGGTAAATCCATATTTGATATGTGGGAGGCTTTTAAAGAGAGGTTGATTAGCGTGCAGGAGAGACATGTTCCTGTGAAAATGAGGGATAGAAATGGCAAGATTTGGGAACCATGGATGACAGGTGAAATTGTGAGACTAGCTAAGAGGAAAAAGGAAGCATACATAAGGTCCAGGAGGCTGAAGAAAGACGAAGCTTTGAAAGAATATCGGGAATGTAGGACCAATCTGAAACGAGGAATTAAGAGGGCTAAAAGGGGTCATGAAATATCTTTAGCAAACAGGGTTAAGGAAAATCCCAAAGCCTTTTATTCATATATAAGGAGCAAGAGGGTAACTAGAGAAAGGATTGGCCCACTCAAGGACAAAGGAGGAAAGTTATGCATAGAGTCAGAGAAAATGGGTGAGATTCTAAACGAGCACTTTGGATCGGTATTCACCGAGGAGAGGGACATGACGGATGTTGAGGTTAGGGACAGATGTTTGATTACTCTAGGTCAAGTCGGCATAAGGAGGGAGGAAGTGTTGGGTATTCTAAAAGGCATTAAGGTGGACAAGTCCCCAGTTCCGGATGGGATCTATCCCAGGTTACTGAGGGAAGCGAGAGAGGAAATAGCTGGGGCCTTAACAGATATCTTTGCAACATCCTTAAACACGGGTGAGGTCCCGGAGGACTGGAGAATTGCTAATGTTGTCCCCTTGTTTAAGAAGGGTAGCAAGGATAATCCAGGTAATTATAGACCGGTGAGCCTGACGTCAGTGGTAGGGAAGCTGCTGGAGAAGATACTGAGGGATAGGATCTATTCCCATTTGGAAGAAAATGGGCTTATCAGTGATAGGCAACATGGTTTTGTGCAGGGAAGGTCATGTCTTACCAACTTAATAGAATTCTTTGAGGAAGTGACAAAGTTGATTGATGAGGGAAGGGCTGTAGATGTCATATACATGGACTTCAGTAAGGCGTTTGATAAGGTTCCCCATCGTAGGCTGATGGAGAAAGTGAAGTCGCATGGGGTCCAGGGTGTACTAGCTAGATGGATAAAGAACTGGCTGGGCAACAGGAGACAGAGAGTAGCAGTGGAAGGGAGTTTCTCAAAATGGAGACGTGTGACCAGTGGCGTTCCACAGGGATCCGTGCTGGGACCACTGTTGTTTGTGATATACTTAAATGATTTGGAGGAAAGTATAGGTGGTCTGATTAGCAAGTTTGCAGACGACACTAAGATTGGTGGAGTAGCAGTTAGTGAAGGGGACTGTCAGAGAATACAGCAGAATATAGATAGATTGGAGAGTTGGGCAGAGAAATGGCAGATGGAGTTCAGTCAGGGCAAATGCGAGGTGATGCATTTTGGAAAATCCAATTTAATGGTGAACTATACAGTAAATGGAAAAGTCCTGGGGAAAATTGATGTGGAGAGATTTGGGTGTTCAGGTCCATTGTTCCCTGAAGGTGGCAACGCAGGTCAATAGAGTGGTCAAGAAGGCATACGGCATGCTTTCCTTCATCGGACAGGGTATTGAGTACAAGGGTTGGCAGGTCATGTTACAGTTGTATAAGACTTTGGTTCGGCCACATTTGGAATACTGCGTGCAGTTCTGGTCGCCACATTACCAAAAGGATGTAGATGCTTTGGAGAGGGTGCAGAGGAGGTTCACCAGGATGTTGCCTGGTATGGAGGGCGCTAGCTATGAAGAGAGGTTGAGTAGATTAGGATTATTTTCATTAGAAAGACGGAGGTTGAGGGGGGACCTGATTGAGGTGTACAAAATCATGAGAGGTATAGACAGGGTGGATAGCAAGAAGCTTTTTACCCCCAGAGTGGGGGATTCAATTATGAGGGGTCACGAGTTCAAAGTGAGAGGGGAAAAGTTTAGGGGGGATATGCATGGAAAGTTCTTTACGCAGAGGGTGGTGGGTGCCTGGAACGCGTTGCCAGCGGAGGTGGTAGACGCGGGCACGATAGCATCTTTTAAGATGTATCTAGACAGATACATGAATGGGCAGGAAGCAAAGAGATACAGACCCTTAGAAAATAGGCGACATGTTTAGATAGAGGATCTGGATCGGCGCAGGCTTGGAGGGCCGAAGGGCCTGTTCCTGTGCTGTAATTTTCTTTGTTCTTTGTTCTCTGTAACCAGAGTAACATTCTTTGCAGACGCTTTGGAGCAGATAGTAGAGGCTTGAGCAAAATGCTTTGAACTGGCTTGTGGTGCGACTCAACTGCCACTTCGTCTCCAAGTAGATATTGATGAAAGTGTTCACAAGCAAAGACAATGGCCAGACACTCCTTCTTGAACTGAGCGTGCCATCACTCCATTTGCGTTAACGCCCTGGATGCAAATACAACCGGCTGTTCTTGCTGCATTAGAGTTGCTCCTAGTCCTGTCTCGCTGGTGTAACGCCGCATGGTGACTTCATAATTTAAGTCACAGTATTTCAGCACTGGCATTGCCGTCACTAGCTGCTTCATCTTAGTGAACGCTGCTTCTTGTTCTGTGCCCCAATACCAATGCACATCCTTGGCAGTGAGCTGACGTAATGGTTCACACTCAAATTGGGCACGAATTTTGCTAAATAGTTGACAAAACCAACAAATCATTGCACTGCTTTTACATCTGTCGGTTGCCGCATCACTGCTGCCGCTCTCACCTTTGCGGGGATCTGGGCAAACACATTTTGCTGTCAGTACATGACCTATGTACTTGACTTCGAGCATCTTTAATTGCAATTTTTTCTTGTTCAGCTTCAGGTTCATCTGGCGAGCTATGTCCAGCAGTTGCACTAGATTTTGATCGTGGTTAGCAATGGCTTCTTCCATTCTGTCTCTGCATCCATAAACTACAAATCATCCACTATAGCTTCCACTCCATGAAGATCATGAACTAGCTCATGCTGTCTACGTTGATACTCCTCAGGAGCCGTGGGAGCCATTGAAATGCCAAACAGCATGCGCAACCATCTGTATCTCCCGAACGGTGTCCAGAATATAGTTAGAAAGCTGCTGCTTTCATCCAGCTTCACTTACCAGTAACCATACTTCACATCAAGGGTAGTGAAGATTTTTTCCTTTGCAAGTTGCGGCAAAACTCCTTCGATGGTTGGTATGGGATAGTGAGATCTCTTCAGATCCTTTCGGTCGATGCATACTCTTAGCTTTCCAGGTTGTTTCACTGCTACCATGCTGCTAATCCATTCTGCAGCAGTTGTCACTTTCTTGCTTACTCCCATCTTTTCCAGCTCTTCTATTTCATCTTTCAGGCCGGCCTTGAGGGCAACTGGATCTTGCCTCTGCAGATGCTGAATTGGTCTTACCCACTCATCTACTTCGAGATGATATTCTCCAGGAAGACCTCCTAAACCTGTAAACACATTGTTCTAGTCCTCTAGGATCTGATCCGCGGTCAACGGTTTAGTGTGCTGCGACACATTGCAAATCTCTTTTTGCACCTTGAGAGTTACCAGTCCAAGCTTTAGACTCGCTCCAGCTGCTTTGAGTGGCTTTTGCTTGCCATCTATGATGTGGAACTCCTGATCTCGTCATTGCAGTGGGGTCTCAGAGTAACTTGTCCTCTCGGCACTAGCATGGCGCCATCATATAGTCTCAACCTTACTACCGAGAGTTTCATTTTTGGATCGTCATGTTGAGCTACTGTGCACAGGTCTGTGAGGGTCATGGTGTTGTATGACGCACTGGTGTCTGACACTTATGTTGACTTGAAGTTCTCCTTCTGCAGTCAACATTCCAATAGTCACAAACCATTTATCACCTATCGACATGACTGAACTAACCTGTTGTATAGTGTATAGTGGTTCGTCAGAATCTTCGGCTAATAACTCTCCAGTGGCCATCTGTACCTGTTTGTTGTGCTTCCTTCTCGCCAAACACTTGTGTGCAAAATGCTTCTTGCAATGAGAACACTGCTTTCCCCACGCTGGACATGCCTTCTTTTCCGGGATGTAGTTGGACTAAAAATGATACAGCTACTAAAAAGATTAGGGATTTAGAGAAAAAGCATGGACAATCTCAAAGAACTGGAAATTTTCTTGTTAAAGAGGAGACCAAGGAAAGATATGATGGAGGCTTTCAAATTGGGATGTGTGGAATTATTCAGGGATATTTCATTGGGTACAGACAGAACAGGGCAAACATAGGCATAAAAAATAACATTTTTGGACAGGAATATTAATGGTCAAATACTGGGTATTACCAGACAGCCTAAGCTTTCATATCACCACTGATTCATTTGAAATTTTCAACTTGGGTATCTCCCAATCAGCACTGCAGTAGAGGAAAAATTGAAATAAATGTCCTCTCTAGACATTTGCAAGATTTTCAATGCACTTCCACAATGTTGCAATGCAATTCAACCACCATGCATGAATGAACACTAAATCCTTTCCAAAGGAAGAGAAACAAAGAGAAAGAGAAACAGAAACAAGACAAGAACAGGATTCTGACCCAGTCACAAGCAAGCATCCATTAGGTTCAGTGCAGATCTTATAAACTTTTGCAGGAATCAAGACTGGGTCTCAACTCAATGAATGTGAAAAACATGTCAGTATGATTAACAAGGAAAAATATTTAGTCTGAAAAAGGGAAGTACAAAAAAACTGATCATATGGACAAAAACACTGAATCACAACTTCCACTGGAGAGAAAGTACTATAACATATTATGGCCTTGCAATGAGCTACAAGAGGTAAAGAAAGATAAATTATATGAAAACTGACAAACAAAGAAATTCTTAAATCCAATCTCCCCAAGTATTAGTGGGCCCAATCAATATTACTTCATGCCCTCTCATAATAGGATTTTGTATATCTGCTGGGTGAAAGTAATGATTTGTTGGTAGAGGCTGAAAGAATATTTTGCATATTAAAATGCACATAATATTAAACTACCCATGACAACATGGCTTCACGTAGTTCAAACATTTCCAGGCACCTACACTAGATGTTTTGTACAGGCGTCGTTACACCTACCTTGTTTACGCACATCCTCAACAGCTGCTATTAGTTCTTCCTTCAGGTATTGGCTCTCATGGGCAATTTTCTCACCCTTCTCCAGGAAATTCTGTGTTGCCTGTTCCACGGAGGCAGCCAGAACATGGGCTTTCTTAGAACGTCCTTTCTTCTTGTTAGATGGTCCTCTATTGCTGGTGTTAACGAGGGTAGTCACCTGAAAGTACAGTTATGGTCTTAAAAATCCAGAAGGATAGTGCATTGAAAGACCAGTGGGAAAAACAACGAACATTTATATAGCACCTTTAACATGCTTCGCAGAGAAGTAATCAAATGAGGACCAAGCCAAAGGAGGTATTAAAATAGGTGAATTAAGGCGGCGACCACAGCAAGGGGGGGGGGGGGGGTGGAGAAAGAGACAGAGGGGGTGGGGGGAGACACAGAGGAAAGATGTAAAGGTAACAGGGTTCTGGTGGTGGGTGATTTTAACTTCGCCGATATTGACTGGAACTCACTTAGTGCTAGGGGCTTGGATGGGGCAGAATTTGTGAGGAGCATCCAGGAGGGCTTCTTGAAACAGTATGTAGATAGTCCAACTAGGGATGGGGCCATTCTGGACCTGGTATTGGGGAATGAGCCCGGCTAGGTGGTCGAAGTTTCAGTGGGGGAGCATTTCGGGAGCAGTGACCATGATTTCATAAGTTTTAAGGTTCTTGTGGATAAAGATAAGAGTAGTCCACGGGTGAAGGTGCTAAATTGGGGGAAGGCTAATTATAACAATATTAGGCAGGAGCTGAAGAATTTAGATTGGGGGCGGCTGTTTGAGGGTAAATCAATATCTGACATATGGGAGTCTTTCAAACGTCAGCTGATTAGAATCTAGGACCAGCATGTTCCTGTGAGGAACAAAGACAAGTTTGGCAAGTTTCAGGAAGCTTGGATAACACAGGATATTGTGAGCCTAGTCAAAAAGAAAAAGGAATCATTCATAAGGGCTGGAAGGCTAGGAACAGATGAAGCACTTGAGGAATATAAAGACAGTAGGAAGGAACTTAAGCAAGGAGTTAGGAGGGCTAAAAGGGGTCATGAAAAGTCATTGGCAAACAGGATTAAGGAAAATCCCAAGGCTTTTTATACATATATAAAAAGAGGGTAACCAGGGAAAGGGTTGGCCCACTCAAGGACAGAGATGGGAATCTATGTGTGGAGCCAGAAGAAATGGGCGATGTGCTAAATGAGTACTTCGCATCAGTATTCACCAAAGAGAAGGACTTGGTGGATGATGAGCCTAGTGAAGGGAGTGCAGATAGTCTCAGTCATCTCATTATCAAAAAGGAGGTGGGTGTTGGGTGTCTTGCAAAGCATGAAGGTAGATAAGTCCCCAGGGCCTGATGGGATCTACCCTAGAATACTGAGGGAGGCAAGGGAAGAAATTGCTGGGGCCTTGACAGAAATCTTTGCATCCTCATTGGCTACAGGTGAGGTCCCAGAGGACTGGAGAATAGCCAATGTTGTTCCTTTGTTTAAGAAGGGTGGCAAGGATAATCCAGGAAATTATAGGCCGGTGAGCCTTACGTCAGTGATAGGGAAACTATTAGAGAGGATTATTGGAGACAGAATTTACTCCCATTTGGAAACAAACAAACTTATTAGCGAGAGACAGCATGGTTTTGTGAAGGGGAGGTCGTGTCTTACTAATTTGATTGAGTTTTTGAGGAAGTGACGAAGATGATTGATGAAGGAAGGGCAGTGGATGTTATCTATATGGACTTTAGTAAAGCCTTTGATAAGGTCCCACATGGCAGACTGGTACAAAAGGTGAAGTCACACGGGATCAGAGGTGAGCTGGCAAGATGGATACAGAACTGGCTCGGTCATAGAAGACAGAGGGTAGCAGTGGATGGATGTTTTTCTGAATGGAGGGATGTGACTAGTGGTGTTCTGCAGGGATCAGTGCTGGGACCTTTGCTGTTTGTAGTATATATAAATGATTTGGAGGAAAATGTAGCTGGTCTGATTAGTAAGTTTGCGGACAACACAAAGGTTGGTGGAGTTGCGGATAATGATGAGGATTGTCAGAGGATACAGCAGGATATAGATGGGTTGGAGACTTGGGTGGAGAAATGGCAGATGGAGTTTAATCCGGACAAATGTGAGGTAATGCATTTTGGAAGATCTAATGCAGGTGGGAAGTATACAGTAAATGGCAGAACCCTTAGGAGTATTGACAGGCAGAGAGATCTGGGCGTACAGGTACATAGGTCACTGAAAGTGGCAACGCAGGTGGATAAGGTAGTCAAGAAGGCATATGGCATGCTTGCCTTCATCGGTCGGGGCATAGAATATAAAAATTGGCAAGTCATGTTGCAGCTGTACAGAACCTTAGTTAGGCCACACTTAGAATATTGCGTGTAATTCTGGTCACCGCACTACCAGAAGGACGTGGAGGCTTTGGAGAGGGTACAGAGGAGGTTTACCAGGATGTTGCCTGGTCTGGAGGGCATTAGCTATGAGGAGAGGTTGGAAAAACTCAGATTGTTTTCACTGGAACGACGGAGGTGGAGGGGTGACATGATAGAGGTTTACAAAGTTATGAGCGGCATGGACAGAGTGGATAGTCAGAAGCTTTTTCCCAGGGTGGAAGAGTCAGTTACTAGGGGACATAGGTTTAAGGTGCGAGGGGCAAAGTTTAGAGGGGATGTGCGAGGCAAGTTTTTTTTTTTATACACAGAGGGTGGTGAGTACCTGGAACGTGCTGCCAGGGGAGGTGGTGGAAGCAGGTACGATAGCAACTTTTAAGAGACATCTTGACAAATACATGAATAGGAAGGGAATAGAGGGATATGGGCCCCGGAAGTGCAGAAGGTATCAAGATCGGCGCAGGCTTGGAGGGCCGAATGGCCTGTTCCTGTGATGTTCTTTGTGGGGACCGAGAGGGGGACAAGCACACAAGGTAGAGAATTCCAGAGACAATAGTGGAGCAAAGCAGGAAGCCAGTGCACAGAATAGGGGTTAGATGAATGGAAAGCTTGGGGGTGGCAGGGTAGGTGCGTATGGGTGCAACTAGAGATAGGGATTTAAACAGAGTAATCTTCCTGCTGACTTAACAATGGGGTGCTGGGTGAGCTGGACTTGCATGCAAGCATTGAGTTTTGAATGAACTGAAACTTAGAGGATGGCCAGGAGACCATTCAAATAGTCAGGTTTCTAGGTCACAAAGGCATCAATGAGAGTTTCAGTACCAGGCCGAGATAGAGGTGAAGATATATCATGTTCGGAGTGGAAAACTGAACCAGTCACCAGTCAAGAAAAAAATAGGGATTTCAATAGAAGGGACTACCACATATATCAATTGGTGATAAAATCTCAAAAAGAAAAAAAAAACGACTGCCCTAGCAGATGAGTACATAAATTCACCATGTACAGTACTGAGCTCTGGAGACGAAAAAAAAACACAGACTAGATAACTGGTTTTATTCACTACAGCAGACTCTTCTGAATTGAGAAGGGAGAGAAAAAGAGCCCCAGAATTCCCACTCCAGATTGCTGCTGGTTACTCTTGGCAAAAATTATAAGATTAAGCTGTCTTGCCCTCAACAATCAAAAAAATATGCTAATGCACTACATTGGCTGTAATTCACAAGTGGGCCTTTCAGGCCAGGTATCGAGAATTGCTAAAGCCCAGGGAAGTATACACCAGCATTCCTCCCCGCTGTTCAGCAATACACATAGACGCCAATCATCATGCTTCTTGAAAGTCTCGTTACTGTTTTACTGAAATATAGAGTGATTATGCAAGAAAATAGAAGTATCCAATGCACCAGCTATCCAAAGTCAAGAATAATGACATCCCCTACAAAAAAGCATGTAAGCTTCATTAACCTTTCCACTAATAATTTGAAAAAAAAATTACAAATTGTTAAGCAACATAACTGTAGAAATAGTTTACATCTTATAAATGGAACAGCTATAATATGCAACCAATCACACTGCTTCATTGTCTAGAACCAGCACTAATGGAAGATCAGTATTCCCAGCAGGAAGTGCAAGGCTCTCAGGAGCAATATTCCACAGTGTTAACAGAAAGCATATCAGCTTTCCACAACCAGATGCCCTTAATTGTGGTGTTTCAAGATGACTGAAGGATTTGATGGGGTGGTTAGAGAGAAACTCCCTCTTCTGGAGGGAGTCCAGAACAAGGGGACATAACCTCAAAATTAGAGCCAGGCCCATCAGGAGTGATATCTTCACACAAAGGGTAGTGGAAATCAGGACTCACCCCCAAAAA
The DNA here is from genome assembly GCF_036365525.1 of Heterodontus francisci. NCBI lineage: Eukaryota > Metazoa > Chordata > Chondrichthyes > Heterodontiformes > Heterodontidae > Heterodontus > Heterodontus francisci. Next base: position 42,158,147 of record NC_090382.1, read on the forward strand.
ACTGCTGAGGCTATGTGAATTGAAAATTTCAACACAGATTCATACGATTTTTATTAGGTAAGGGTATTAAGGAATATGGAATAAATATGGAACAGAGGCAAGTAAATTAAGCTAAGATAAAGATCAGACATGATCTACTTAAATGACAGAACAGTTTCAAGAGGATGAATGGCACACCCCTGCTCCCATGTTCCACTTCATACTACCAATTCAGCACCACATTTCAAAGAGCACAAAGCTCAAATTTATATAGCTGCAGAATTATCTCTCGCAATTTGACTTTAAGATGTAAAAAAAAACAAGAAGTGTTGGCAAGGGTATGCAAATTTGACAAAAACTATAGTCCTGAATATCACTCCTTTCCCAAAAATGTTCATTTTTCTGCCCTGTGGTCATGCAGCGAGAAATGGAAATCCAAAGATTTAAATTTACTGTTCTCAATATGACAGCTTCTCATACTATATAACATTATACAGTGCCCAAGAGCTTCCCCTGGACCAGAAGATGGACAATTTGGAATGCAATTTAACCATTTCTGTGGAACATTCTTACCTGTGTGACCAAAGGTTCCAACAGACGTTCCACTGCCAAAGTCCTTATTTCCAGATTTTTCGGATCCCATTTGAAGCTAATATTTTGAGTCGTCATGCTCACTTGCCTGCCGGATTAAAAAAAGCACGAGTTATAAACGAAAATTGGAGTTCAGTAAAGTAAGCGAAGCAGTCAAAATAAAAAACAAACAAAATATAACATTTTTAGACCAGAGATAAATTCTGCAGGCAAACCAGAAGGACAAACTGCTGAAAACAATGCAATGAAACAAAATCACCCAAATCCAAATTTTTGGAAACCAATTTAAAATGGGCAGTAC